>NW_027270907.1:0-387500 GCF_040938485.1 Diadema antillarum | reverse complement strand
AAAAATAGTGATATCTCCTCATATTTTTAGCTTTATTGTAAACATTTTATAGGGTAGGATGTTTTGTGATACAACTGATGTACACTGTATGCATCAAAAGTGATATCTTGAACATTTTTTAAATCACTGCTCCCAAAGGTAAACAGGACCTTTAACAAGTAAACACAGAATCTACTTTGAAGTACCACACTGTATGAAAGGGTGAGAGAGACTTGTATCATGACGAGAAAAGGGAATGAAATTTCAAGTTATATTGAATTGAAATGAAATAATAAAACTATGTAGGATGAGAGGACAATGAGATGACAGGGAAAAAGAAATCACAGACTTACACTTAGAGTTGATGAAGAGGGAAAGATGGAAGGACAAACAGACAGATTTTGGATGGAAAAAAAGATATAATACATACAAGAAATTATCATAAGGGGTAACCTATTAAAACAGAATGAGATTCAGCAAATCAAAATTTACCAATACTCCAGTACTCATACTCCAGACAAATGATTTATTTTCCAAACACTCATCATGAACCACCCGAGTTTCATTGAATGTACCATAACGTATTCACACAACTTTAATTGAAAGTAATCGTCATGCTCACCACAAACTCACACAGCAGTATCGATGAAATTAAAATCAAAATCAGAATCAGACCAAACTGAAATGGTCCTCACATAACCCCTGCCCCCTCATTAATCAAGACCACCCCCTCAGAAAAAAAAACAAAAGTAAAGAAAAGGGCCCAAGAAATGGGGTGACTGAAAAACAGGTGAAGCCATGCCACTAGAAGGAAGAAAGATAACCTCAGCAATGCACTACACTTATTAGAATACACAATGAACAATAAACAAGGGTCATATCAAGATCAGATGCACCTGCCCTGATCTAGATACACAGCTGTTCCCCTCCTATCTACTACATGAATCATGATTGACATACCCTGCTTTAATACCTGCAAACATTTTTTTTCCCCCTTAAAACAAATGAGTAACAACACACTGTGCCTAGTGGTGAGTCATTTAGCTGTGCCTGAAATGAACACACATGAATCACATTCCTTGTGGGTAGCACTAGCAGTATGACTGTGTTAGAACTGCAACATGAAATCTCTTGAGAACTATTTTCATCTCCCTCCCTCCCTCTCCTGCTCTCTATTTCTCTTCATCTCTTGGTTAGCTACATGAACAAATTACATCATCGTGGAGAGGGACTACATTTCTGTGTTTCCTGCATCAGGATGTCATGGAAAGCAGATCTTAATGTAATATGAACTAGCCTCAAGGGGGATACCACATTTATCGCCCGAACTAGAATTGTATTGCCTGAGTTGAAGACGAGGGCAACACAATTCTAGTGAGGGCAATTAATGTCGTATCCCCCAAAAGTAGCCAGTCCATATAACAATCATTATTACCCATTTCAGGCATCTTGAGCAGTAATATAAATTTTACAATGTAAACATTTTAAAACTCCCACATAACAAATTCCAAGTCAGCACCAGCTCAAGCTCTACACCACTGCGCTGCATCCATAACTTGCATGCACACATGTACAGCTCAGGTATGCCATGCACATAACAGCCAGCTCACGCAGTCGCAGCAATCAGCCGGTATTTTTACGAGTTAACGTATGGGAATTTGCCCTCTGTCGCGAAATTCAGACATGCGGCGAGTATAACAGCCAGCGCACACAGTATCACACACTGCTTACACACAGTACAGCTATTGTCCTCTACTTTTACGTGTTAACATACGGGAGTTTGCCCTCTGTCGCAAAATTCTCATCAACAGCAGATTTGCATCACCGTATGCTCAAGTGCCAGATGCTATACACACTGTATTACCCTCTTTTTTTAACACGTAAATCCCATAAGCATTCATAAAAGAGGGGGATGTAAGAAATTTACCACTCTTCTCCCTGCTGGCGGGAATATAATTTCGCAGAACCACAGCTCAGATGTCTGATATGGGTAACAATAATAACTACACTTTTACAACAATTTTCTCATGGCTGCACAATGTAGCAAGCAGTGTATGTATTGCCTGTAAACAGTGTAATACAAAGGGTAAAGAACTTCTAGGAGGGAAAAACACAATATATGTGTATGCCAACTCACCGTAGCAAACATGGATAACTCCTGTAATTTCCTCTTCTCTTCCGCCAAGTACAATTCTCTGCAAGAAATTAAGAGACCCTTGACTGTTATCATGACTAGCACTGCCACATACTCCTCAAAGAATCAACATCCATACCAACATTGATTTATATTAAATGGGTTAGTCAACTACCAGTTAGTGATTGGCTAAACACAGTCACGTGACGGAGGCACATTGGTTATGTTCGCTCACGGGCAGAACATTTTGGTAATGTTCTCCCATGGGAAAACATTTTCATGTAACAAATGACAAACAATACCAAACTATTGAACAATCATATTTTTCACGCAATCGACAGGATTTGCCTATTCCATACAATGTGAAATGCTGGTGATTTGACTAACCCATATAATATAACAGATGATGACTTTTGTTGTCGGGAACATGTACCAAACGTTCCACCCTCAGGGTTTGAAATGCTATTTCGGGAGGCTATAAGTCTCTCGACTTCGTCTTGGGACTTACAAACCTCCCTCAACAGCATTTCATACCCTTCGGGTGGAACATTTGGTATGTTCCCTCCCCCGCCAGTCATCATCTATGTAATGATACACAATAACCAATTCACCACCACAAAGCCCATCCCTCATTGTTCCTCCTCCTTTATTCTCAACCTTCCTAAGTTAACCCCCACCCCCATTTCTCCTACCAATCTCCATTCCTCATCATCCCTATGCTTCATCATATCAAGCCTAACTTCAAAAGCCAAATTCCTCCCCTGGAAATAAAGTGTGCACTCTTCCAAACAACTGCCCATCCACAACGCTATACCTCAGTGCCATTCCCTTCCTTGAATTTATCCTCGTCTTCCTTCTTCAGCACTTGTCCCTCAGCCTCTTTCATTCCCCCATGCCTTCATCCCCTTATCTCCCTCTTGTTTCCCACCATTCCTCTCATCCCCCCCCCCCCAAAAAAAAAAAAAAAATTTCCTCCCTCATCCTCAAATGATGGGGTTTTCGGTATCCTGGGGCATCAACTTTGTATGCCATTTTGTTGAATTATTAATTTTTTGTTGAGCGTTGTACCCTGGGTTATCGTACCCCACTGTATGACAATACACCGGGGTACAGCATGGTGCATCAAATGATGAGCTCCTCAGCATCTTCTGTGGAATGTAGAAGCAGAGTTTGCTCTCCACCCCCTTCATTCTCCATCCCCTTTCATTCCCTACCTCCCTCTCATCCCCCATCCATACTCTTATCCATCTCCCACCCATCCTCTCATCCCTCCCCAGCCCCCCCCCCCCCATCCTCAAAATGATGAGCTCCAGACTCACAGCATCTTCTGTGGAATGAAGAAGCAGAGTTTACTCTCCACCCCCCTTCATTCTCCACCCCCTTTCATTCCCCACCTCCCTCTCATCCCCCACCCATCCTCTTATCCATCCCCCATCCATCCTCTCATCCCTCCCCCAGCCCCCCCCCCCCCCCCCCTCATCCTCAAAATGATGAGCTCCTGACTCACAGCATCTTCTGTGGAATGTAGAAGCAGAGTTTGCTCTCTGCCATCACCTCCTCCACCTGGACGGTCTTGCCGTCCGGGTTGAGGTAGCGGTACTTCTTGTTGCACACGCAGCCGAAGAGGCCCTTGGAGACGACGGAGTCTCGGCTGATGGAATGGGAGTTGCCGGACCGCGGCCCCTGGAGTGAGGACGCTGAGGGGGTCAACTGTGTGGAAGCAAGGCAGAAGCAAAGAAGCAGCACAAAGGTTAAAGCCAAAACACAGTTCTCAGAAGGGCTCAACATTCATCTTCCACCATTTGGAATTTGCTTGCAATACATCAAAAGGGTTTACCAAGAAAGTTGTCTGGCTGACATGATTTGCCAGGATGATAAGTTGTTCTGGAGTATTTCGAGATCAAAGGTGTAAAATGATTTCAATCATATGCATGCGACTTCTATTCCTGAAATGCCCCCTCCGTTCAGTAGTAGGAATGTAGAATGCTACTTGTACAATGTACAAGTATCGTGCTCTTTGTCTAGCAGTATCGAATGAATCACACACAGCTATTACAAGCTAAATGCAATTCACTCTCATGTGCTGGATACTGATATGGCGCGATTAATTGTAACTGATGTAATCGAATATTCTTGCGGTCGGCTACACGTCACTTCCGGTCGACTGGAGTGAAAACAAACAGCTTGCAAGCGCTAAGCCTGCATAATGCGCATACTGCATGCTGTGCATGTGCGACGCGTATAATTTATGTGCAACTCTACGCAGCTCAGACATGGGGACTGTTTTTCATTATTCATTTTGTCATTTGTGCCATCATTCATGAGATACATGCATCATGTCTTGCCAGCAATATTCTAAAAATCTGGATCCTGTCGATCGATCGGTCCCGGTATTTTGCCAAGTTTAAAGGCGGCCGGACTGGACCTGTGCCCGAAATAGCGGCAGGACTCTGGATCAACGACCCGACAAAATGGCCAGATGTGCAGTAGAACCTCTTTGAGTAGGCCCTACCCCGATATCTACGCTTACTTAGTACCTCATAGAAACTTCAGGTAGGTCTAACGTTAGTACTGTAGTACTTAGGGTAGGGTCTAATTTAGAGTAGGCCTAGGGCCTAATCCTGCCGCCCGCACAGCTACAGTACCAGCTTGCGCTAGCGCTATGCTCGCGGGGCGCCCCGGCAGAAAACACGTACAGCGTTCACTCCAGGCTCACGCGAGTGGTTTGTTTTCACTCCAACGCTATCCATGACCCCGTGACACGCAAAATACCCGGATGTCCGACCATGAGAATAAAACATCATGTAGCAACCACCATTGGGTATGATCTGAGATTCCACCACTTCCAGCGTAGCTTCTCGGGCAATATTTTGCATTTGCATTGTTACAAAACGGAAATTGTGTTATCACAGCGTTACTTTGCACATTCCTTATGGATTTGTCTCCATTTTAGACCAAAAAATCCCCAGTTTCTGCAGTCTTGTGCAAAAGTGTATGTTTTCACTTTAAATGGCAATCCCTTTGCATAGTGATGTGACACAAGCAGCAACTTTGTCTGTGGGAGTTTGCACCAGAGCAGAATATGACCACTGATAACAGACACGTATGCAAAATTGTTGTGGACATTAACTATTACATCAATTGTGCACTGAAATGCAATATGGCACATGTAGTTCATTCCATTTGTGGCATTTAGACAATGCATTTCATTTTAACATGAACCACTGAGTTATTCCCATTTAACTGCTTTTTCCATCATTACACACAAGGGCCTTCCTGCATCAGCCCCTAAACAGGAGTGGGGGTGAGGGGCCCTGAGGTTGGGGGGAGGGGGGGGGGGGGGGGGGTAGGGGGTCCTGCCAAAAAGTTTTGCAATTTACACTGATTTACGATCATGTAGCAGTGCTCGTATTATTTTGATGGTGTTCATAATCAATCACACATTTTCACGAGTAGCAATATCAGAGTTTTGCCGTTATCTGAATAAAAGCCTACCGTACATAACCATTTGTGCAATGACTTGGACAAATAGAAAACTTCTGAACTGACACACACAAATATTAGAAGTTGCAAATGTTTGAAGCATTTGTTTAGGAGGTTAGCCCAAAGTGCCATTACAAACAAATGGAATCAGCATCTTTGGGAAAAAAAAAAAATCAGCATAGCTGCTTTGACCATGATTATCTACGTAGACATATGTGTGGTTGGTACAAGGTTGTAGGTCATTATCTACAATGTCAATCAATCTTCTCTTCACCCCTGATCCCTATCTACCCTTTGACGGCAGGCCCATTTTGTTATTTCTATAACACATATTTTCCATAGACACCTGCCAGAGTATATTTACGACTAGTCTTCCAATGGGGCGATATGTGATTTTTTTATTGTATTTTTTTGATAAGTTTGGGTCAAACCACCATGTACAAATGTAATACACACATCATAAAGTGGTTTTGCCATGGTTTTATGTTCATTTGAAAAGGCAAAACAAAAATGGGTTCTTAAATATAAGACATGCATTCCAAACAGGTAGGAGAGTTTTAAAAAGTCACTGTTCGGCATGTACAGTGTAGATGCCAAGAGAAATAAGGAAAAGCTTTGGATTACTTCACTTTTGGACGCGCTTGTTCAAGATTTTTACATCAAGCTTTCATGGTAAAAGATAATAGTGAACACCTACGCACACACATCCGCTTGGAAAATGAAGACTTGTTTTAATACTAAACATGTCCAAAGTATTGACATAGGATTCATTTCACAGTGTGATTAGGGTTCGCTGTGTCTTGTACAGCTGTAGTTTCCTTCCAAGAAATTTATGGGGTAACGATGACATATTCATTTAAGCAAAAACCTCAGTCAGCTGATACCAATGTCATCTATCAACTTCAGGCACAACAATGGGTCTGTTTGTTTTAACAGGATGCACACAGGAATAGGCCAAAGACTGATGTCACATATCGTTGCTTGGGTGACAAGACCTCCTATCTCAATTGCTATATGATTCAAAAGCTTCCTCCTAACTCAATTTTGATAATCAAATATACTGATTTGAGTTTTAAAAATATTACACCTATTAATGTCATCCAAAACAATGTTTCTACATTAGTTGACAGCACCACAGATGTTATTTAGAGAAAATGAAAAAAAAAAAAAAGGTTTTCGCTCGTGCTCGCCTGAGAATTCATGATTTTTTTGAGATACGAGGTCTTGTCATCGCAGGGACGACAATATAGCCACATTAAAGTTGGTGCTTGAAATAGTGGTCATTCTCCAAGCCCGTTGATTATACATGTTTCATTGATATTACAAGTCTAGCATTTCCAGGCCCTGAATAAAGCACCCTGACATGGTAAAAGGAAATTGGCCATTTTGTTGACACGTAGTTCATAGAGCTTACAACAACACACACTGGATACGGAGGATATCATAACAGTTTGGATAGGAAAATGGGAAAAAAATAAAGGAGGCATCAAATAACTATGATATAAAGTGGATTCCTCCCCTTGGAGCTACAAAATATGTGCATGAACAATGAAACAGCTGGTCAATGTGTAACATACTGGGCAGCAAGACTGCTGCGATGGGAAACATTTCTTGTGCAAAAGAAGAGAAATAGTACCGTCACACACGTCCATTGCTTTAAAAACAGACACATTGCGAGAAAAACACAATGACAAACACCAACTTGTGAAATTCAAAACATTATTTCAAACATAATGTATTAGTATTTGGACAAAAGCACAGACCCAATTCTACATAATGTCCCCTTTACAATATACTCCACACTCAGGTCACAGATACATGTACAGCAAAGGTTGGGACATTTTTTAATAGATACCTGTAGTTAACCACACTACAGTTTGTTGAACAATACTTTTATTACCCGATACTGAAACAATCAGGTTACTTTGACATAGCCTTTTCATAAACAAACAAACAAACAAAGTGCAACTCTGCTTCACATCCATAGTAAAAACTGCTGACAAGCACATCTTCAATGTTTCCTTGCATCATACTGTATGTTGAAACACATAACAAAGGAAAACTACACAAATATGGACTCTGCTGCTTTGCAACACTTAGGTAATAAAGCTTGTGGCAGACATCACACACATTAAGAATGACATCAGAATCTACATATGTGACCCACACGAAAACAACAATAATATCAATAATATTAACGACATCAACAATATCAATAATATCAACAACATGAATAAGTATGTATTCGGGGCATGAAACTTTCATCACAAACTGCCACTGGCATTCCATGCATTGTGTAGACAAGAACCTTTGTGTGCATTTCACTTTTGTGAATCTTGGCTCCTCACAAAATTCGTGAAAGTTTCACGCACACGAAAATTTCTGGTTTTACAGTATACAAAAATAGGCAAGTAAAGAGATAGGGAGTCACAGGATTTCTAAACGTTTGTCAATTGTGCAGATTTGAAATGAAAGACTCTGGCTCACCCCATTGATCATGCTGCCGAGAGGATCCGGTTGCTTGACGACGAGAAAGTCCCGCTCCGTTTCCGGGGAGACGCACGTGTCCAGCTGCAGACAACAGCAGAGATTAACAGCGGTCATCGGGAAGAAATCGCAGATTATGGGGCAATTCTTAGAAATCATTTTTGGTGTAAACACCTCACAAAAGTGACACATGTTCCACAATGTTGTTCGACAAGCAGTTGAATCAGATCTGATGTTTCCAGGATGTGTATGCAGAAAATGCATGCAAATTGTAGTGAGAAATTTCTTCACATCTTCACAATGAGAGAAAAAAAAATACAAGCAATATCTCCACAACACAACCTTGATTTATGACGTAAACAATGCCCTTTATTTCATTGTCAAAAGAATTGCAGATGTTAATATTTGAGAGACCTTATCTGCTTTATCTCCTTTGCTATTAACAGAAAATCATGTTGCTATCTGTCATTATCCTCTATTCTAATCCCCTCGATACTGGCCTTGGGATATCTCATGAACCTCTTTGATGCTCCTAGCAGCTCTTCTCCGCTGAGAGCATCCTGTCTCAACTCACAAAATATCAATAAAGGAGTACATAAATGTCAAATAAAGATCTAAAAATAACAATCTTGTGGCAGTAGACCCCCTCTTGCCAGCCTTTTGAACTAGAGTAACTTTTTTTTTTTCAATGAATCAACATACATGTAAATTTTGGCACTGAAATAGACATGGTTGAAATGTTTCAAAAAGCCCAGAAAAAATCAATCTTGTGGCTCCAGAGCCCCCATTGCCAGCCTTTTGAACTCCATTAATGTTTTTGTTTTGTATGTGTTGCTTGAAAAAAAAAAATTTTTTATGAATCAATACAAATTTTGGCATGGAAAGAGACATGGTTGAGTTAAGCTCATAACATCTCTTGGTTTGCTAATCCCAACTTGCCAACTCTTCAGTTTAACAAACAGGAATAAATGGAAGTTTAAAAAAAGAGGAACAAATGGGAACAAAATCACAAACTTTCATCAATCCTCAATACTTTACTATGAACAGATGTCCACAGAATTGGGCACACAGTATTTGATAAAAAGCTTGTTCTTCTTTGGAAAGACAAGGGGAATACCCCTATAGATTCGGGAAAGTTGGAAGGTACTGGTAAGCTAATCCACTACAAACATCTTCAATAAAGAGTCCCTTTCTTCTACATTCCACACAGCAGCACCCACATGAACAGTAGGATTACAGTTCTTCATGACAGGTGTACCAGGTTAATACACACATGATCAGGAAGTGAATGGTAAAATGTGCTGACAGAACTAGGCAACCCGTTGCTACATCTAAAGCTACCATGAGCCCCACCCGCTTTGGTCCTAACTGTTCTCTACACCTCGACTGCAAATGAGGGGTGATGTTACTTATTTTGAAGGTTTGCTAAACCGAAAATGAAATACAGCGTAAGGTCTGTTAATCCGAAGGTTCATTCCCAAACACACAAAGTCCTGGCCCAGACATTCTTTGATACCAAAATGAAGTTGGGTTCATTAATCTGAACATTTGTGGCATTATTCCTTAGGTTCGCTATTTTGAAAGTTTGCAATTCAAAAAAAATTAAATAGGGTTCATTATTCTAAAGGTTCATTCATCCGGAAATGAAATAAAGTTCATTATTCCAAAAGTTTATTTATCTGAAATGAAGTTTTGTTAGTATGCACCTTGTTTTCATATTCTGAAGAACAAACCTTATTTCATTTTTTGAAGTTTCATATTAGTACGCATCTTCTTTCCATTTCATACAGATGAACCTTTGGAATAACAAATCTTATTTCCTTTTTGGATTTATGAACCTTCGGATTAATGAACTGTTACTGTGAATGAGTGAACTGAACCCCCCGTCGCTGATGTGGTGTGAGTGCAGCGGTCTTTAATACACCAAACCCATTTTTGCCCCGGCGAGTTAGAAGAGAGGAACAGCTACTCTACCTCCCAGAGCAGAAGACTGATGGTGCCGCCGCACGGCTTGTCGTCAGCGCCGATGATGTTGAGGACCAGCTTGTTGCCGGGGGCGGCGATGATCTCCTTGAAGGAGCAAATGGCGTGACCTATTGGGCAATGCTGATGGCGGAGCGTACGCGACGGTGTCGAGAATGTGGCAGCGGAGGAGGAGGATGAGAAGGAGGAGGAGGGGGAGGAGGAGGAGTTGAAATATGTTTGATGATTGCACGACTGAATGACAGCAAATTAACAATTCCAATGATTTTTGTTGTTGTTCATGAGAGTGTATAGATGCGAAAAGGGCAGAGAAAAGAATTCAGTTTGATTGCATTTTTTTTATAAATGAGCACAGCAGGTAATGCATGAGCATGAACAAAAGAAAACATAAAAAGAGGGGAAATGGATTTTAAAAATGATTGCAATATACCCTGTGGTTCACGTGCAAACGTGTAGGGAAAACATGTAACGCATACAAGTGCAACTAGAGTGCAACTAGCTGCGAAAGATGAGAACAACTGTCAATTGAAGCCTCGGTCTGTTTTGCTCCTCAAAATCACCAAAGAAGACATGATATCACATTACTGGGTTTCACTGCCAAACATCACATGCAAACAAACATACAATAATAGCAGAGTATCCACACAAATTCTACACACAATATTGCTTATGCACCAAAGTTCTGACAACCAAATTTCAGGAACAAAAAAAAAGAAGAAAAAAAGGTACTAGTCCTACACACCAATTTCCACGTTGGCACTCTCAAGTATGCACTGTGTTTAAAAAGCCCTTTCTGACTACTTGAAATTTTATCAGCATACAGATTAATGCATGGATGTACAATAAACTTTGGTCAGTTTCTCTCATACTAACTTTTACTATAAATCAAATTACACAAGAACTTTCACATTAAAAGATGTTACAGTGTATACATATGGTTTTATAACAGTTAGTGAGGTATGGCCTGGTTAAAAAAAAAAAAGGCGAAAAGAAGTAATAGATCCCTATGCTCTTTGCAATATCTGTGCAGCTGCACGTTTGACAGCTGCTATAGACCACAACACAATAGATGATTTAACTAGTCTTCCACTTGCAGCACTCTAAACTCCTCACCCTAACATTCACAGATCCACAACCTTGCATACACATTTATCATCACTTGTAATATTAGAACATCATGGCAGCATATCACAAGATGTCCAAATGTATGAACGAAAACCCTTCAACACACCAAAGTTTTCTGACAGAGTTGTGTTATCACTGTATCAATATATCTATGGCAATTGCACACACACACACACACACACACACACAAAGTTTACTGAGTGGTTTATTCTAACACTAATCTCTCTCGAAACGATGAGTATGGTTAATCAGTCGCTCACAAATATTCACTTTTTTTTAAAGCATTCAGCACTTGCTTTCAACCCTAACTACGCTGTATGCCATAGCCTCATATTTGCAAAATATCATTAGAGACTCTGGTAGCATGTACAATCTGTAGCATCGTGGAACTCAGATTTTAATCTTTATTTTTATTTATCTATCTATTTTTTTATTCTTTTTTTTTTCTTTTTCTTTTTTTTTTGGGGGGGGGGGACCAGAAATGTTGTTAACCCATTTAAACGACTGGGTTGACAAGAGCATTGTGGACTAAATATCTGGCTCAAGTTACAGGGTTTGAACCCGAGACTCACTGACTAAAAAGTGTAGCATGCACTCCACTAGATCAACTCGCCTCCAGCAAAAAATTCACTCACTGAATGCATTGCAAAAAACAATTCACTCTTCGCACTCAGCACTAGGCGGGTTAGCCTCGACTCAAGACTCACCGACGGGTTTGTTCTGTCCTCAACGGAATAGATGGTGGCCCGGAGCCGTGTGATGACGGCGATGTTGCGGCTGGTCTCGAACACGACGGTGGAGACGAAGAACGGATTGCACTGGTTGTCGATGATCTCCGTCTGGCCGCAGTTCAGCCACCGGGTCTCGGGCGGGGTCATGCAGTTGATGGCCACAAACACGCTCGGCTCTTCCCCAGTGGGCTTCAGGGGTACGTTATTACAAGCTGTAGAATGAAAGCACAGTATGTGTACTGTAGGTCCAGACTTTACCCAGTAGAACAGCGACAAGTGACAGGCATATTTCTTATGGGCACCATAATCCTGTCAAGCAGGCACTCCACCCAACCACCACTAATTAAGCCTCTTCTTACAATAGCATCCATGCATCTCAAGGAGGCATGGTTTCAATGTGTCATCATAAAATGTATACTTGTCCAATAATGGTTTCCGTCTTTGAAAATCTTATGCATGCAGCAATACATGTTAGCACGTACTAAAGAAGGTGAATGAAAAAAAAGGAACATCAAAGACAGACATGAGGCAATTTACACACTTATGTGCTTGAATAAATGTCTCATACATGTACACTTTGTGCCCTAGAGAAAAGCTAAGGAAATCCTCCTTACAGACACATGAAACATTATACAAATAGTGAATGGTCACGAGTGCGATGGTACAAGATTTCGCACAATGTGAAAGATAGAGGCGCTCTATTCAACGAGGCGAAGCCGAGTTGAATAGTGCGCCTCATCTTTCACTGAGTGAGAAATCTTGTTCCACTGCACAAGTAAAGACCATACACTATTTGTTTTATACAACGCCTCAAACATCAACAGATGTGGTCCGCACAGATTCTTCAATTTAGCACAGAAATGGCAACCATTTTCCGTGAAAGACGAAGGAGTAGCTGCACAGTCACAGTGTATGTATGTACACGAAGCCGGTTGGTTGAAGTTGTTTACAAAAATGAGTGACAAAATAACGCGCTTGTGTATAAGCGCGCTTGTAATTGTTGAGTGGGTGCGGCAAATGTTTGTGTATTGTGACATCAGAGCCGTGCGATGGAACAAAAACTTCGAGTCAATCATGAGTTTAACACGGGAATTGATGGAAATGGGTGATGTCAGCAATGCGCTATCCATTTTTGCTCAAACAAAAATGCACGGCTGACAGCCACAGCATGGGATGGAACTTTAACTAAATGTCCTGTGATGGGCAATCGACCAATCGGAAAGCTACATTCTAATTAGGTGTTGTATAAAATGCACTGGTCAGTACACAGCATTTGTCTAACAGGTTTTTCAATTCCTTCACCACCCCCCCCCCCTTCATGATATTCTGTATCATACACTGGTAAAAATGACTATTTAATCTTGTGCTGGTGTTAGAAATAATGACAATTTCATTGGTTGGCTACACACAGGGAGCAAGGTACTGTAACTTTAATAACCACATGAAGTGAAAACTAAAATCAAGATATGTAGCAATGATGACTGAAGTGACACTAAGTAGAAGACATGGAAGAGAAACGGTGGTACTATCAACTCTTTCCATTGCACAAACTATTAAAAAAAAAAACCAGCATCACTCTAGTGCCGGATAGCTACTCACAGATAGACATCTCGAGGACAGGGTCGTTCTGTGTGCCCTCTGAGAGGTCGCCGGGGTCAATGACCCCCGGCTGGCCCTCGCTGACCGGGTCGCGGCCCGTCCGGGCCAGGATCTGGATGCGCAGCTTCTGCAGCTGTGACCGCAGCATCTCGTAGCTGGCCTGGCGCAGGGCCGCCACCCACTCGTCACGGAGCTCGGTAGAGTGTGCGGCAAAGTACTGGTTATGCTCCTCTCCGACGAATTCTGCGATAAAAGATGGATGAGATGACATTCAGTTGGTGATGATATCCACTGCTTGGGAGCCTGTCTCTTGGCAATGTTTATATCATATCAGACACATGTAGCACTGAATGGAATATGTCAAATATTGTAAAAGATAGGGCCATATACCTAACCGGTCAAGGACAAGTACAATATGCGGCCACTACGAGGGAAACGTTTTCAAGCATGTCGTGTAAAACAAAGACATCCTCTACAAATCATTATCACTGAGAGATCAACAAATGATTGACCCTGTTGGTTGTATCCCATCCAATGTTTCAACGATTGAAAGCAGCTAGTGTTTCCACAAGTGTATCAAAGTTGGCATTGCACTGTACACTGTACATGCAATGGCTAGCACCACTGCTCATAAGTGATACAATGAGTCTGAGCGTTTTATACGTAACTTTGTGGGATTCTAAAAATGGTATTGTAAAGATTTGTAGCAACAGTGAAAAAAAAAGTGGTCATTGAGTATTGGGGCTCTGCACTGGGGTCACCATTTGCATAAACTATCTCCCCACTGACGATTCCTGCCAGGTTTGGGTCAAAATCCAGCCACCAGTTCTCACGAGGTGTTCTATAAAAGTCACTGCAACACTCACACCATACGACGCATGACTGGATGCGGGACTGTTAATGATCCCAATAGCTTTAATACTTGAGCCATTCCACTCATGTGAGCTAGAAATTAACATTTTCACATTTGTTTGAAAAACATGCAAAAATTGAGTGAAATGAAATTAGACATATTTTTTACTGATTACACCTAGCATATTCAATAAGACTATAAACAGCAATCTACACCACATTGTATGTTGCAAACCAACAGCACAAACTGCACATGTACATATCATATCCTCTTACTTGTTTTCACAGAAGCAGCTAACCAAACTACATACACATTTCCTGAAAAATGGAGGAAATTGAATGATACGAATTTCCTCCCATCCTAGAAAATATGTAAGAGCATACAGCGGGAATTTGTAAGAAAACCAATAAAATGGCGACAAACTAGAGCAGGGACAGCTAACTGGGATGCATCTATTTTTCCCCCCACACAATCACTATATCTGCCACAGGTTTATGGCCCTTCATTTGCAGTACGATTTTGGATGCAGTTCACTGAGCTTGACTGCTAGCTATGGATTGGTCTGTCATCCTTTATATACAATGGTACATTGTATTTCCCAGTTTATTTCTCTATCCCTTGTATCAAGAAAAATATTATCAAATATTACTGGATAACCTCATGGAGGTTGTGGCCAAAGAATGACATCATAATAGTTTTACAAGAAAATTCTGTTCATCAACTTTGAAAACAGTGATTATGAGAAGATATGCACACTTACAAGGACGTGTCACATCAGTTTGAACATGGGCCAAAACCTTTCACACGAGGACCTAACAAGTGTTTTCCCTACACCAACACACTCATCAAACAAGACGTCATGCCATGCGTCTTCAATATATACAGGTGAACAACAAAGTCTAAGCGGTTGGCACGTATGAAATGACAGTCATCATCAAACAAAGAGCTATTTTGATATGGTAACCTATCCACACACCCTTCATGTGGTCAGTGCCACTTTTCTATCTTCCTTTTGACTCTGAGCCAGTTTTTCTTGATTTCTTATTTCCTCAAATACAGTATATGGATTACGTACATACAGGCATGTACATCTTTCTATCCACTATAAGCAAGACACTGGGACACTCAAAAAAAAAAAAAAAAAGCCACACATGTACACAGTAGAATATCCGTAATTGCATACCAGTACTACTCATGAAAGTTTGGAGGCTTCATAAGACACTGCTGTCGTTCAATGCCATTCGAGCACTGCTGACAGTGAATGTTAGAGACTCAGATTTCAAGAGCACTGTTGCACAGACCCGCAATTATGCATCTGCCATGTTCCGCAGGGTATTGATAAAATCGATTCATGCATCGAAGTATATTGAAAAGGGTCTAAGTAATGCGAATCTCAGTTCATCTCTTGATTCGGCCGTTGTTCCTGGCTGGTACAATCTACTACAGACGGATCCTTCAAAGACTATCCCCCTGTTCCAATGCAAGCCACTTTATACCAAAACTTGACAAAGAAACGACATAACAAGCTGTTATTATCATGAGTGACAGGTATAGGGTCACCTTTCATGCGCTCTCCCCCGAGCCCCGCCCAGTTATACTGTTCTATGGTAGCCATACGTTCAGACACATAATGGACATGATGGCATGCTGATTCATTATCAAGTTCTAGTTCGAAACGATGCTCTGACAGTCATTTCGCTACACATCGTTTCGTTATACGTCATTCCGTTAGTCAGCATTCAGACATATAAATTCATCGTATAGCCGTAATACTGTGCACTGATATTCCTTGCCATTGTAAAACTAATAATGACACAAAGGTAATAAGGGTAGCTAGAGCAAATGCAGCACAGTCAGATGACACATTTTGAGTTATGGATTTGATTCCCTGTCAACCTGAATGGCTTTCGAGCACGAAAAGGAAGACAGCCAAGATTTGCAACGTCTTGGCAAGCTTCGGAGTCCCAGACACAACGTGCCAGCCATCCAAGAATGGAGGTTACAAGCGTTCGTAAAGGGGATTCATTCGAGATTTGTTTCCTTTTTTCCAACTACACTTCAGATGGGTCTGTAAAGTTTGGTTTCACAAGGAGGAGGACACTCAAACCGTTGCATAAGTTTGGAGGTTATGGTCGTCTCGACATTCAGTTTTGGTTTCTAGATGATGACGGGCTACCGCTCCGAGCCCCGCTCGGTGTGTCTCGGGGGGTATAACCATGAAAGGGGAGACGGTTCAAAAAGTTGTGAATTCCTTTTAACTATTGCTACACATGATTACAAACATGCTTGTAAAATAATGAATCTATGCTAACAATTTTACAGTTTTGAGTTTGTTTTGACTACAGACAAAGTGGAGATTTCAGCGGTGTGGAAATTTTCACATATTTTGAATGGCATGAAACTAGCTGGAAAATAAAAGCATGTGAATATTTTTGCTTGTAATATGAAATATTTCATCTCTTTGATACTGCAAAATTAACAACAAACAAAACTAATATTACCCGAGTGCAAAAAACAAACAAACAAACACACAAACGAACTGATGCAAAAATTTCTACATTTACAGAATGCGGCTCTTACAGTGCAATACACAACATTTACATTCACGGTTTAACAGCGAGGTCAAATTCAGGCCAACAGTCACTATCGTGAAATATGACACACAGACCTTTTTTTTTCTAAAAACAGCATTAAAAAAAAAAAACAAGAACAATCCATACTTACATCTTAGCATTTGAAAACACTATAAATAACACTAATCTTCAGAAAGTTCCCACATTTGCAGAGTATCCTTCCTCAATATTTGTGCGACTGCTAATTTCCTTTTTAGAGAGAGCAGGAGCAGCAGTCTCCCATAGCAATCACCAGCAAATGGTATTATAAGCACTGATACCAGAATGTTGCACTAAATATAATCTGCAGTCAACACTTGGTATTGGTAATTGTCATGCCACATCCTGCGTACCATGAGTAACATACAGGGGGCTGTTTCATTGGCTGTCACCCCACCACCAATGTTCACTTAGCGGTCATTATTCACATATTTGTTTTTGACGTCATTTCCTGTCTACATACAAAAAAAAAAAATAACAGCAACGACAACACGTCCACGGCATATTTGGAGAATCTTGCATTTTCGGGGATACCATTCCAGGAAACCCAGGAAGAAAGGGAACTGTCCTTATCCCTACACATAAAATTCTTGAAGGATATATCTAAAAGGAGGCTATAGACCTATTCGGTTTCAAAACACTGTCACTTGTATCAGCCATAACTGTGGGGCCGGGGGGGGGGGGGGGGGGGGGGGCTTCCAAAATAAGAAGAAAAGAGTCATGAAGATAATCAAATGGGTTATGTAATGAGTCAGGTGCATTGCTATATCAGTGCATACCAGTAAATCAACTATATTGTTAAGTACACATGTACATGTAGCCACTCCCCCCCCCCCCCCCCCCCCGCCATTGCTAAAATAAAAATTAACAAAATAAACAGCAGGGAGCAGGAATTGACATTAGACAGAACTTTGAAGTGCATTGACCCTCTTAGAAAGTGAAATACAGTAAAATAGATGGTTATATACTGCATTCATACAGAACTTGAAAAGCATACCGCATAACAAATTGAAGCAAAGTTTTCTCCCTCAATACAGAAAAGGAAAGGTTGTGGGAAAGTAATCCTCCAAGAGGGTAAAAATAGCTAGGTAAATATGGTTTTAATGAAACAACAAAAAGACCCACTCACACACAAACATACACATTATACACATAAATTGGTAAACACAGCCAAGTAAACAATGTTAAACTCATCAGATGCTTAAGAAATTCCTCCATCTAAAACTCTCCACCCCCTTTTTTAACTACCATTACCATAGCTTCACTTCGGACTACAAATACATAGATGTCAAGAGCATAGCAGTAAACCACACAACTGATATAAACCTCTTTATCCTCAACAACAGCTGTATCTCCTCAATAACATCCTGAGTATACTATAAATATGGCTGGAAAAAATTAAGTAAGCACATAGAAACATACAAATCTACCCATAGACTAAAAACAATTTTCTCCCAAGGTTTGTTATCATAGCAACAGTGGTGGTTTTCTTTCAAGATAAACAAAAACATATATGACCCGCTACAACAAAAGGATCCTAAAGTCGCTGACTGGCGAGCCAAGTATGGCCCAGAAAAATGTTATTTTCTTATTTTCAGGCCTTTCCTTTGATCATTTAGCTTCGAAATTTTGGCAGATGATAGAAGATACATTAGACTACAAAATTAAGTTAAAAACAGAAATCCGAACGCTTTGACAGATTTTGGTGATCTGACTTAAAACTCGATTTTCTCGGCTAACCCGTCAGCGACTTTAGGATCCTTTTGTTGTAGCGCGTCACATATATTCACACACACAACATCCATACATAAATACTGAATTACAAGGTAAATGAAATTCACAATAAAGCCATGTAGGCCAGGGAGACCAAAGTAGGCATAGAATTGGCATGACTTCCACACATTATGCTGTACAGGGTATCAAAATCCATGCATGTGCATTACAGGTAGACGAGGGCAGGAATTAATCATCCTTTCTGTCAGAGAGAGGTAATGTGAAACTAACGGCTCGTTCCCATTGTCATGCGATCTGGCGAACCGCCACTATTGGGCCAGTAGTAGCTGATCATACTACGCTTTGTTTATTCGTGCAACGATCGAAATCGTGGTCTGAATCGTGGTGCAATCGTGACGATCGTATCAGATCTTGAGGTCGGTCTTGGCAATCGCGTTGACCATAGGAAAGTTTTGGACGATACAAAGATTGTCTACGATCGATGCGATTGCAGCAACTAACCTTCAGATCTGATACGAACACCATGTTTACTCCACAATCCAGACCATGATTTCAACAGTGGCGCAGATTATGATAGACATCAATCAAAACGCTACAATCAACTACTAATGGCCAATTGTGGTGTGCATAGCAGATAGCACGATAGTGGGAAAGAGTCTTTAGTTGACATTGGAGTATACAGTTGTAGCTGAATGGATATGTGTAAAATTTTACTATCAATGGCTGGCGTTTACAAACTGAGAGATAGACCTGTGTTTGAGGTTGCTATTTTTCTTCTTCTATTTTCTCTTGTGGTCATACTTGAATTTTGATATTGAAAACTCTTGTTTATCAATTTTCAAAATATCCAACCTTGCACTGGAACTAGTTGTACTTTCTGAAATACTGAGGGAGGTTTCCCAGTTCCAACTCAAACAAAATGATTTGAGAAAAGACTAATTTACCCATCTAATGATGAACCAATGAACAGAATTCCCTTGAACACATGTTTACTTGAACTGATAGGATCTTTACTGTGATGATATAATGAGGTAATTTGTGATGTGCCAAATGAATTTTCAAATTTGTGGCTTCGTGCATAATGAAATCACTGCAAATACATCAATGGAATGCTAATTTGGACAATACTTTTATGATAACTACAAACATTACAACACCCACAGGATAATCCTTTCTACACTGTATGTCAGATACAATTGTACGAGGAATCCCATTTTCTTTACTCATTTTTCACTAATAAATGGTATTCAAATATACGCACAAAAATAAAACTATAAACTCAAATGTATGCCAAAAGTACCAGTAGCTGTACAGCATGGAAATACACATGAACATTTGGACTTTCATATTATCTAAAACTCTTTTATGGGTTTAAACATATTGACTACAGACTACACTGGTAGAAAATGTTTTGAAAACACAAACAAATACAAAGGAGCATGGAGTGCAAATTCCATAATAACTAGACTCGGAATTTGTCAAGACTGACAAATTAGGTGATCCGATTTTTTTTTAATCAATGATTCGAGTCCTGATCGCAATAGGCATGACCATATAGGTTTCATCTGTGTTTAGAGACATTGGCCGTGTGATATTTGGATTCTCATTTAGAATAAAAGAGAGTCAGGTCTGCCATCTTTGGTGCCAAATTCGGTATACACTATAACGAAGATACAGAATGAAGTATATTTGACCATTGACCCAACTTTGCACAGCCAAGATGGCATCTGAGCAAAAAGTGGTTATTTTGTGAAATAATTCTTGTAACATGGTCTTTACGTGTGCAAAATATGGGAAAGATAGAACATGAATTCACCAAGATACAGGGTGAAACACTTATGACCTTTGACCCTAATTTACATACCTAAGATGGTGTCCGATCAAGTAGTTGTTATTTTATGAAATAATGTACGTGACATGAACTAAACATGTGCAAAATATGGGGGTGATAGGGGCTGTTTTTCTTGAGTTATTGCAAAGAAAGTTGCAAAAAGAAAGAAATATCTCAATACATCGAAGATAAGTTTGATTTCAATAAAGTTTTTTGACGTGATTTCGGCGTCGTATGAAAAAATGGAGGGTACATTACAATAGCCCAAAGTCTCAGCTACAACATATTAAAATCTGGGAGAAATTCACCGAAGAGTAAGTGAGCTAGTGCTCCATAAAGACCGTCATGTCAATTTTCATTTCCAGAAAAATTTCCTCCCATAGAGATAACACATAAACTGGTGAAATTTGACATGGTTACATTATATCCATTTTCACGAGGTGAAGACATCATCCGATTAAAACTTTGATTCAATAAAACTTAAAGAGTATTAGATTGGCTACAACATACTAAAATCTGGAAGAAATTCACCGAAGGGTAAGTGAGCTAGTCGTCATAAAGACAATCAGGTCAATTTTCACATCTAGAAAAATTCCCTCCCATAGAGATAACACATCATAACGAAGATATAGGAAGAAGCACATATGAACTTTGACCACACTTTGCACAGACAAGATGGCCTCTGAGCCAAAAATGGTTATTTTGTGAAATGATTCTTGTAACATGGTCTTTACGTGTGCAAAATATGGGAAAGATAGGACATGTATTCACCAAGATACAGGATAAAACATTTATGACCTTTGACCCTAATTTACATACCCAAGATGGTGTCTGATCAAGTAGTTGTTATTTTGTGAAATAATGTACGTGACATGAACTAAACATGTGCCAAATATGGTGGTGATAGGGTATGTTTTTCTTGAGTTATTGCAAAGAAAGTTGCAGAAAGGAAGAAATATTTCAATACATCGAAGATAAGCTTTAATTTCAACCAAGTTTTTGGACGTGATGCCGACTCCGTATTGAAAAACGAAGGGCACACTTACGATAGCCCAAAGTCTCAGCTACAACATACTAAAATCTGGGAGAAATTTACCGAAGCATAAGTGAGCTAGTGCTCCATAAAGATAGTCATGTCAGTTTTCATTTCCAGAAAAACTGCACTCCCATAGAGATAACACGTAAACTGGTCAAATTTGACAATGTTACTTTTAATCCCTTTTTACGAGGTGATGCCGTCATCCAATCAAAATGTTGTTATTGTGTGACTGAAAGACCATTAGATAAGCTACAACATATTGAAATTCGGACGAAAATCAACAAAAGAATAAGTGAGATACGCTTGAGTGAACTTAAAATTTGATGACGTCATTTTGAAAATTTACTTTTTTTACTTTATTAAGAAATTTGATATCTTTTCATTATTTTTCCAGCATCGCCAACCCATGAAATGACATGTACAACTCATCAGCTTTCAGAATATGTAAAGAAAATGGGGGTCACCGTCCATCCTGACGAGTAAAATCGGATTCAAAATTAGCAGTTTTTTTGCATTGTTGCACTGTATATCGCCATTGACGCGCGCGCGGAATTTCAACTTTGACGGGCCCGTGTGACGTCATATTGAGTCGGATTGACTTGAAACCTGGTAGAATATTCCTTGACATTTCAGGCATCCGATAAATGTGAAAAAACGGGAAATTTCTATTGCGTATGAGCTGTGCGTGCGTATATGTGCGCGCTCATACGCGTCCGTCCAATTTTTTCAATTTTTCAAAAAATGCTCTAATTAGTCTGAAACGTGTGCAAAAAAAATTTGAGCTCGATTTGAGCATACAAATATTTCAACGCGCGCGTACGCGCACGTTTTAAGAGAAAATATGAATTTTGATTATATGAGTAGAATGCGCTTGACTTGAAATATATGTGACGTAAATTTCATTGAAAATTTTCATTCCATTAAAGAGATATGATTGAGAATGTGTTTTCATATAATGATGTCATAGTGACATCACGGTTGATTGATCACTTTGATTTTAGTTCGATTGCCGTCTTTGGGAGATGATACATGTATGGTATAGTTTTGACATTGATAGGAAGAGCACTTTCTGAGCTAACCTGTCCACAACTTTTGAGGAGAAAGAAGAAGAAGAAGAAGAAGAAAGAATCCGTACAGATACAGAAGGTGATCCGAGAGGATACTCGGATCACCTAACTAGTTACACATTGCACTACTCGTTGATGAAGACAAATTCTTCAGCACAATCTACCCCCTTCCTAGGCTTGGCAATGTTTCTTTCACAATGGGACTAAACGTATGTTTGATTCGGGAAGTATAATGACAAAACATGTGACGTTTTTTTTTTAAATGGCAAAAACATTAATGTTTTCTGGTTACTAACTGCTGCCACTGGAATTTGAGCAGAGCCTCCTACCCCCAGCTAAAAGTATACAACAAACATACAGTGAAATAAAATTATATTATTGGTAATTATACACTCAACATGAAACTTACTTGTACCTCTTTCTGGTAGTGCCAGAGAATGTTCTATTTATTTTGTTTTTCATCTTGATATTAAAGTATCATTTGTCGTGTACTGTATGTGTGCACTATATGCATGTGCCACATGTGAGTGTGTATGCATTTTGATGACTTTCAATGCAAGACCTGTCAAACTTGACTGTGATAAGATGTAGTCTACGTAACTAGACCCAGAACTCACCGATGAGGAAGGCGTGTGGCTTGACCTCCCCATACTCCTCCTTGATGAAGCACTGCTCTAGTACTATCACACCTTGAGGCTCTGGCAGCAGATTGCGGTCCTTGAAGAAGAATAGCAGGTTGCCGCGGAGACGGCACCACCTCTCGCTGTAGTCTGAAAGTGAGAAGTTGATTTTTTTTCCCCAAAGAGGAAGACAAGCAGATAAAAAAAAGTTAGTATGAAGTTTTATTTGAAGATATTCTAGAATGGATGAATTCATGGTCTGTGTGTTAAAGATTGGCTGCTTTATGTAGTTTTTGTGTTTGTGGCAATGAGTAACAGAAGAATATGAGAAAGTATCACATACTTTTTATTTCATTTTTTTTTTAAATGAAATAACTTGTTTTTGATAGTCTTGAAAACAGACACTCATCACCTTCATTTCACAACTCATACTTCACCACCACTTTTCTGTTACATACAATGTATCAGGACTAAACGGAGCTATGCAAGATATCACCTCACAGGTTTTCCTCATTTCTTCTCACTACCTCAAGTCAGCTTGTTTCCACCCAAAGTTCGCCACAACATCCTCACAAACATACATTCACCTGGTTACAAAGATAATGTGTTCATAAGCCTACCCTAAGACCTACAATGTAGAATCCCTCTATCACCTCTTCTACATAGAAACCCATGGAAGCTTATGAGTGCGGCGAGGAGGCAACTTTGTTGGATCTCAGCAAAGTTGCTTTTAGCATTTATGATGAAAAGGCATGAACGTGACTTTCCGAAATTAGTCTAGTCACTCTGTACTGTGGATGAGAAAGCAAAGAGGGCAGCTTGTCGAAATTTTGCCAAGGCACTATAATAAACAAGGTGCCTCTTTGACTCAAACAAGGTGCCCGGGCAAAGTCTGGGAAATCCCCTTCTTGCCATCTCATCACACACAAGGAGATGATGCAGGTTTTGATAAATCACTTTAATACCGCACATCCATGCTTTTGTAAAAAAACACTGCGCATAGTGACATGGCGTTAATGCACTATCCAGCTTTATACACTGTAGTTTTCATTGGAATTTGGCCACTTGATTTCTGAGAAATGTATCACATCACCCAAGATTGGAAAGGAATACATGGACTGAAGTGCTTAGATAGAAGCTTGGATCCGGCACAGTTAATGATGAGCACTGTCATACAATGGGGAATATAGTACCAAACAGAAATTTTGAGGACATAAATGGTGGAAAAAAATGTGACATCAATGAAGTTTAGCAAAGTGCTTCTGACATTTTTCTGTAAAGATTTTTAGTAGGTAGCATGACTGACATGTAGCATGGAATAACAGCATGTATCATGTACAGCAAGCCATGCAAAATGCTTCAATCTAAAATTGTTTCTACTGAGTTTAGCACAACGAATATGAATTGAAGTTCAAACAGACAACGAAATAAAATTCATTAATTTTAAAAAAAAATTGTAATTTGCAACACAAGTTTTTGCCCACGCTGGTCCCACCTTATGGAATAACTTACAGTTGTACCTTCAGTTTTAACCAATTACTCTTCATTAGATTCCTTTATATGCCTCCTTTTGATTACTCATGTCTTTGTCTGTTTGTTTGTTTGTTTTTAATTTCATCACTTCAAAATCACCTTCTCTTCTCTTATTTGCCCCTAAAGCACTCCACAGATCATACCAATCATTATAAAACCAACATACATTTAACAGCAGCACTGATTACCATCAATATCATTAAACCTCCATTTCAGTGGTACACAAAAGACCTGAACTGATTTCTTTTTCTTCCTGTTTTTTGCATAATTTGTACGATAAAATATTGATCAGAGGGTCTTTAATAAATATTCTAATATTCATATTGATGAGAAAAAAAGAAACATAAACTTCTCACTACTCCAAAGGCAAATACACTAATATCTCATCTCCAAAGCAAACAGGGAGAGTTAAGAAAGTGATAATACTCAGAACACCATTTTTAAAGATAAAATGGAGTTCCTGTTAAGGTGCATTTCACCGAGTGAAACCATGATTCAAAGTATCAGGATATAACTGCTAGTCAGTATGATGCTTAGGGAGCATTATAACTCATGTTTGATTACTAGAACGTCAATTTAGATGAGAACTGCAGTAGTGACTCTCGCAAAATAACGGCTCGTTTAAACGGAAGGATTTGGTCTCGAGCGCATGATTCACAACGCCCCCTTGCGGTCCCGAGAAGAAAGTCGGTTTTCGGATACTACTGATACTATACTACTTACAGAAGTCTTGAGAGAGCTCTGTGATATACTACTGAAGTGTACTGTACACAAGCGCGACCGCATCCCAGAGGCTACGATCCGCGATCCGTGTATAGCAGAGCAAGCTGTCGACAACTGCGTACATTGTGTGTATAGCCACTGTGTGCGTTTTATGTCCGACGTCCAGTAGTGTACGATCGAACGATACCCCTGTGCGGTGTATGTTGTGTGTACGTATCATGGGGGCATGGATGGGCCAACCGTATACTGTGCATGTGGGTGGCCATGAGTATGCTATCTAGTACCCATATTGTACACATGCCCCACGCGCTTTCCCCACTCTTTGCCTTCCACCAGGGAGGTGAGACCTCCCTGCTTCCACCAAAAAGTCGATACTCTTTGCTAGTCATGCTTCCACCAAAGAGTGGATTCAGTCCACTGAACAATGTAGTCCGTGGCGATATCGTACTGGTTTCCGTTCGCTATGACAATGCCAATCACTGTATACTAGTGGATGGTACATGCGTGGCCATGGCAAGCGAGCTGGCTTCGTTCGTTCGCCCCGTTGCAAGCTACTACCGTATTACACGTATGATGTACTTGGGTACTGTTAGTATTCATACGACCAGCTGCGAGCTGCGTGTTAGTGGACTGTTCTGCAGATCTATATAGAGGCGGTCCGAAATGCATGTTCATTTGCCATGTTTTCATGCTATACTATTAATAAACAATAAGATTCTCTCGCCATATTATGTGTTGACAAGAACAGATAAAATAACTGAAACAAACAATCAAAGGTAGCCCTCCCATTTTTCTTGTTTTTGTTATTCTGTCGATAAATGAGCTTCCAATTAAAAAAAAAAAGAGTAAACAATAGTGGGCCTGTATGTTTTGTGAAGGACATGTTTGTTGTTCGTCGGGTGATTTGTTGACAGGCCATGGACCTAATATAGGCCTACTAGTACAAGGACATTCATCGTACAGGGCCAAAACCATTAAAAATGTACAATTCAGGTTTTGAAATTTTGAAAAAATAAAGTTTTCTCAAAAACATTCCGACAACGAAAAATTGCTAGAGGATACACTGAATTTCAACTTAAACAAAAATGAGCAACAAATGTTGCAAACTTTTTATGTTCTGAAATTTGAAGCTGAACATGAACATTTCACCACTGTAACTTACGTTACCGCGCTTATTTTTCTTTGACCATATTCATTCTGTTTAGGGATGGACAATGCAACTATCCTTGTATTTGGGGATAGTTTCGAAGATATGGCCATTCTTATTTCAATGTGCCTGCAATATTTTTCATTCATTTGATGAGTTACTGTAACCGTGAATTAAGATATTGATAGATATGATGGAGGTTGTTAACTATGTAAAGTTAGATTGTTTCCTATATTTTTTTTTATTCGTACACATAGAACTTGCAGAAAACTGCCAAATGATTTTAGATGGATTTGTCCTACACATATTCTCAAACAATCTCGGTCACCATATGACAAATGAAAATGTGACTGTTTAAACCTTGGTAACGTTTGTTACGCATATGAGTCACGTATGTTACATAAATATATTAAACACTAAAAGAAGATAAATTTTAAGAGTTCTAATAAATATCAAGAGTACCAGCGTTGCAAGACCTTCAGTACTTCTGGAAGCAGATTTATTTAATTGCCGTCTGATGTTATCGTCCTTATAGTATAATGTACCATACATTTGGCCTAATATGAAGAATTGGAATAAGATATTTAAATTTCAAGAGTTTATTTTGTCTGAATATTTTGAGTTTCACTGCAAAATTACCTGTTGAAGTGCCCTGTTTAAAACCAAAGGAATGCATTTATATAAGAGTCACTAAAGACATTGTCAAGAGCCCCTAAAATGTATCAGTGTGTACTTTAAACAATTGTAACGTATGTTTCAAATGTGTCCAGATTGAAATATTTATCACTCGAAAGTGGAGATGCATTGGAAAGTGCATTAAAAAGGATTGATGCATCGCTAAACAACATTGCACAGTGTGAGTGCACAAGCTGGTCAGCACTTAACTGTTTAGCATACCAAAGTTTACATCAAAAAGGTATATCAGGCATAAGAGTGAAAATGTGAAACAAATCACAGCGAGCCTATGAAGTTTAAAATGCAAACACCAGCACTGCTTTATGATTAATAATGCATGATTATCACTAGTTTCATTAATGAACAAACCATGCATTAGTGTTGCTTCAAACGTACAGATTTCTTGGCACATTATTCAATAATGTGCCATGGTAAGTTTTAAGCAACAATAATGCATGGTTTGGGTAATAGTCACAAAAATACAGAATTATGAACAATTTAAGAGTGGTCACGTAAATAGACAGTTTTCTCACGGTTTTAGATTGAGAGTATAACTGACCTATGACACACTAGTCTATAAAGACAACAATGATAAACACAAAAAGGCGCACCTTTCATAATTTGGATGCCCCCCTGTTTTGTTCTTTTTTTTTTGGGGGGGGGGAGAGGCAATGGAAAAGGCATAGAAATGTCAGAAGAACAAATTGCAATTCTTCTATTTCCATTACATAGAATAAAAATTTGGTGACATATAAAATGTCTTCAATGTATATTACATCATTGTAAAAGACAACTGTAAACTCACAATCTGGTATTTTTCTGCAAAAGGCAACTTTCAATAAAAGGTATAGTGGGTAAGCCAGTGTAGGAGAGAATAATGCAAAAGTGGCGAGTTGTATCAGAGTGAAATTATATAAAATTTGGTATAAGACTAAGAGCGTTAGTATGACGCTTTCTTCTATTTTCTTGGTTAAACATCATATTTTCATTAATATCTCGGAAGAGTTTAGATTGGGTAGAAATTTTTATGAATTATTTTCGGTGCATAAACAAGGAAATTTACATACACTTCATCCTTTCAATTTGATATCTACAAGCCAACACTTTTATCCAGTACCTTTCATTGTAAAGCATACATAAGTATACATCATTAGCAAATTTTTAAATTTGTGAATCAATTTCCTTGTCAATCCTTGTCAATCAAGTCGACATTATCACCTTCCCTTTGCTGAGATCGGTTGAAGTCTTCTTTTATTTTCTTGCCGAAGGCTCTGTGCTTTTCAACTCTTTCATTTTTTTATCTGCGCTCTTGTTTTTCCCAACTCTTAAGATTTTCCACAGGAACGTAATACTTTTTTACACGTTGTTTCTCGGATTTACTCTCTCAAAAAAATCAAGTGAAAGTATTCACTCTTAACGGGGTGAATAAAAAAAAAGAGTGAATTTAGAGTGAAAATGTTCATTTTCACTCTTTTTATAGTGACCTCAGGGACCACTCCTAAATCTTCGAGTGATCCCTGAGCTCACCCCAAAATGAGCGAAAATGAACTTTATTCACTCAAAATTCATTCCAATTTTACTCTAAATTCACTCTTTTTTGTATTCACTCCATGAAGAGTGAATATTTTCACTCAATTTTTTAAGAGAGTAAGGAAGGCTTCTTCTCCAATCTTTTCCTTTTTCCTTCTTCAGTAATCGGCCTGAATCTTGGCTCTTGATTTTCCCATTTTGACCTCTTGGAACCCAAGGAGTAATGATAAGATTCCTTTCACAGAGAAATAAGAAAATCCATACTGCAAATCAGTAATAACATATTCTTACATAATTACGTAACCTACGTTACCTCTAATTTCAAGGAATGAAGTGTCACGTAATGAATTTGGTAGACTACAATCACTATAACTTTGAATTAAATGATATGATAATTAAAATGAAAACCATTTTTTTCATCATTCATATATCATTAACATACATATTGGATTGATTTTGATACAGTGATTGAAACCTACGTTACCAGGGTATTCAGGGCCTCATTGACAATGATTATCGCCAAAAAGAATGGTTAGTTCAAGCCTAAAAGTTAAATATGTTTTTCATCTGTTTATTTATGGATATTAGTCTTTTTTAGGATAAAGCTCTGGTGAAAAGTACGACAGTGTACATGCAGATGTAAAATTGAAACCTACGTTACCTTAAGTGAAACCTACGTTACAACATTGACCCTATGTTTAGGTACCTTAATGTTGTATAAATATCTGAGTGAGATGTAAACGTGTAATTCTCCTCGACAAAACAAACACCAAAGTACTTGCTTATAGTAAAAGTGTACCAATATTTGAATGTAATTACGCTAAACATGACTTTGAAAATATATATGCCGTTCGCTCAGATACTGAGAAAGATCTCGTGCAGTCCATTCCCTGTGAGTCGTCAACGTGATGCGCCATTTTGTCGCAAGGACTGTTTCTAAGCAACTATGGAGTAAGATGGTTCTAGATAGCACTTGTTATCGATGAATGGTTGCAATGTTAGTGAATCTAATTAAGATTATTTTTTCGGGGGTAACGTATGTTTCAGTAACGTAAGTTAAATCTGACCTTCGATGTGACTTTTTCAAGCGATTAGTAATGGCTCATAATTGAAAACTCAGTGGAGAGATTGGGGTACCGTATGCCTATGTTTGGTATCTTCCTTGTAACATTTTCATTTTTAATTTTCCATAGCGGTGGTAACGTATGTTTCATTTCTTAACCATACGGTCTGAAACATGTTAGTGCTTGAAGCCTTTTCTCTGCAGCAGATAACCAGGTGGCACAACTATTGTTTACATCATTTGACAAGACATTTTCTAAGTTTTTAGGACGGATAATTCACAATTTCAACCCCAGGGAATGTTTTAAAGGAAAACTTGAAATCATGGTAACGTATGTTTCACAGGCCTTTGCGACAATTTTGACTTGTAAAATAATTCAACTGAATAGTTTTCAATTATATTTCTTTTTATTCTAACGTGTAGGCAAATGGCTTAATTTGCCTTAGAACAAGTTTTAATGAAAAAAGATCATGCTTTCATTTGAATAATAGTAACATATTGACAAAACTATTAATTTGCGACATGCTGTTTTTGGCGGGTTTACCATCTTTATGAATGCATAACTTCCGAAAAAATCATAACTGGATGTTCAAATTCTCGGCAGTTCTAGTTAACAATGTACTAACGGTAACTATTACCCGAAACTTATGACAATCGGTCGTTGATTTATTTTTTCTTTGGTAAAACTATTGCGACAAGTATTTCACTAAATTGTACATATTTAGTGGTTTTGAACCTACACATTTTTGCACACGCATAATACCTTCCCTACAGGATATACCTGTCCTCTACGATTACCGATCCTTTTTTTTTTTTCCTTGTTTTTTTTTTGTGCTCTGGAATATGCTACGGAAAAGTGAAATATTGAGATCACATATTGAGTAACAATCATTCTTCCATCATTTCTTTTAAAAACTGCCTGCTTTTCCCTAGCGAAAGTGTTTGCTTTGAGGTATGATTTCCTAACATATACACCTCAAGACTGCACATTCACTTCATTTGATTTTTCTGCGTTATTTTCTTCTGCGCATATAGTTTTAGATTTATCGAATCTCCATCTTGTTCTTCTCCCGGCTTGATTGCGGTGACAATCATGGGATCAAAGCAGTACCCTAAAGCATGCTAGAACTGTCTTTGAGACGCTTTTGAGATGTATAATAGGCCTACAGGTGGCCGTGCATGATTGACACAAAATTTCTCATGATCTCAGGTATTGCTGCTCCTCATCATCTGTATCTATTCAAAGACATCTCTGTCTGAAAAAGGCACATCTGCAAAACAAGACTGAAATGAGGGAAACGATCCTTTTGTTAGTGACGATACATGATCACACAATCAAGTAAAGGAAAAATGCCAAGTAAACCTAAGAAAGAACAACAGCTCTCATGTATTTATTACTGATGATCATCTACACAGCCAAAGTTGCCATGCAGTCGGTAGATGTTGACGCTTCCGCACGTACCACATGCTGTTCATTTCTAATCTTAATTTTTTTATTTATTTTTTTAGTTGCATGGGCCTGATTGTCAGAGAAAGACATAATCCGAAATCGAAAGGATTTTTGTTTTGCTTTTTTTCTGTTTTTTTTTTTTTACTGATTGTTTGTAATTTTCAAATTAGTGGGGCCTATTGAGATACGTTTTGCGATTGTAGGACATGTTTGTTGTTGGTCAGGTGATTTGTCGAGAGAACTGACAACCAAATTTGCTAATCCTGTTTGTGTTGTTGTCGTTTTAGGGTTTTGTTTTTTTTTTTGTTTTTTGATTTGTTTGTCCAGCATGGTAGGGCCTACCTGTGTTCTGTGCGTAGTTACTGCGGCCGGCGTGTAATGGCGACAGGGTCTTGTTCAATTTGCCATCATGGTTTTTACACTATATCATTTATGATGAAAGAAAAGCAATTCTCTCGCCGTAAGTGCTGACAAGCCAAATCAAAAAATCAATAACAATCTTTGCATCGTTTTTGCCAACTCTGTCCATAGCCTAAATGAGCTGTCCAATAAAAAAAAACTGCACTAAATATCGTCAACTAAACCTACAGAAGTAAAAACAGCTTGATGATCTACACACGGTCAACGTTGCCATAGTTGACGCTTCAGCCTGTATATGCTGAGCATTTCTTTCTTAATTTCATTCCTTTTCTTCTTCTTTTTTTCTCAGCGTACTTTTACTGATTGTTTTTCAAATTAGTTGGGCCTATATGCGTTTTATGGAAGACGTGTTTAATTGTGTTTTTGTTTTGTTTTGTTTTGTTTTGTCAGGCGATCTGTTGACAGAATAATATTGATGACCACTAATCCTGTTTTGATTACTATTAATATTATTTTGGGTTTTGTTGTTTGAAATCAAAAATTGTCTGCACTTTTTTTCCTTTTTTTGGCCGATTATGTCGATAAATCAGCTGTCAAGTAAAAAAAGAAAACAATCGCCGACTAAACCTAACTAAAACATTAACAACAAACCAACAACAACAAAAACAAACCCAGCTCGGTTGTTACTGATGATCGTCTATACACTATACGTTGCCAGAGTTGGTGCAGTACACGACGCTTGGCACGAAGCATTAATTTTATTCAAATTCATGAAATTCTTCCGTCGAGATGTTTTCATTGCAGCTGATTGACAAATTGCCCTACATCGACGTATATCAGTTGCAACGTAGCATTTATGCTTGACATTTTTCCATTTGTCCATTTTTTCTTAGCGTAAATAGCATAGGTCTGAGTGTCAAAGAATTATATGGATTCCGAAAGGTTCGGGTTATTTATTTTGTTGTTGTTGTTTTACAGATTTAGTAGGGCCTATATGCGTTTTGTGCAGAACGCGACAATGTTTTTTGTTTGAGCAGATGATTTGTCGACAGATTGTACAGAAATGCTAATCCTGTTTAGATTATTATTGTTTTAGGGTTTTTGTTTTCGTTTTTGTTTGTTTTTGCTTCATTGCTCCATTCACGTGGTACCTGTGTACTGTGTGCAGTCAAAGAGTGTGTAATGGAACTGTGCTGCATGCAAGATGGTATACATGTAGCGTTCTTCTAGAATAATGTTCAATTGCCATGTTTATATGCTTATCGAAGAAAAACACTTCTCTCGACATATGTGCTGTCAGGTCAAGATTTAAACAAAAAAATGAAAGAAATTATTTTTAAAAAAAGTCTTCACAGCCTTTTTTTTTCTTTTGCTCATTCTGACAATGAATGGGCTGTCTAGTCAAAAAGAAAAAAAAAATCGCTAACTAACATAATATAGAAAATCCGATTGTTAATGACGATTATCTACATGGTCAACGTTGCCATCAGAGTAGGCATAGGCCTATCATGGATATTGACGCTTGGCATGTAGCATTTTATGCCGGACATTTTTTTCTTATTTTTTTTTTTCGTAGCGTAGTATGCGCAGGCCTGATTGACCAAGAAAGACGTATTCCGAAATGTTATGTTTTCTAGTTGTTTTACTGACTGTTTGTTTTTACAATTAGTAGGGCCTAATATGCGTTTTATGTATAACATGTTTGCTTGTTGTTTGGGCAGGTGATTTGATGGAATTGATTACCACAGTCATGTGCTGGTTCTGTTTGTATTATTATCATTTTTTGTTGTTGTTGTTTTTGCTTAGCGGCCAATTTTGTGGAGAGAATTGGCAGAAAAAAATTAATGTGAAGAGGACTGGTTTGTTTGCTTATCAGGTGATTCTGTGAGACAATTTTGTCAACAACAACAACAACAAAGCAAATCAAAGACCTCTTCCATCTGTGATTGTGCGACCGTCTTTTCCCTTTTTTCATGATGACAAATGTCATGACAAGAGCATAATCTTATGCAATCTCTTTCACATAACACAATCCCAATGGAGATCGAGGGGGCTTCGTGTTATAGTAAGCTATAATCAGTAGTGATCGAGGTGGCTTCGTGTTCGACCGGTATAACAAGCAACGGTGGACAGCTCTACATGTATGCCATCAGGTATGTATATCACACGTATATATATATATATATATATATATATATATATATATATATATATATATATATATATGTATATATATATAAGATATATATATTGCATCCTTTCTTTTTTATTTCTTTCTGGTGCCCCACTCGGGATTAATCGGCTGAATAGGAAAAAAAGGCTCCCCCATGCATTTTTTCCCCTTCAGTTTCTCGTGCCACCAATGCCCCCTCGTTACGGGGTTGTTTCCTTCCTAAAAACAAATATCAAAAAATAATATACCCGTGGTCACTGCAGAACCTTGATGATATACATTTTAAAAGAAAAGAGAACTAACTATACCCTATAGGGGGCATGGGGGCAGTTTTCTTTCGTTATAACGAAGTTTCGTTATAACCGAACAAATACAATATTAAACGAAAACAAGGAAACCACGCATATAAATTATGATGTTCTGTTTGCTGAATACACTGGAAAGCTATGTAAAATGGAATGGGACCTTTTAAATTTCGTTTGAATATTACAATTAAAAGAGAGCATAAAGTTGTTTGTAATGTCCGAAGGTTCGTCGATCGGAAATTAAAATGATCAGGTTCGTCATTCCAAAGGTTTGTAATTTACTAACTGAGAAAGGATCACTATTCCGAAGGTTCGTTGTTGCGAAGGTTTTTTAATCCGAAAATGTAATAAAGTTTGTCATTCCGTAGAAGGTTTGTTAATTAAAAAAAAAAAAATGACACAGGTTACGTATTTCGAAGGTTCAGTTTTCTTATAAGACGATTATAAGGTTTGCAATTCCTAAGATTTGTTAGTGGACTTACCTTTTCTTTTCTGGATTAACGAAACGTTTTTTGTTTGTTTGTTTGTTTTTGGGTTTTTTTTTTTGTTTTGTTGTTGTTTTAGGTTGTTGTTTTTTTAATGTTCCAATTAATGAATGTTTGGAATTCCTATCATTTTCGGACAAACGCACCGTCGTAATAAGAACCATATTTTTTTTTTCGGAATAACGAATCTTTGGAATAACGCCAAAATGTTCGTGAACAAACACTGTTTCATTTCCGAACTAACGGACATTTAGGTGTATCAGAATCTTTGTGTTTTGTAATAAGGAACCTTACTCAATTTCAGATTATTGTCAGATTGTTTAACAATAATGCAAGTTCTCCTCGAAAACTTGTGCGTGACACACGGATCGAAAACGCAGTATTGTGAAGCATTCGCCCACGCAGAGACGCTATAAATGCTTGTTCAGCTACGTATTTTCGGAAGCGATCCGCATTTCGTTATAACAGAGCACATTTCTTTTGTTTTTCTTTGTCAGTGGCGCTCGGAAAAGACTTCGTTATAACGAAAATTTCGCTATAAACGTGTTCGTTATAAGCGAATTTTTTTTTAACACAGACTTTAATGGCGAACATTTTGGGAACAGAAGTTTTGCTTCGTTATTACCGTGTTCGTTGTAACGGGAGTGCAATGTATTGCAAATAAGCCATAAACATCACATCTCATTATTATTGTCATAAATTATGAGAGGATTGTAATTTCCTGTGCACATATCGTTATGTATGTTTTTTATATTGTTTTTAACAGATTGAACAACGCTCCGTAAAAACATGACATGCTGTCCCTATATAGCACCAGTAAATGAACGTCACTGGAAACACGTCCTGATGAACTTCAAGATGATGTCAAGTCAAGTCGCATCAATGATCATTGATGTACCGCAAAAAATATGAATAACACATTATCCCTTCCCACACATTGTCATAATAGGAAATTAATCATGGTGACGTTATTTTGTTTTTCTTTAATCCGGAACAACAGAGAAAACGTAAACTTTTCACCTTTGTCACGCTGAGTGAAATAGGTCAGCTTCTAATTATTTTCAGCATCCAGAAATGTACGGTATGACATTAATTTTGGTGAATGTATGTTACTAAAATTTGTAGATTCTTTGCAAAATGGTAACATCAAGGCGATGGAAATGTCCGACCACTATACCCTTTATACCATTGGCTAATGTTTCTTTTGTGTCCATGAGTATACGTATGTATCAAAGAGAGGTCAGTCTTTATGCTCCACTGACATTAATTCGCTCCGCGAGAATGTGCTCCACAACATCACCCCAACGACATCTGCTCCGTCGACAATGATTGCTCCGCCGACGACTGAACCACCAACACTTGCTCCGGTGATGTTTCCTTCGAAGACACCACACTGAATTGTCCCGCGCCCCGGCGACATTTTACTCCAAGGATACGGCAATAACATTGATCTACCATTAGTTCCAGTGGAAATGGCTGCATTTCATTTACCCAAATTCTGCTGGCATGTCCTCATGAACGAGATCCGAAGATATTTTATGACATCTGCTGAACTCAGCTCAATATTGAAATTGTTCTTATAACTCACAATCTCATGTTCGCATTATATCTTGCCACATTCAAAAAATATGCAGGAATTGTTTTGCACAAGACATATAGTTGTTTCTTGAAATACTTGAGGGGTGCTGCCGATTATTTATAGGCAATTATTAATTCGTTCAAATGTTTTATTGGTTATTTAGAAGGCCTAGCTAGTATACATATGCTACGATTGTTTTGGTTTATAGGTAATGTTTAGGCACTAATCTTCAACATATATCCGAAGAGTGTTCTTCGTAAAATAGCATTGCGTAAGCTTGTGATTCTAATTCATCGGAGTATCAAGCCTTTGTACTTCATTGTCGGATATCACCTTCGGAATAAACATTCTACATCCGGCACTGGTGGATGTTTCAGAAAATAATTGTCAGACGGGAGGGGAAATCTTAAAAGCAAAAATGAATGTCATTCTTAGTTTGATATGTTTCCCCTTGGGCAGTGGGAGATATTTGATTGTCTGTTAATAAATGATTCACCGTAAAGTCCCAAGGTAACAATGATACATTTCAACTATAATAACATGGTATTATAACCAAAGGTAAACGTATGGATTGCCCTGCTCGCAACTCGGCATTCATGGTCGTGATGGTCTTCCGAGGAATCCAATTTGACATGAATAATTAAATTGATTGAAACTCCATTTAAAATGAAACTCTTATTATACGCACATAATCTACACATAACGAAATCATAATTATACAAAACAGTATTCGAATACCACCCACTCACAGCCCTCTTCATGTAACATAATCATTTACATTACGTCGGGATACCAGATCACATACATTTTCATAACATCCAGTGCAAAACATAATTATTAATTGCTTTCTAATATAGGAATTACACGATGGTGAGGGTGAGGATATCATCCAAGGTAACAGTATTGCATAGATGCCCCACGATAGGCGAACATGCGTTTATTCTGTTCTTGTTTATTTTGACGTTGTTCGTTTCTTTTTCTTTTTCTTTATCGAGCAACGAGAGACAGACCTATACTTCCGAAGTAGGAGCCTTAGTATTGACGGAAGGGGGAATTGGCGGGAAACTAATCTCCCTTTTTGACATCGTTAATTTCTTTGCACGGTATCCATTACTTTGGGGGATAAGTACACGTCATGTATAAGGTTCGTCAATCCGGGTCCCCAAATTCCTGTTCCAGATCCATTTGTTGCTCCGAATATGAAGGCGTTAGTTATAATCCGAACATTTTTATTCTGAAAACGAATTAGGTCCTATACGTGGTACGAAATTTATTTCGTTTCAGGATGAACGAACACCCGTGTTCGAATCAAGGAACCATAAAAATAACGAAAGTGTTTCTCTCTCAGAACAACGAACTTGCAGAGTGACGAACAGTAACATGATTTTCCCTTTTTATAATCAAGCACCTCTGAGTCACCGTCAGAAAAGAAAGAATAATGATAGAGAATCTTCCCCCTTTGGAGGGCAGTGGGATATATTTCAGGAAAGATATAAAGAAAATAGAAAAAATGACATTATTTTACGTCAATTGATTGAAAGAAATGTAGAATCAGGTAACGATTGCAATCCTGCCAGTGGTCTTCCCCAGAGTCTTCGACTTGAGCTCGCTTCGAAACATCCTTTTCATTCCCGCAGGCCCCAGACTGTTTATGACCTCAGCAGGAATGCGCCACCGCCACCGCATACCATTGATGGAGAATAAAATATTCTTTAAAAAAATAAAAATAAAATAGAGTTCAGCCAACATATGAGTTTGTCGTCCCACAAGTTTTACACGTGTTTTTCACAAATTTGATAACACTTATATAGTTAGAACATGCATGTCGCCAATTCTCGAGGATGTCGCACACAATGTTGCAGGCTTCTGTTGTGTCGCACAATATTATTACAGCGACATGCTCATACCCGCGGCTACACTGGCGTCGTAAATAGGTAGTTCATAACTACAATCAAACTGAAGCTTACTAAAGTACTAGTATACCACCCACAAGATCTTGCGATATTCCTCTGAAACTCACAGAACTTGGATTTACTTATGTTACCTCAACCTCGGTATGCGCAGCTTGATTTTCCTCCCTTTGGAGTTGAATGTGGAGGTTTTGTGTTTCTCTGAAGGAAGAAGAGCGTGTTCGAAAGAAAAAAATAATCCGGTAAGTCCATTTTCCTTGAAAATCAATCGATTAATGATTTACACTGTCAATCTGAATATAATCTGTATGTAAAAATAAAAAATAAAAAAAAAACAAACACGTAACTCGGATTATTTTCAGTCTAAAATCATGTTTTGGGGCCAATAGGCCACTTATCATAGGCCTACTATAATGCACCATCTGCATAATGAAAACACCAACGTAACTTTGAAATACAAAAAAAAAAATAAATAAATGAATAAATTAGTGCAGGCCGAACTAAAGGCCAAAGAGTGACCTACATATCCTAAGCCCGCCGCACACTATTGGAATACGACTCACGACTATGACTGACCGACTTTGGATTTGAAAAAATAAAACAAAACAAAAAACAACTCGTTTATGCTGAAGCTGCTGTGACTTGTTCAGGATCCAAACTCTGTCAGTCCTATAGTCGTGAGTATGGGATGGGCTTTATTCCATCAAGGAGCTTCAAGCTCTGATTCCATCCTCGACTGTATCATGGAGCTACTGGCACTGTTCTCCACGATTGCGTCATAACGAGGCAGGTTTGTGAAAGTCTTTCCCTCTTCCTCTCTCTCTCTCTCTCTCTCTGCAATCTGATCACTCCATCTCTGGCGTGGTTTCTTCTTCCTCTTTTTTTGTGAGTCTGACCCGACTCAAGGTCAATAAACGTTCGATCTATTTCTGTACCCGTGTCAAGACAGGTGGACTGGAACACTCCCTGGTGTCAGTGTGCTTGTGAGTATGTGTGTGTGTGTGTGTGTGTGTACTGTGTGTGTATGTGAGTGTGTGTATGTGAGTGTGTGCGTGTGTGTGTGTTGCTGTTCCAAACGTAAACCAGCGCGAGCGGGTATTGCATTCATGCATGCATCTGGTCGGGCTGGGAGCTGGTTGAGGTGATGTCTTCCTTCATGTACAGTACTGAATGAATAGAGAGTTCCCGTCTCCCCGGTAAACGACCTCCCTGGTAAAACGATCGACTGCTGAACAGGGCATGCTAAGGCTGCTTACAAGATAGATGTCATCTATCTCATAGCAAGTCCGCGTGATAGTCTAGCACTGTGGTGGAGCCTCTAAAATCACGAGAGTTTACCAACATATGAATTCAGACAATATTAAAAATATCTAACTACATTAAAATATCATGTAGGAACTACTGTGTTATTTGGCAGCACAGCAAGTCACTTCTCACCACCGCAGTGTTGTCAAGTTGTGTGCGCTTACAATCTGTATGTATAATCCGTGCTTCGCTGCATAACGAGCCTCGATCTAACCAGGGTGGCCGGTGGTGAGTAAAACGCAGCGCCTAGTAGTATACAAAGTATCCTGATGCATATCTGATCGCCTCAAAGTTGCCGCAGCTATACTCGTCTTTTTTTCCCCTCCGGCAGGATTGACCACTGTTTATGGTCTTCGTATTTGTTTTTGTTTCCCTCCTGCAATGGCTGCTCTATGTCAAACCCGTCTTCGTGTACCATACTACTAGTCCTAGTACACACAAGTCGTACATCCTCGCCTCATGTACCATAATCTGTGATCACGCATTGTCGGCACTGTACATACCGCTCGCATGCATGCACGCATTACCGCATCGCACAAACAGCTTCAGAGGAGTGTTAGCGCTGCGGCACTGCCCGGATAACTGGCGGTCACAGAACTCTACACAAGTTCTGTGCTGGCGATCCGGTTCTCACGAGTTACACGCAGAATGATCGTTGAGGGAGCTATATAAAGATTCGAACGATTCGAACGAGCCGTTAGTATTTATTGACGTTGTACAGCGTCGATAATATCCGAAACCATTATTGCATGATTACTAAGACATGAGAGCACTTTGGGGCGAGTAAGTCTCACTGTGTTGGTTATATGAAAGGTACTTTAACCTGAAACACAAACTAAGACAAGGCAATCTCAGGGAAACTTTGTAAAGGTACCAAAACTTCATATTATCTTTAAGATCTTCAAAGAATCAAAGTTTTGATTTAATACTGGTATTAATGTCACTAGATCTGTCGTTACAGACTCAGTGCTAATTAGATCCTTTAATAATATTCATGAATATATTGCTTTTGTTTCACTGCTTTTGAGCAAAATAATCATCCTTTATCAGCATCAACTTAAAAATGAATAAAAAGGGCACACAAACAATATACATGCCAGAAAAATTGCTGAAACAGCGCTGCTTTTGAAAATACTTGATAGTAGGATATGGCGGTAATATGTTTTCAGTAATACCAAAGAATCAGTGTCATGTTCACATTCACTCACAATCTTCACAAAACACAACAGCAAGGTAATTGTCAGTCTCTGATGTCATGCTTTCCTTTCCAAGAAAAACACAATATCCTCTTGTCAATTTTTGGTTCAATTAATGAAAAAATAACAGTCTTCTTTCTTTTCTTTTCAATTTACTCTGTTAAAATGAGTTGGAAAAAAAAGTTCAAACAGAATCAATGAATTTTATAAATAAACATAACCACCAGAAACTAGTCTTTTTTCTCGATTTTCAGACAGTGCACTACTTGTTACTCAAGGAATATTTTAAAGCTGTATACTGCGGTAATGGCACAGAAATGTAATGCATATTCATTTTGTTATGTACTGTGGCAGTGCGCCACCTACGACTGACTCCACAAAAAAGTCTTCACACCAAATGTGTGATCCAACAATACGATCAAACTGCCATGTTTACCGAGTCTCGAAGTCGCATTGCCATAATAACTATGTGTGCCATACAATACTGTACCATTACCAATGACATTGCAAATCATGAAACCGATTCTTTCACCAAACTTCATATTGAATACTAGCACTCTACAGAGAGAATGGAATGCGATTAAAGTGTCGAACAATAAAAGGAACGATGATTGAAAATTGATCAGACTACAAATGAATACTTTTCAAATGGCACATTGAAAGTCCAACTCCATAAAGCACTGCACTTTTTGATGGGTCATTTTATGGCTGGGGTGAGTGGGAATTCATACGTGTACATGGTGGAATAGAAGGAAACGTTTGTATCATACAGTTATGCATGAAATAAGCATGTACTTCATGAACATGTGATATCAATGGAGCAACAGCATGGTGCAGGGAGGATGACATTGATGAGCATGCAATGTGCGCAATGATGTGCAAACAAAAAATCAACAACAACAAAACACATAAGCATGGGAGATCGGTCACATGCCTGTGTAGATTTCCATTCCTTGGGATGCTGGGAGTGGGAGCATGAGTTAGATATTAAAAACAACATCAAACAAACAAGCAAACAATGAAAACAAGAAAGTTATGATCATCAATTCACAGCGTATGCTTTCATTCCATGAGCATGATGAACATTAATTCACACATTGGCCCATATTCACAAAGGTGGTACAATCTTTGTCCATGGTTTAAACCATGGACACAGACCGTAGTTTTGTATGGGGCGCCAAGTGTTGCATGGCCTATTTCGTTACAAAATCAGTCATTTTGTTAACGAAATCAGTCATTTCACCAAATGGTCATTTCGTCGACGAAATGACAGATTTTGTCTGTCAAATCAGTCATTTCGTCGACGAAATGACTGATTTCGTGACGAAACAGGCCATGCCACACTTGGCGCCCCATACAAAACTTCAGTCTTTGTCCATGGTATAAACCATGGACAAAGATTGTACCACCTTTGTGAATTCGGGTCATTGTGTTTTAGGACAATTATGTAAATGCAATGCTTGCAGGCATGGCACAGATGATGGCTGTACACATTGAAAAAATCACACTTGACACAACTTTTAAAATAGCTGATACAGCAGATAAAACTTGTGTGCTACATGTATAAGCAGCATAGTGATTGATGTACAAAATGAAGCAAAATATCAAATCAGCTGCTAGTGCATAAAAGAGTGCATTTTCTCATCTAAGGCTACATTGACTTTCCCTACTCCAAGAAAAGACAGAATTTCCCCAGAACATTTGGCTGATTCTAATACGAAAGTCAAACTTGAAGGAAAACACAATGCTGTTGTGTATGTATCACTGATTCAGATTTTTTTTTTCCAAAAATTCTATCCAAAATTGACTGACTGAGCTGCAAATTTTTTTTTGTTTTGTTTTGTTTTGTTTTGATGACTGACAGTGCCTTGAAATAACCTTATCAGGAAATGAATAACAAAAGATGATGAAATTGCAACAAAAAAAATACTCATACATTGTAATCTTTATTGTTATAGATTACAGATCATGGATGGTTTAGGGCTTTTGAAGCAAGTTCGTCAATGCCCTCCTGATAGTTGTACATCCGGATTACAACTAGCATCCAGAACCTCCACGCAACTGAACAAATTCCAAACAAGGAAACTGCACAACTTCTCAATTGGCCATTTAAGCATATGGTATCTGTCAATGTCTTTTCTTGCGGACCTGTGAGACAACGCTCAGACAACGTGCCAACTCTTAGACTTCGGGCCCACGCGGCCTGATGATACCATTCCACTTGGCTGACCTACAAGTGAAATTTCGGGGATCCCTTTCCCTCCGTTGTGGATTAATCAATTAACAAATGCTGGGGTGACGGGGGAGTTAGATCCAAATCAGCAGATTCTATTCTCTATTAAACACAATTAGACGAGGGTAATTTGGACATCCGAGGAACTGACATTCAGAAAATTTCCTCCGGATGAATGGCGAAAAAGAAGTCGGTTAGATCACAATACTTACAGACTAATCTTGCAGATCTACATCTACTTCTTGGCTGAGTGCCAAGACTATTGAGCAAGAAATGGGAAGGGGGAGGCACACTTTATCAAGATAAGAAGCGACTTGCAACAATTTATCATTATTTATCTATGTTCACTAACATGAAGCCATAACAAAGGGATGCAGCCACACTAGCAATCTGAAATTCACCAAAAATGTTTTGATAAAACTCCAAATTTGCATCTTCACAGCAAGTCCTCTGGGTGTTCAAACATCTATCCCAATCCGATATTTGGATTTAAAGCTAGGAAGTTTCCCCAAACATACAGGTGGGATCAACAAATGCAGAAAGATTAGTGAAACACTCAAGGGGAAAATTCTAAAGGGAAATCCGACAAGCCACTAAATATTCATGAAGTTTGATATTTCTGGTTAATTCCATGTGCCACCTGCGCAAGATGGACACTTCACAACAATTTGAGATGTCAGCACAGTATAATAACATAAAGTTAGATATAATTTCCAGAAAGTGTAGAACATTACAGCCATCATCCACTGTTGGTTAAAGACTAATTTTGATCACAAGAGTCTCCAGGGTCTCATGTCATCAAAGATGTTTTGATAGCAATTCTTGCTAGATATAGTACCTTCTTGCTCAACAGCCAATCAGAAAGAACTGGAGGATTCTTGTTTACACCATGACACTTTGCACTGCGGCAAAGAGTTGCTATCACAGCAACTTTTTTATAAAATGGAGCACACATGGGACTTCATTTCTTGTATAGTTTCAGGGAAAGTACGATTTTGTTATTTTGGGATGTATGGACTGATTTTGAGACTTTGCTGAAAACACGCCATAATGTCTAGATACTATATGATTAACAGCAGACTGGAAGGTCCAAAGCAAGACACACTTGATGTTACGCACATGATGGGGGCGTATATGGAGAGATACGGAAAAAAAAAAAAAGATTAGTTTTCGTTGGCACACACATCCTTCCGAAACACATTTACACTACAAATGTGGCGCATCACTGTACAGTGGGTGGAACAGCCTCTGGGTGCAGCTAGCTCTTGTAAAAAAAATTTGTGAGATTGTAGCACTGCACAGCAACCCTGATATTTCTGTACACCTGTGGGTGGCACATTATGTCAAGAGTTCAAATTTGCAAAATTCCACCAGGAAAAAGTGCGGAATTGATGGATCCCCATTTTCCTTATAGGTCGACCAAAAATAACCTGGACACTTTCTGCATCAAGGGTGAACTATTTCATTTCATTTCCAACAGAGTTTCCCAACAAAAGTGTCATATTGAGTTAGATAAAAGTATGGCATAAATTAGTTAATTAACATGTAGACAGGGTGGCGAGCATTCAGTGCTGTGGTTTTTATACAGTCTACACTATGCAGGTGGATTATGCTTGGCTCTTCGTTAGGTGGTGCACGAGCGGTAGCAGTGAGAGTGAAAGGTGGAAATTTGAGGGAAATGGAGAGACAGAGATGAGGGAGGGGGGGGGAGACAGGAAATGGGGGTGGGGACAGCATGATGCAAAGCATGCTACAGCTGTACATCTAAACAGACAGATGACCTCCTCTTACCCTGGGGAAAAGGGCCCCCAACCCCACCCTAACCCCCATCCCTCACCCTGTTGACCTGCCCTCACTCATCCTGACCCGCCCCACCCTTCATCCAAAACCTTGCACCACTGCAGGAGCTGCATGCTTTTCTTTTTTGTTGTTGCTTTTTTTCAGTCTACCACCAATGAAGCACTGGCATATGTCAAAGAAATCACATGTGACCCATAACCATGGTAACCTAATATTGTAATAAAAGTTGCAGACATGGAAGAGCCTAGAAAGCTGTCAAAATCAAGTGATTTGGCTGCATGGTGTCTGTTCAAAACTTACGACAAAAAAGTTTTATATCTCGAGAACACCTCCTGGCCAAATTCAATGTCTACGATCACTTGGAAAATCAAAACTTGTTCATTTGTCACAGTACAACGTAGGTCTAAATTTAGTATTTTGAATAAATATAACCTACATCACTGCACACTTGACCACATCTGAATTTTATAGCCTGCTGACTTTCTTACAAATACAACCACCGTTTACAAATGTCTGTGGGGTACTTGCAGGTTTTGTGGTGAGAGAAATGAAGTGGGAAAAAATCATACATCCACAGGAAGCTTGGAGTCTGGGGAATTTTAATTGCAGCCAAATCAGAAATTGATGTTCAGCACTTTCTTCACACTTTCATGATATCAAAAGGGTCACTACCGGTAATTGCCCGTATTTGAAAAGCATGTTGTATACACACATGTTGTACCAACAAAAAAGACCCACACACACACACACACACACATTATATTTTATGTCAGCCAAGGGTAGAATTGCAAATACCCAAAGTGTCTAATGTAGGTTTTGAATTGTGCACTAGAACACTCTTTGGGAGGTGTTGCAAAGAATGAAGAATGACTTTTGAAGGATTTCCAAATTTTTGATACAATGGTATCTGACACAGATTATTATCATGGTTCAACTAAAATTCAAAATTACTGCATTTTATAATAAATATATTGCCAAGTTTGAGGCTACAGCACAGCTGGGAATAGTCAGAAATAGTCAGACAAATGATTCCCTATTGGATATTGGCATTTCTGTTGCCTTTCCAGATGAGGAAAACTTCTGAAACATCTAAAAAAAAAGGAAGTGAATGCAATTCTTTTCTCGAAGTATAGTATTGCAGCGTGGGTGATTCCAAGTATCTCGTCTCTTTCCTTTGTCTGCTTCTGGGTTGTCTATACAAAGCAAACAATTGCTCACACATTTGGGGGAATTACGCGGGGAATCACCCACATTTGAATTTGGACACATGAGGCAGCAGATTTTAATCTGTTCAAACTTTGGTCATCATTGTGTCTGTTGAAGTATGTTTGATGTTGTTCACATTCAATAATTTGCCACAGTGTATCAAGAACTTAATGTGCGAATGAATAAGCATATTAATACACCCACACACGTACACACTCAAACACATCGAAAGGTGAGCGGTTTGCTGTCAGAATGGTACAATGTACATGTACTTACAATGTAATCTTACTCAAGAGTCCATGACATTCACGCCCTCCCCCACCCACCCCCCACCCCCACCACCCCCTTCATAGCCCACACGAGTTGAAAGTCTGTCCACTGGCTAGATAATAGGGATTTTTTTTCCAGTATCAGCTCAATGCACTGTACTTTTGTGCAATTGACAAATGTAAAATGGAAGAATGGAAATACACTGTACCTGTACAAGTACAGAGAATGCAACCATGACTGCATTTGCATCTCAAAAAATTATGGGATTATCCTCTTCTTCTTTTTTTTAATTCATGTAAACATAATATGTCCAAATTGTACAGTATGAGAGCTCTCACCTCAACAAAAAGGAAAATTATCCAATGCAACATACAGGTATCCCCACATTCACTGCATCTATAGAATGATGTATTCCCCTTTGTTGTTGGAATTACATGAGTGAAGCTGAAGTGCATAAAAAGATATGAGGAGGAGGCTGCCTTTTCTCATAAAAGTTTTTGGTGCTCTTGCAGTAAATTGAAACTTGGGGACTGCAAAGCCCTGTTGCGCTCTACCAAAAGGTGTTGGCCAGCTTTTCACAGTCAGTGAACAGACATTAACCTGTTGATGACGAGTCCCAGGTATACTCGGGGGAAATGCGTGTTGTAGCAAAATCAGTCCGTCCTCAACAGGTTAAACAAGAAATCCACTTAAGAATTTTATCAATTTCATACGAAAGAGAGGAAAAGAAATCCCTGCAGAACAGTGCAAAAATGATCAAAATCAGATAAGGAATAAGGAAGTTATGACATTCTGAAATTTCAAATTTTTCGGAAAACACTTCTTGACCAGTTGATATGAATATTCAAATCAGCAAGTAGACAATGTCATGCTCTCACAATTTCTTAAATTTATTTCATATACAGAAATGACAAAAATCTCGTATTTCAGCTGTATGAATTGAAAACTTGCCTTAAAACTACCCAAAATAAAAAGGAACATAGTATGTGAACTGTGATAGAGTTTAGTATGGGAATATGCCTTTACCTGTGTTAGCTGGTTATTCTGAATTTCATGTAACATACATGAAAAATTGTGAGGGCATGACATCATAAACTCGCTCATTTGAATATTCATAAGGACTGTTCACGAAATGTTAATTTCAAATGTCACATCTTCCTTATTTCTTATCCAATTTTGATCATTTTTGGAACGTTCTCTTCAGATTTTTTTCCCCTCTTTCTTTCAGAGTGTACTTACTATTAGGGTGGATTTCCTCTTCAAGGCACATATGGTACAGTGTACATTGTATATTACACTCTTTCACAAGCTTTATAATGAGATATATTCACAGTGGTTGCTGTGCCAACACCACATGGGAACATATTATCATCCCAATCATTTCCTGGTCGGTGGTTCACAGTACTGCATTAGCAAGGGAAATTCACATATTTGTTCATGTACACACGTTCATCATTGGTAAAACCACAGCAAAACCACATCAGGAAGTAATTTTATGAATTGTTATGTTCTAGAGCTGACCTACATAAACCTCTGCTTGGTTTGGTTCAGAGTTTGTTTTTCTTTTGAATATGGGGAGGGATGGGGGTAACAACAAGTCAGCTTGTAAAAGAGTGTGCCATCACTTGTACAGCAATATTAGTGAAAGAGAAAGGAGTGAACAAGGAGGATTATACGAAACCTCTGTTCCCACGGTGCAATAGTGCATCAAAAGATAGTAGCAAGGTGCAGCTCTAAACTCTGTCAAAAGCCAAAAGGAAACAATTACCCAGACCTTTCCTGCGCCAGCCACCCACGGCGACCTTCATGTAGAGGGGACCCTCCTTGGTGAAGTATTTGGGCGGCTCCATGCCGATGGCTGCCAGCTCCTTCTGGTTGAACCGCATCCTCGGCGCCGCGAGGTGCAGGATCCCGCCGCCCTTGAAGTAGCTCCAGGTAGAGGCGCGCTCGTCGGCGGTATGCGTCATCTGCCGTGCGTGCGCAAGGGGGGTGTACCCCTCCTCGCACCAGTGCCCCGTATATTATCCCTCCCCCTTTTAACGTCGCGATCCGCCCGGCGTCATCATCGTTGGACCATCGAGCATCCAGCAACTACTACAATGTCCAGCACAGTATGCCAGTCCCTTCTCGCCACTCTTCTTGCAGATCTACTTCCCGCCACTGTGTCGGAAGACTACAACACCGACCAGGTTACTACCAGTCAACCCCAAAAACACTTTCATTTACCTCCTCAACGTTGCTATTTTTTTATGGGCACTGAAAGGCATTTTCTTGTGAAAAGCACATCTTACTGATTTGTGGCTCTATCATCAGTGGTGTGAAAAGTTCACTTAATGGCAAAAGTTCCTTTAGCAAAATGGACAGTGCAAAGACTTTCTTTCTCTTTTCTCATCGCTCGTCATTTTTGCAAAGAATTGGTTGCGGCTCAGAGAGGATCCACAGTCTGCAGAGAACACAGCACTTTCATACGGGTGATCCAAGATGCAGCCGATGATGCACTCTCAGCTGCACGAGGTTGCCATGGTTTCTTAACAATGTCCATCAAAATGCCATCATAAAAAAATAAAAGTAAAAAAAAAAATCAGTTATGGAAAATGATTCTGCCCTTCACGTGCTATCAACAGACTTGAAAAAGCATGACAGGGGACGTGGCATTTATTTTGAAAAAAAGAAAAGGTGTATTCTTCCTTTCCTGGAGATGAAGCAGCCAGATTTTTGCAGTGTAGCTTTTCCTGCAGTCCTAATCCTCTGTTGCAAGAAACCTGCAGAAATGACAAATAGGATTTAGATTGTAATAATGTGTCAGCATGTATATCCTGCCTACATTCTGTGCTAATGGCACAATGAAATCCACCATAGTTACTATGACGACACATAACTGAGTAAAGTACTGTATACGCCGAATGTTTCGCTAGGTTTTAATTTCGCAAATTTCGCGAGTCAGGTGCTATTTGCGAAATTAAAGACACACAAAAATATTGACTCTGATCCCGATGTGAATGTGACATACGCGTGTACACTTCTCCAGTACAGGACTCAACGATCGCAAATTTAACCACTTGCGAAATCATCAGGAATTCCCGATTCGCGAAAATTTAGACTCGCGAAATATATGGCATATATTAAGCGAGTCTAATTTTTCATGCATTTGGACTTCCCAACAATTTTGTGAGTGTTTAAATTCACTATCACGGAATACAGTGCAAATGAAGGGAAAATGTATGCATGCACATCGCATTCACGTTGGGACTAGAGTTGATATTTTGTCATGTGGTCAAATTTCACGAATAGCACTTGACTCACAAACTAATAAAAACCTAAAGAAATACATAGCGTATACAGTAGAACCAAAAAACAGACACACAGTGGTATTTTCTTGAAAAATCTTCCAATGAAGCCCTCTAGACGAACAGAAAGTGAACGAACACTTCTTTCCAGATAACACTCTCAAATTTGCGAGAATAGTATCTCATAACTTGATGAGGTTAAGTACTGATTGAAACGAATGCTTTTCCTGCAGAAACTAGTGCTGTAATAGAAAATGTACATGCATGGGAGTTTGTTTGCAATTATTTCCTGGAAGGAAACAGTTTAAAGGGGAAATCCACCCTGAAATTAGTTTTGTGAATGGAAGCAGAAAAATTAGAGGAAAAAGATAATGAAAGTTTCAGCAAATTCTTCATCAAAACTAAGGCAGTTGCGAAATTCTAATCAATTGTACACAAATCAGCAATTTTGTGATCATGTGGCATATTGGGCTCTTGCCCCATTTGCTCTGTACTATAAAATAAGAAATTTCCCTTTTCCCATCAAGTAAATTTTTTGTGTGTATTACCCCTACACACAAAAAATATATATATATTCTGCCATCAATAATGAAAAAGAAGAGAAATTCTGTAAAATTTTATGTACAGGGCAAACAGAAAGTGATCTCACATGCTATACCAGAGAATTGTCAGTTTCTTTTTGATTGGTCACACCTTCAAAATATCATCAGTTTCTTCATTTCTGTCAGCATTTGGTCAGACTTTCACTATCTTGCTTCTATCATAATTCTGGTTCTATTAAATCAAACTTATCTTTAGGGTAGACTTTCCCTTTAAAAAGAGTCAAAAAATTACTTGTCTGTGTTACATGTATGTTCGGTCCTGCAGAAACCTCATCCAAAAGTACACTGTGTGTCATGCTGGAAAAATCGCAACAGGAGCATTTCCTCGAAATGACAAACAAGTACACCATGTTGTGATAATGACGCAACTCCCTACTGGTAGTGTGACAAATTTTGTCAGATGAGCAGATGAACGATCATTGTTATTTTGTGAGCGCGTGTGTCATGCAGCATGGCATGGCGCTACATTGTATTCATCATACCATGGGTGTAACTTTCTCCTTTTAACCCATTAAGGACGGGCTGATTTTGCTACAACACGCATTTCCCATAGACAGTTGCCCGAGTATACATGTACTTGGGACTCGTCTTCAACAGGTTAATATGTTTCTCTAAAAAGGCACAGCACTTCCTTTACAATGAAAACTTGGTTCAAATGTCACATCCTTTCAGATTCACTTCAGCCTGTAACCATGGTATGTACAACAGTCTTTCCCCAAATGCATTGCAGCTCTTCAATATTTTCATTTATGTTGCACGTTTCTGCCACATGAGGAAATGACACAAAATAGTTAAAGCAAGTTCACATCACAGTCAGTGTACTCATGCCTCATTGAGTTCAGTTCAGCTGAACTTTGCTTCACTACTCGAACAGACCAATGTCTAAGGCTAGAACAATTGGGAATAGAGATGCATCCCAAAGTCACTCGAAAAATGGGTGATACGATAGCTTTTTCAGGAGGAAGTTCCTCAAAAAGAAACTAGATACACGTTAATACCATGACAACAGGGTAAAACTGATGGATAGAATAATCATGATAATGATAATAACGATTAAATATCAGTAATAACGATGGCAAAATTCAAAACAACAAATTTGAGCTATTAAATATCACATTGTGACATCATTTGAATTATCAACACTTGTCATTCTCATATCTCACAAAATACACAGTCAGCCGGAAATGAGAATGTATGTACCGCATATAACAAAAATATTTTGGGAAATGAAATGAGAAAAGGCTGAATACCTGACTGATTACTGGAGCACCTTTATATGCCATTCATACAGTGCAAACAATTTCTTTTAAAGTGACTTTGTCACTTGAAAAGAAATTTAAAGGGATGGTATAATTTTGGTTGGGATGGGCCTTCAGGTTTCCAACTTTTTTGCGAGATAATGAGAAAGCTCTTTTGAAATATTAAAGAGCATACAATTCCAAGAGGAATTCAAAGCTTATTTGATGAAAATTGGTTTAGAAATGGCCGAGATATCCATGAACAAAGAGATCCTAATAAAAGGTGGAACCCACCTTTTCTTATGACTACTTTGTTTTATACTTCGTTTTTGGATATCTCAGCCATTTAAAAACCAATTTTCATCACATAAACTTTGAATTCCTCTCAGAATTGTATGCTCTGTAATATTTCATAAGTGGTTGCTAATTATCTTGCAAAAAGTTAAAATCTAAATCCCTCCCATCTCAACCAGAAGTATGCCACCCCTTGAAAACTAAAAATGTCACTATGGCAACTGGTATGTCTCAGCTCTACAATCACATCATTATTCCAATAGGTCTACCACCACAATGTAATACGCTGACAAATGCACAATTTAAGCCCAAGTTCAGTTTTATTTTTACCAAGGCCAAATACTGAGGTGAAATAGCACTGCAAGAGCGCCAATTATGCATTTGGAGCATATGTAGAATAGCAAAGCGCATACCGGGTACCATTTGCCATAGTAAATTAAGTGTGTTTACAACACTGATTTGTCTGGACTGCCAATGCTAGTCAAGATTATAGTTCAAAACTGTGAGCTATTATCAAGGATTGCCACATAGTACCAATTCAACCAATCATAACTCTTGTTCTAATAAATAGGATATTTACCACTCTGTACAAATATACACTGTATGCATGCTATTGATGTGAGCCATGAATGTGAACCATAAAATGTATGCACTGCTTAATAGGCGTTTAAGTATAGATGGGACAATTTCAGGGATGCTCAGTAACCTCTCACACATATTAGAGTGCACTTTTCTTTTGAGAAATAGAACTCAGAAAAAGTTTCCACTTTGTTTCCTCTTTACAAAAAAAAAAAGTGCAACGTTTTTGTCCTGTTACGGAATTCAGGCGAGAGCCACCAATGCAGTGAAGTTTAGCAAAATCATCTCTTTTACAATATTACTGGTCATCAGACAGTGTGTGTGTGAGAGAGAGAGAGAGAGAGAGACAGACAGACAGACAGAAAGAAAGAGAAAGATAGGGAGAGCGAGGTAGGGATAGAGAGAGAGAGAGTAAGGGTAGAGAAAAGAGTATTCCCCAGAGTAAACAAGCAGGTGTGCCCCTCGCCAGGGTAATGCAGGAAGCATGGCCAATATCTTTGGTTGCTATGACGACTAGACAGAAACGTGACATGCTGAGACAGTCCTAATCTACTCATACTCTCTCCCGCTCACTCTTTCTCTCTCCCTTTACATTCTTCTTTATGCACAGCATAGAACGATACAAAGCTGAACAAAAACAAATGAAAACATAGAATGATACAAAGCTGAACAAAAACAAATGGAAATATCACTCATAAATAGATAACAATATCTATCAGCCCATGATTCATGTTTCATAGCGGCAGTATTGTATACTCCAAGCAACGTTACATCAAACTTGACGGAGTGACTCAGAAAAGTAGAGAGTAATAAGGCTGAACATGATCATCCAGCAGTGTACAGGACTTGATTTTCTGTTTTACCTGCTTACACCAGAGCAGGTGTACCAACAGTATAGAGAGTATTAAACTGCATTGGAAGCGGTAGTAATGGTTTACCTGACAAACTTATAAAGAGGAAGCCACACAGAATTCCCATTTCTATGATCATGCTTGATTAGTAAAGGCACGATTCTGGCTCCAGGAATACAACAAGGGAAGTATACATACTCTGTGGGTATTGTGCCTTAGCTACAATGATTTACAAGCAGTCTATGTCTGTCACTGTAATATTTAGGATGAAGAGCATTTCCCTAAAATATGATATACGATGTACTCGCTAGTATCAATACTGTTAGTGGACCACACTACACATGTATCTAAATGAAATTCAGCTAAAACCTACAACTTGTATGGAGGCAGTTTGCCTTATTGCTATGTGAAAGTATGATAACACAATTCCACAATGTTTTCCAAAGCATGTCAATATGATGCATTCATGAATGACAAATGGATAACCAACCTAGACTGCAAACAAATGCGAAAGGTTTCACTTACAGAATGTGCCATGCCAATACTGGTACTCACTTCATCGCAAATTTTTGGTGAGATCACAATATTATGGTCCCTTTACATAATATGACCTAGCACAGATCAGCACAGATATTATCAAAACTGGGGGACAGACCTACCGCGCCACACTGGATTCTACTCCTCGCCAGCTGTTACGACTTTAACACGACTCTTAAACACACAGGGCTGCACAGCATGCAAGTGAATCTCTTGCTAGGCCACATGACCAGATCATGGAAGCCCCCTGCACCTCTCTTGTGTATTCAGATTGCCAGAGATCCTGAACAAATTAATCCCAAATTAATAACATCCTGCAGACCCAGATCAGATGGGGCGGGCAAGTAGACGAGCGCAGCCGGCAAGCCGCGTTTCCACGGGGGGCTGCGGGGCCGTGCGAGACTAACGAACGAGCAGCCTGCTCCAGAGCGCACACAGCATGTTTTTATGGCGGAATTACACAGATCATTACGTGTTTACCGTAGTCTCCACTATATGGATATGGAGTGCAGTACATCAAGCTGCAATCACAAATAATCAGTTTAGACCTTTTTATTCATGCGCTTATCCATTCATGATGAAACACATTTGGGGATTTCCCCTGGGGATGGGGGGGGGGGGGGCAAGAGGGGCAGTGGGGTAGATGCCCTTTCAACAGTGTTCTTTTCCAGCAATACCATATGACCAATATTTTTCTGATATATATCAATGAAAGAAATTTGGTCACGGTCTCAACCCTAGCTTGCAATGCCAGCATCTTTTATTGAAGGATGTGGTGCATTTTAATGCTATTTTTGTAGAGATGGCGCAATCCAAGCAAAATAAATCATTGAGCTCCTTCATCAAGTGGGGTAATCCATAACACTTCACAATGACAGCGTATGGCGTGATTTTGCACATACATAAATACACATTTGATTCCTTGCCCCATTCTGCTGATACTGTTTTAACGAAAAGGGAAGTTCACCACTTCTATTTTCTCCCTCTCTCTCTCTCTCTCTCTCTCTCTCTCCCTCACACACACCCACCCATCCACACACAACAGTCTGTCTCTTCTTTTTTATTCTTCTTGTATATTGTACAAACTGGTACTCTAATACAAGTCCATTCTGGACTATCAATGTTATACTTCAAGTGTATTGTACACGAAATGACAGGCGAGGGCCAAAAATTTTTTACACAATACATGAGACTGATTGACAGGTCACCACTTGGCAGATATTATTCTATTCTAAATTTGTATTTGTCTCAGTTTCACCCCAATCTCGTTTAAATTCATGTACAGGCTCTGTGCATGCGAAAGAGAAAATGCACTTTGCTGCATGACTGCATACCACACACAAAAGATCCTCAAGTGCACTGAAAAACCAGAAATGTTCGTGTGCATTTTAATTTCGCATGTATCATATTTCGCAAGAGCCAAGATTCGTGAAATTAAAATGCACAGGAAAGTTCTTGTATACACTATAGGCCCAACTGCATTGAATGCTAGTGGCAGTGTCCTGGTACATTAAAACTTTATGCTGAGAAAAAGGCCGTCGGCTCCAATTAGCAAAAATTTCATGCCACGAAAATATTTTGCTTCACAGTATTCTATTTTGAAGAAGCAGTGAAGGAACAGGGCATTTCCATTCTTGAGATCCAGTTTGGATACACTCGATGTCGCCATGTGAGATAATTCCCCAGTATGCTTTCTGGTTAATGTAAGGAACAACCTGGGCTAAACAGGCATCCACACAATTTGAATATGTTTGTTAAACTAACGGTATGTACTACACCTACACATGCAGATCACATGCAGTGTACACGTATCTTTTTCTACTTTTATTCAATGTATAGTGGGGTTATACGATTACATTATTAACATTTATGTCAGCCTTCTCTATTTCTATGAATGGAAAATAAACAAGTTAAGACACACATGGTGTACCTTGCTGTAAACTATCTCACAAGTTCACCTCATAATGACTTGATCGTCATATCATCCTATTCCGTGATCCATGATTACTGCATAATCTTGATAGGCATACTATGCACTGTTAGAAGAAAGGCCAAAATTACAATCCCCTGACATTTGAATAACAATGGGGGAACAGTCATAGGGTATACCAGCGTCTACATCTTTCCCTGTGTGCCCAACTCAAAAAATGCAATCATTTGGGTTGATACAAGGTGTATGTATTGTACGAGTATGATTTGTAGCTATATAATCACAGAACGTCTCATCCACATGAATGCTGAGGCCATAACAAAAATTTAGGTCAGGGGGAACATCTGCATACTTTAGTATGTATACATACAACTGTAACTATTAATGTAGACAGTAAATTTGTATGCAATATTGGGCAAAATGACAAGAAAAATTAAGAACTCAATTCTGATTGGCCAAATATGGCCAAGTTGTGCTGATCATGAAGTTTATACTGTAGTCACTGCCAAATCTCTAGCCACACAGACCTTTAACTTTGATATTTATAAGTAAAACCTAATTTCCTGCTGACACCCACACAAACTGTTGATTTTTAATCTAAAATGGACACATGTCCATAAGAAATGGGTGAAATAACACTGAGATAACATGATTTCAATTGGGTAACTACAAAAATGAGAAATATTAGCCAAACAGGAATGGCGATAACACTGCAATGAGCCTGATAACATATTCTTTCATGGTTGCTACGTAATGTCTTATGATTAGGTACAAATTGGGCCATAGCAGTATCCATCGCTCTTCTGTGCAAGAGTGAATCACATGCAGCTTGTTGGGAAATATTATAAAATGGGTTCAAGAATGTAGCCAATAGGAAGCGCTGTAATGAGTCACGTGTGCTTTGGTTACTCAGTCCCATTGCACTGCGTGTTAAATCCTATTGCCGATCGTCTGTGCGTGCGGCGGCTCCTTTGAATTGCATGCATACGCGCTGTCAATCCTGTAAACAACTTCTAGTTCGGACTGCCGGCCGGCCGGCCTTTCTTCCCTTGTGCATAACATGTGTGGCGTACGTATCATATGCACAGTGTACAGTAGACCAAGCGTTGTGGGACCGGACGCGTACATGGAGTCACTTTGAAGGGCAAATGCAATGATTTAGCAGGTTAATTCTTACGCCGTTTTCAGAGTATGTTGTCTAGAAGGCCTACATGAGGAGTCTATATCAAGTCTTTAAGATAAAGGGTGCATATTCTATGTAAAATAAGTAAGTTTTCATGCGGGAATTTAAGTGTCCGAAACCCAACCCCCCCATCATACTTATATGTGCGGGATTTCCGAGTGCGACGTGCGTAAATGTTTGGGACGAACATCTTCGGACGTCTTGACCCACAAAGGTATGTTAAAAACGCTGAAAAATGCTGTTAGTTTTCGAATTTTCGACCCATTTTATAAAACAAATGATGCACAGGATTATTTCGTGGCGTTAGTGGAGGCGTATAGCTCAGAGTGCACTATACGCCTACACTAACGCACTCTATCCTGTGCATCATTTGTATACTACTGCTAGGGCATGATCAATTATCACAAATTATTATACCTACCCACTAATGAATGCAGAGGGCGCTTATAATGGAATCGATGTTAGGGACTCTGATCTACATCATTTTTAACTTTTGATCTAAAAATACTCCAAAACAACTCATTATCCTGGCAATCACGACAAGTTTCTTGGTAGACCCATTCGATATATTGCAAGCAAATTCCAAACAGTGGAAGATGAATTAGAGCCCTTCTGAGTACTACAATGTCTTGTTTTTCCCGTAAAATAAAGACATATAGACAACAGTGTATATACTTGGTCCTTGATGAGTTTATCAGAGTGGACAGGGCAATGCAGTCAGGGAAATGGAGGGGGAAGGGATCGCATGAGGAACTCGACATGCAGAAAGTGTTCCAAGACGGGCTGTTTCCCCACAAAATTTCTGCCGTGTGGGGCTGAACTCTCTCTACCTCCTCAAAGTAAGTGAACAGTGTTTGACCCTTCATGTGTTTTGAGTGCCAAGTGGCACAATAAACCCCGCAGCATTTTACACACTGTACAAAGTCCCTGGCACAGAAGGAGTTAAATATGGAATGCTTGAAGTTTCAAAGTGTGATGTCACTGCAGTGAGATGATGTCATGATGACATCACCTCCCAAAACTCCCAAAGGTCTGTACAGAACAAAAAATACCCCCAAAAAGTTTTTAGCGTAGTCCATTATTGACCAGCTACAAATGTACAATACTAGTACAAACCCATCTCCTCAAAAAGTCATTATTATTGGTACAACATCATCATAATGATCTGATATGAAAGCTAACTAATATTCATACTGATGTTGGCTCAAACTGTGATTTTGTTTCATTACAACAGATAAGATATTTGGTGAAGATTTGTGTACTGGTAATACAGACTTGTGATGTGATAACATAATCAGCTCATCTAATCTGTGCAAGTGGGTCTGAGCCAATAACACTGTTCTTTGATAGAAGACCAAAGATTTCGCAGCAATGTTTGATTCAACGATGGCATTTGGCAGCGAAAGAACAAGTCTAGGTCAAATTTCAGCTGAAAGTGCAATTAAGAGCAATACGAATTTATTTTTAACTTTGGACTCTCCTTCCTCTTTCATTTGTATCCCCATGGAAGGCTTAAGATGACATTATACACCCTTTACCATGCCACAATTAGAGCTGCATAATGATTAGAAAGTTGTGGTTAATAATAATATCTCTTCATCATGGGCCAGTCTTTTAATACAGGTATAAATAGTTGATTCTTTGTTTATGTGGTTTTTCTCTTTATTTTTCACTTGAATCGCAGATAAGGACTATCACATTTTAAGATCTCTAACACACTCTGTGAAAGTACACTTACATATGGGCGAGTTTTTTTTTTTTTTTCATCTTGCATGGATTGGAGTAAACAAAACTAGCACTGTTCAAAATAAAAGCATGGTGTTATTACTGGAGATGAAATCGGTCGGAAGTAACTGCTCATACTTACAAACATTGTCGATACGGTCCTGTCCTGTGCCATATAAATCCCACAAATAGCATAGGCAAAGTTTGTGACAAGTACATGTAGGTGCTGACATGATGATTTGTGTCTGCACTTGTTTAGATTACATGCTATAAACAATAGAACTGCTTTGTTTCAGTTCTCTAATAATGGCACTGTCATCATTTTGCTTGTTTGATTGTAATACACATACCTTTACAGTCAGTTTGATATCGTCATGTTATTTTATTCAAAAGCTGCACCAAGAATTTTATCAATCACATCGGTTCTTTTCTTTTCTGTCTTTCCACTTCATCTCTGAATCAAGTTCCATACAATTCTCACTGTAGATGAATATTGAAGGGTAGTAAATATTTTCCTTTGCAATAAAACAAAATGTATCTTTTTTTGAGATAGAGGAACTTCCCCTGGTTTTCCACAAATAGCACCGTAAGTGTGTCAGGAACATCACACATGATTTATGATTGTTATGTATTGTGAAAGACAGGCAAAATTTAAAGCGCCTAAACTGATATCAATGCTGGGTGACAATCCAAATTAACTCATCAAGTCCTAAAACAACATTTCTGTGGTTTGGTTATGATGCACTGTGCCTTTTTTATCATAATTTTTATAATTCATTGTTTACTGTTAAAGGTGCATGGTCCCCGTGTTTTAGTCAAATGCGTACGCGGGCGCATGGCGCAAGTTTCCTATAGAGACCTACGCTATCGACTTCTTTTGGCGCTTACGCTTTGGCCCACTTTCCCGAGTCCGAAGAAGTCCGATTCACTGTAGTCAGTGGTCCGATCACAGTTCGGCTCATGATTCGGCTGAGGGGGATGACAGCTTTCGCAAACTTCTTTTGTGATGTCATAATAACAAGCACATATGCACGCACCCTGGCATTACTACAGACTGCGCGATGCGCAGAGAAGACAACAAAGGCAACGTTACTTAGCAACACCTACGCACTTTACTCTTGATGACAGCTCTACTTCGGTAGTCTTCGGCAGTATCATCAACAGCGCCATCTACACTACCGGGACTATGCCCCTTTAAACCAGAAATTTTTGCATGCATAACACTTAAATGGTAAAATTTTGCAAGGAGCAAAGATTCGCAAAAGTAAAATGCAAACAAAAGTTTTTGTTTCCTAAATACACTGAATGCCAGTACAGAAGAAATTCTATTGCAATGAAGTAAAGGAAAAAAAAATCATTATCTGTATATCTTTGTATACTTAGTTGGTTCAGCTTTAACGAAATTTCGATGATTAAAATAAAAGAAAACTGTTGGTCACAAGGATTTTGTTGTATAATGGGAGTCACCTGTAGTATAGTTTTCGTTTCTCTATGACATTGGATTTTTTTTCTAGATGTTTCACTAATTTGTTGTCAGTCAGTCCATCTTTAGAATCTTTCCCCAATTTGATAATGACAAGATGATGATTTCTGTAGTGTGGCAGAATTCACAGGGATTCGACGGGTAAAGGGTGCATCTTTGATGTTTGTATAATACATGCATTATCTACACTTGTAAGTGATTATAAATCATATACAAAATGTAGATTGACTTTGTGTGTACCACAGGACCTCGTCAAAGCAAGCACTTCATACCAACCAGAAGTGCATCTGCTCCCTTATGAAAACACTAACTGCCAAAGCCAGTTTCGGTTCATGCAAACTCTGCGGTGCTACAGTACGTGTACGTGGCCACTTAAGGGCACCATAGATTGTTTGTTGTTGCTGTTGTTATTGTTCCTGCTGCTGCTGCTACTGCTTCTGCAGCTGTTTTAGGTCGTTCATTTTTGGCTAAATTCTGTACATTGCATGCAAAGCTATTGTTTTGCAAGTACAGTAGTGGCAATTAGACAGTTTCCTAAACTCCATGAAGCAACAATACTTCCCACTGTCGTACCTGTTCATATTTACAAAGTATTCAATCTCTGACATCACTCATACTAAGGCTCATAAAGCGCATTCTTAAACTCTACAGGGATGGCTTTATTCTAATGGCATAGCCACCAGAGAAAAACCTTAAGAATGCTACATGAATAGGGAGATGTAAGAATTGGGCTGAAAATCAGATTCACACAGGAAACAAACATATTCAGGTACTCAATGTACTTCCAATGTGCTCGACTTGGTACAGTAGGCAGAGTTTGGGTGGTTCAAACGTTTTTCGCACGCAATGAAGGGATCCCACATTTTTGGTTGCACTCACTGTCCACTGGCAAGTTGTTGTTTTTTTGCCCTTGGCAAGTATGGATGTACTATTGTGGCAAACTATCCTGTTATCTAATAGAATTACAAACAATTCAATAATTCAAAACAGAGCTTAAAGCAGATTTTGGCAGAGTTTGTTTTTTTATGACTGAGAGAAATTATCAAAACCATTTATTCTTTCTTGGATGTGGGTGTAGTCCTAACGGACCTACTCATTCTCAGTATTTCAGTATTAAAGCATGTTTGTACCATCCTCAAGAGAATGCAGAATTATATTTGTTGGGAATGTGTACATACACTGTAGTACATACAGAGAAAGTAAAAGTTAAATTGAAAGTAAGTGTGCTATATCGTGAGTGTAGCATATAAATATTGGCAGCAAATGCATATGTGGATGATGCTGACCAAAACTCTTCACACTTTCTTTTGACCAGTGACTTCAACTTGACCACTGCATTAAATGCTAGACATCATATAAAATGTGACTAATCATTATGATACCCCAATGAAGTCTCACACCCTATAGCCCGCGAACTAATACGAGTCAAAATCATAACATTCATGCAGTCTCACACAATCCAAAGTGAGACATCTTCATTACATCTTGTCCACACTCTGAACAACGAGGAATGTCTCGAAATGACATTGAATTTCTACAGAGTTTTTTTTTTGTGAAGCAAGTTTCAATTTTCTTCGAACTGACCTACAAGTTTTGTTCTTGAGCGGCTGCACTCTTGGACATCTGACCACATCTATGTACGTCAGAGCTGATTTTTCTCAAAACTGTGTTTAATCTGGTTGCCAGTTTCCTTCCTGTTTTAACTTTTAGGTTTTAAGAAAGATAAATGTCATCAGAGAGCTTAGAATTCCCCCCAAAAAATAAATAAATAAAAATTATGAGATATCACAATCAGGAAATTAATGTACGTAACCAGTAGCACGCGACAAAATGGGAATTTACTGAAATACTAAAATGAGATTATTAGTTCTGGTTCCTTTCACGGAAGGAAGTCCCTGCAGTATGTTTACTGTTACAAGGGTCTACACTAAAATACTTGGTGGAGCTATCACAGTGTACAAAGATCAAGTCTTCACTTCCCACGGTACACTGCATTCTGCACATGGTGCGAGCGTGCTGTGTGCTTCAGGCCATAATCACGGTTACCCATGGTCACTGGCAATTTCCTGCCTTTAACGAACCTGTACATAAACTACCATAATCTCTTCTTTTTTCTTTTTTTTTCATAACAGTTGTCGTCTAACCATCTACATAAATTTTGTAACCATGCTAACCAAAAGATATTCACATTACATTATAAATTCAAAATATTTGCACAAGCTGAGGTTCACAATGAATTCTTTGTTTAGGCATCAAGGGTGGTATTCTGAAATCATTCCTAGGAAGAAATTTCTTCCTAAGTCAGGATTTCTTCCTAAGTGGTATTCTGAAAATCTTCCTAAGTTTCTTCCTAAGTAGACTTAGGAAGGGGTTGGGAATATGCAAATTTCTGACATAGGAAGAAGTTGTTACAAGTATTCTAGAATGCACTTAGGAAAGAATTTTAGGAAAATATTTAGGAAAGCTCCACCCCTGTCCTAAGTATGTTGTTAAGAATAGCAAACTGCAAGCATCGTGATAGGCGCGCTTGTCAGTCATTGCGCGCACATGTACTTTGATGCGCGAAATGAGTGTGAGAAAGGGGACATGCCGCGCACTCGTGTATTTGACCCTACGTCATAGTAATATGCGATTGTCATTGGTTAGTTCCTTATCATACGGCATTTCGTATTGGCTTAGAAAAGGACGTGGGTGGGGATAAGGATGGCCTAATTTGCATTAAGAAGTGCCTAGGAAGAAATTTCAGAATACCAATTTTGTCTTTCCTAGGCACTTCCTAAGTTTCTGACTTAGGAAGAAACTTAGGAAGAAACTTAGGAAGATTTTCAGAATACCACCCCAAGAGTATGGGATAATAGTTTGTTTATAAATTTTATAGAATCTGGTAGCACATACACCTGTACACAAAGAAACCCAACACAATTTTTATATATTCTAAGACATACTTGAGTATCATAACCTTAGAAAATTAGAACCGGGAGTAGTTACAGGGGAGAAAACATGAACTTTATCTAAATCACCCAACAATATTGTGTAAACAAACAGCTAGCACACAGCACAAGAAGAGAAATACATGCACATATTCAATATGTTCAATGAGAGGATAAAGGGAGAAAATAGAGATCAGGGGGGTGTTTCATAAAGCTGTTCTTGAAGTTACGAACGACTTAAGAACGACTGGTGATCAGTTCTCATGCTGAATTATTGAAATTCTGGTAAGTATAGCACATCAGAACTGATCACCAGTCGTTCTTAAGTCATTCCTAAAGAACAGCTTTATGAAACACCTCCCATGACACTTTTGGAATGCTTTAAATACCATTCTAATCAGCATATCAAGCACACTTTTTTGAAGATTGGAAGACCCTTAAAACAGGAAGGCAGTAACAGATATTTCGTGTCTGGCACTAGAAAAAAAAAAAAAAACAATAACAGTCTCCATCTACATAAGATTATCCTAACACATATTCTGGCAGAAAAGAAAACCAACAAAATTGAGTGCTCTGGAGTGTATCAGGTGGTAAGACATCATCTGAATTTGAGAAGCCTAATAAATATGGCAAGTCGTTTTGTCCGTTTCTGATGAGATTCTAAGCACGGCATAGTTTACTCACAATGGACAGCCATTATTCATTGTATTATACCAACACTCTATTAATAACACTGAATTAACTCTTAGGCAAAATAAAGATGTGTCCTTTAGTTGTACAGTCAAACCCCATCTACAAAATGTATAGCAGCCACCCAAGTGAGATGAAAAATGTGGCTGACATTATAGACAGGTGGCCACTCATAGACAGGTTTGACTATGATTGCAGAATTGTGTCACGAATACCAACAAATTATCGTGCTTAAAATGAACTGGCCAGAATTTAAACATGTAGCTCGTGGTTAAAACATCGAATAACAAATACAATGGTAATCAATAACTCACTGATCAGCTATGTGAAGTTCCTCATATGAACATGCAGAGGTACAAATTCCGATGAACAATTCCCAATATCTTCTATGCGGTACAGGACAGGGTATTCCAAACAAATTGCTCAGTTATACTGTGATGTGTATTGTGGTTTTTGCTGTCCTGAGGAATATTACTCACAGCTGTATTCACTTTCAAAGTATCCTTCCCTTTCTCATTCACATCAGCTGCAAAACGGAGAATACTAGTACCAGACGTTACTCCCCCGAAAGGTAATTATCGCCCACTGTCAAGAATTCACAACCCCCGCCGATCCCTGCAAAGGAACGTCTGACAAGAGCAGCCCAGCTGTACTGCTGTCTGGCACACCACATCACAGAACGTAACATAACACGCAAGCTGTTGTTGTTTTGTTGTTGTTTTTGTATTTGAATTCACAACCCCCGCCGATCCCTGCAAAGGAACGTCTGACAAGAGCAGCCCAGCTGTACTGCTGTCTGGCACACCACATCACAGAACGTAACATAACACGCAAGCTGTTGTTGTTTTGTTGTTGTTTTTGTATTTGAAGCACTTGGCCGGGGACTTGCCTCACATCAAGGCTGGACCACGTTGTATGTGTAGTTCACATTTTCCTCATAAAAGCTTCTTTTTTTTTCAACCAGATACGCAGTAGAAGCGTAACAGACTTTCAGAGCAAACGCATTAAGAAAGGTGTCCTGCGTGCAAGGAAAGTAGAGTGCAACATTTATCCTAAGTTGTGTGGACAAGCAAGAATCAAAATAATTTCACGAGATTGTAGGTTCCTACTGTGGACGTATAGGCACCACATGCACAAATAATTTAAAAACAGCAACAGCAACATGATATTCAACATGCACTAGATATGGGGCTGTTATATTCTATTCAGTATGCAACAGCTGATAAGTCAACAGATATAATTTGTTGATCGTAGAAAGGAAAACAAACCATAAGGGTGTGGAGCATTCAAACCCCACATACTGTAAACGATGACTGGGAGAAAGACCAAACAAGTTCTTGACTTGTACAAATGAATGATACTTCTATACGGGAAGGAAATGGAAGAAAGTGGAATGCAGAACTCTTTGGTGTCATAATTATGTTTTTGCGATGTGTGTGTGTGTGTGGTGGTTTGTTCTTTTTATTGCTTTGGGCCTGGTGGGAAAAGCGCACTATAAATAATAGTAATAATGATAATAATAATAATTGTTGTTGTTGTTGTTGTTTCTTTTTCTTTTATATTAAAATGGAAGATGATGATTTGTTGGAACAGCTCCAAGTTGCATTCTCAGTTGTAATCTACACGTATCACCCTGACAAACATGCTTCAAAACTTAAACATGCTGTTTATTCATATATGAAAGCATGGCAGATACACTGCACCACAGTGTAAAAACAGAAATTTTTGCATGCATGAGATTTTTGTGAATTTCGCCAGGAACAAAGATTCGTGAAATTAAAATGCACATGAAAGTTATTGTCTATAATATGTATTGAATGACAATGGCAATTTGCCAAAGTTTCATGTCACAAATACTTCTGGTTTTAAAGTGTGAATTTTTAAATTTGTCCCAGTGTATTTCCTTCTGACCAACCTGAAGATAGTGAAAGGAATGAATGATTAAATGAACGCATAGTTTCAAAAAAGGTGAGTCTCACTGACCAACATGTAATTAGTGTCAATTGAACTAGGAATGAATGGCCGAGTGATAAATATTTAGTGTTGCACTTTGGCAATCTTAGTCCAACTACACTGTATATTATGCAATGTGAATTTCAATACCCTGGCTGGCAAACAGACTATTAAATTCAAGTCATGCTGGAGGAAAATTTTGATATCTCTAAGCCTATAAATAGTATCCAGTATTTACAACGTAAACCATGATATATACGTGACAGCATGATGTGTATTTAAGCATTGAAATCAAACACAGGGTACCGTAATTAAAACAAAGAATGCTCTGAGAAGGAGGCTAGCCAGAAGGCTGCATGTGCATGGAGCGTCAGCAGTCGACACCATCAGGAAAAGGGCAATTGAGAATTGTAGAGGGCACTAGACTTAAAGCACTTCAGGGGGAAGTAACACTGTATTCCATGACAACCATTCCAATTTTAGCTCCTGAGATCAATCCACAGTACAAAATAATCGCACATGTATATGACACAGAATATTACGAGAAACTGGATTTCTCATCTATACCAAAATTCATTTTGATTAAGGGCATTAATTTTACTGTAGTATACTTAACAAAAACATAACCAAAACAAAGTTTCCAAAACTTTTTTACAGTGTAAGGGATACAGAGGACAGCCAGAGTAGATACGAGTGTAGATCTACGTGAACTGAACTGAATTGGCTTATAAGATTCTTCTATAAGACTCCCAGCAGCATTTACAATGTACAAAGACTTTGAAGGGAGACTACAAGGGAAGGTCCGAAAGACAAGATAATTTGACTGCCTGAAAGTTTATACCAAAGTCTGCTTGAATTTGATGAAATATTGTCTCTTTAATGGTATAATCTGGGCATTTATCCTGTAAGACTTGACTTCCAAATAGAGCAGAGCTACCAAGTCTCACACATTCTGCGTGAGACTCAAGAATTTAGGGGCCATCTCACCATCTCATGCATGACACCCATTTTTCTCACGCATAGGGCGAAGTCTGCAACTTGGGCCTATAATAATGAGCATAGCTCAAAAGATTAAAGTGATAGTTGCAATTGAAGGTATATTTCCCTTTTGTCTTTCAAAATAAGTAAAAAATAATCACTGAAGTGTGCACCTGATCGCACCATTAAGAGCTAAAAATTGAAAAAGCTCCCTACCGTGGGAGGCCACAGGGGGAAAAAAACCCTCCCACACCCTCGCTCGCGCGCACATTCGCGCGCCGAGATACTGAGTCATGAAAATCTCACTCATAAGAATTGTTTGAACTTGGCATCCCTGATAGAGGGAGAAAATTGTACACTGTATCTGCAATGCCAAAACCCAGAATTATCCCAGTAATGCTAACTAGTGTGATAAATGCTTTCATACAGTATTAAAGGACAAGTTCACCTTCATAGACATGTGGGTTGAGTGAATGCAGCAATATTAGTGGAACACATCAGTGAGAGTTTGAGCAAAATCGGACAATCCGTTAAAAAGTTCTGAATTTTTGAAGTTTCTGCTCAGTCATGGCTGGATGAAAAGACTACTATAGCTTGTGATGTCACATGAGTACAACGATATAAAGAAAGAATAAAGAAAATTCAACATATTTCCATTTTTCTCGCATAGCAAAAGAACACTCGAATTCTCTCTTTCAGAAGGCAGGAGGAATAATATTACCCTTAACATACGTCAGTAGCAAGTCGAAGAAATGTACACTTTATTCAAAAAGTAAAGTTTTGTGAAATTCTCTTTTTATTTTCCTTATGTAGTTGTATGCATGTGACATCATACACTGTAGTAGTCTTCTCTTCCAGCAGTGACTGCGCAGATACTTAAAATATTCCTAACTTTTGAACGGATTGTCCAATTTTCCTCAAACTTTCACTGATGTGTTATACTAATATTGCTGCATTCTCTCAATCCTTACGTAAATGAAGGTGGACTTGTCCTTTAACAGAAAAAAAGTGAAATGCACAATATTTTCTCACATTTTAGCAGTCTTTTCAAAGAAATTTTCTTAATGTATGTCATGTCATACCTGCATTATTATGTCTGAAAATCTACAATGCGGATTGCGCTTCTTCATCTATAATCTCTACGAACAGAGCAATGACCGTGACAATCTGGATTTATGGGATACAGTGTACAATGATCATTAGCACTTCATTCATTATCAGACTTCTTCGTTATGTTCATCACTTTAAGCAAGCAGCCTTCATCCTGCTAGTTTCTGCTTACACAGTGTACATTTACCAGCATGTGTACACACTTAGTATTTTCCTAAAATGCATGTTGACAGCTTTTACACATAAGTACTACAAACAGATTGAAGTGTTGCTTTCCAAAGAAACAATTCATAACTTAGTGCAAGTGTCAGCAAAAGACTTTAGAAGTGTAGGGTAGAAAATAACCCCCTAATACCCCTGTCACACTTATTCGTAATCAGCACGAATCAAGCAGAACCAGCCGGAATTAAAGATTTTCCAAATTCGTGCCACATTCGGGAGAAAAATTCAAATTCTAACAGTACGATAGGGAATGCTCTTCGAATACTTGGAATCCTTCTCGAATCATTCTTGCACATTCCGAATGAATCAGCTCTCGAATGCTGCTCGAATGTACTTGGAACACTGTAGGAATACTCAGAATACTGTTAGAAGAGGGTCAGAATCTTTAGAAAGCACTTCGAATGCCGCACGAGCGCGGTTCGATTGCTGCCCGAAGTCTGATGGTCGGAAAGCGTCTCGCATGCAGTACAAACTCATTTCAAATGCGGTCAAAACGTTCCAGGAATGGCTACCACATATACTTTGAATGTTCACGAATTCAAACAGAATGCAGCCCGAAAATTTGAAATACTCTTAGAATGTACTTAGAATGCAACAAGAATGTCCCGTGTGTGTCAAGAATGCCACCGGAATGGTTTCCATTAGCATATAAAATGGTGATTTTCACCAGTCTCAAACTCATTTCGAATGCGGTCAGAACGTTCCAGGAATGGCTACCAAATATACTTTGAATGTTCACGAATTCAAACAGAATGCAGCCCGAAAATTTGGAATACACTTAGAATGTACTTAGAATGCAACAAGAATGTCGCGTGTGTGTCAAGAATGCCACCGGAATGGTTTCCATTAGCGTATAAAATGGTGATTTTCACCAGTCTCAACCCGATCATCCTTGGACCATTTTGCTTTGCTACAGATTGCTGTCCTCCAGCAAGACCTTCTTGAAAGAGAGTGTCTAGGCTAGTTACCCCCTTGGCAATTACCCCAGACCCTTCCTGTGACCCTAACCCTACTCCTAATCCTGAACCTAATCCTAACCCCAACCCAAACTCTAACCCTAAAGCTAACCCAAATCGTAATCTTTACTCTAACCTTTTCACTAACCAGTATTTAACTGGGGTAATTGTGTGAGCATTTGAGCATTTGAGATATTTTGGCAGAATTTGAGGTGCAACACCGTTCCCATTCTCCCTCAGATGAGATCAGATTGTTTCAAATGATCTTAGAATGCCGTCAGAATATTTAGAATGCCGTAGGAATATTTAGAATGCAATCACAGTCCAGTTAGAATACCCTTCGAATAAAAATTGATATTTCTCCACTTCGAATGCTCCTCGAATGTTTTAAGCATGCTTAAAACATTCGGGCTGGCCACAAGAATGGGCCCGAATGTTCGGAACGCACTCAGAATGTCGTCAGAATTTTTAGAATGCACTTCGAATATGCAGGAAGGCAGGAGGAATTTTCATTCCAACGGCATTCCGGCTCATTCTGCCTCTAGTGTGACGGGGGCATAAATGGGAAAAAATGTCATATGAGTATACATAAGCAGACCCACTATCCATCCTTTCTGACTGAAATATAGGAGTGATTTGGCTCAAAAGTAGGAAAGAAAGAGCAGTTGTAATAGGAGTGTGTAGTAAAATCACCAAGAAAAATAGGAAATTCCTATTACAACAGGAGGGAATGGTCGAAATTCAGATTTTCTCCTCCAAATTCAGAATGGTTGAGAGGTCTGCACAAACAATCTCTCTGCTTTAGCAGATAAGCGCACACTCAGGCCACTTTGGTACAGTAGTTTGCGCAAACACTAGCCAGCACCGCAAATAAACCCCGCTTACTCATACGATACATACAACAGACGTATGAATATAAAAGCATGAAGACAAAGATAAACTTTATTGGTGAAAAACTGAGCAAAGAAAATGGGACTCCATCAGGATTCGAACCTGAGACCTCTGGATTGCTAGAACGGTGCTCTATGCTCTGACTGAGTTATAGAAAGCCCTAGTACAGTGTTCATCCTAGAAACCCTTAATTCTCAATGCTCAAGTGGTCAAAAGTTATTGTAGTGTGTGTTGTATGTGTGACACACACACACACACACACACACACACACACACACACACACACACAAACATTAACCTTACATAAACCCGAAGGATGTATAATCAACTTCTAAGGGAATAATTGCGAGGGATCACCAAAGCAGCATTTGAATTAAACGAAATTAAAGAGAAACTGACCAGAAATGAATATAATCTGTTAGTGAAAAATTGAGTAGAAAATGGGATTCCATCAGGATTCAAACCCAAGACCTCTGGATTGCAAGACCGGTGTTCTACTGACTGAGCTTTAGAAAGTCCTAGTACAGTGTTCGTCCCAGAAACCCTTAATTCTCAATGCTCAAGTGAGCATCACACTTCCCAACAAGCTGCATATGATTCACTCTCATGCAGAACAATGATGGACATTACAGAATGGGTAGTGACAATCCCGTGATTTCATTGGTCAAGGGCTATGTGTTGATTTTTACTGGCCGCACACTGCCTCACAGAGGACAGCAACCGTAAACACTACTGCGCACTTGTAGCAAAGTTTTGCACACTAAAGCAAGCGTTCGCACACTTGGTAAGAGACGCCCAATGGCTAGAAAATCATGCATGCAGTTATTTTTGCCATGCATCCAGTAATTGCTGGATGCATGGTTTTTAGGCTTTCGTCTATGGCAAGACAAAAGTAAATGCATGGACCAGTAAATTTACCAACAGGTAACATGATCAAACAAGGCAAGTGCCATAATGTGTCTCGCCCATACGCGTACAAGAAATTGTACACGAATGGGATATAACAGCTTTAAAAAAAAGAGATACAGAGAAAAAGAGATAAAAAAGGGTAAAAATTCATGGCAAAAAAGAAACGTGGCATAAAAACTTAACATTGGGCCCTTAAAGTTCATTGACCCCTGCCTGTGACCTTTGACCTTGTGGTGACCATTAATTCCCCAAGGGACATCCACCATCCAAGTTTGGTCAAAAACGGACCTATGGATCAAAAGTTATGACCCACAATAGAAACGTGCCATAAAAACTGAACATTGGGCTCTAAAAGTTTGTTGACCCATGCTTGTGACCATTGACCTTGTGGTGATCATCCACTCCCCAAGGGACATCTACCATCCAAGCCTAGTCACAAATGGAGTTATGGATCAAAAGTTATGACCCATAATAGAAACTTGCCATAAAAACTTAACATTGGGCTCTAAAAGTTCGTTGACCCCTGCTTGTGACCTTTGACCATGTGGTGATCATCCACTCCCCAAGGGACATCTACCATTCAAGTTTAGTCACAAACGGACCTATGGATCAAAAGTTATGGCCCATAATAGAAACACGCCATAAAAACTTAACATTGGGCTCTAAAAGTTCGTTGACCCATGCTTGTGACCATTGACCTTGTGGTGACCATCCACTCCCCAAGGGACATCTATCATCCAAGTTTGGTCACAAATGGAGTTATGGATCAAAAGTTATGGCCCATAATAGAAACGTGCCATAACTTAAAACTTAACATTGGGCCCTAAAGTTCATTGACCCCTGACTGTGAGCTTTGACCTTGAGGTGACCTTCTAATGTGGTAAAATGTGAAACTTTGTATGACCCCTCTTCCCTCGAAGTTTGATTGCAATTGAAGCCCAGAGTAAAGAGTTATTGAAATTTTTGTAGCGTTACGACGGACGGACGACGGACGGACAGACGCCGCAGGCGATTCCTTAGTCTCCCCTCACCTCTGGTGGGCTCAACAAAAATGGATTTCTGGCAAGAAAATTTTCCCAATTCTATAACACAGATCATACACACGAGTACATACACTGTACATAACCTTTGACATCAAGCCAGACTGGTTCACTATATATGCATGCATACACAAACTCGTACGAGTGTGTGCTGAGATATCCATTCTTGACATACTGTACATTCTAGGGGGCATTTCATCAAGCGTAAATTGTCTTACATTTTTTCTGACAATGCATTTTAAGTTACTGAAATCCTTGCATCTAATTGGCCAACAACAAATTGTCTGAAAAAAAAAAAAATATTTGACAAAGCGCTAGATGAAATGGTTCATTGCCACTAGGTGTAATATCAGCACAGTACAGACTGTGTTACACTTGAATTTTATCATCGTGATCATGGGCCCTTGTTACTATCAAAACTACCTAGGTCTAGATCGGTAACCTGCAGTAAAAATTCTTCCTCCTATTGACCGATTCTGTGACGCGCTATGTATATTTTTGGCATGGGCAGCGCCATTACTCGGTGTCTCAGCCGACCCCCCCTTCCCACTCCCCATCCCTCTCCCTGCATTAGCACGCGCGCAGAATGAAAAACTGCTTTAGCCAATGGGCGTCTCGTACTGAGTGCGCGAATGCTTGCTTAGTGCGAGAACCTTTGTTACAAGTGCGTGTTCAACATGTTGCCCGGGGTGGGGGAGAGCAGGGGGGGTCGGCTGAGACACCCACTATGGCTGCGCCCAGTGCCATGAAATGTCTGCTGCCCTCAACGAACCCGAATCGGTCAATAAGTATAACTGCGACCAGCTCGAACGCGAGTTCACAATCTGTACAACTTTACAAGGGAGTGCCCCGGGGTAATCTGGGAATTGTGCACTTTATGGCCCTATATTATCAGTACCTCATTCCCTGTGTGCCAAGATGATATCCCATGAACCACAGCGCACTGAGCAGCTGGCGAGCTTCTCTTGCTATATGGAATGCTGTTTGACAAGTGATAACATCACTACAGCCCTCCTCACCCTTCGATTTTGACACATCGAACACTGCGCGATATCGCGTCTTTTCTCTCTTAGAATCTACTTCCTTAGTCTTCAGTGATTTAATCATATTCATGAGAGAACAATGTTAATTTATGCCTAGGCCTACAGTGACTAACTAAGCATTATTTATCTTTGATAGATCTAATTGGACCTAAATTTAAGTGACAACAATGTTGAACAATAATTCAAGAATGTTACCTAAGTAATACTAGTAATACCGTACCTGCCTAAATCATAATACAACTTAGATCCTAAATATTCTAAGTTTGCCAATGCACACTGAATTTTGATAGACCTACGTTACTAGACTCTAACGGCCAACGGTAGAGCTAAACCAGCATGTGATCAGATTGTAACATTTTAGGTCTAATTTCTAGAATAGATCTAATAACACTATGATCATCAGCATCGCAGCAGTGCGGGGCAGTAGCCAGTGCAGTGCCGTACAGTGCCGTGCATGCAGTGTACTGGGTGCACACTCCGCTCAGCTCCGCCAGCCTGTCTCCGTTACTTCCTATTCGAGGCCAAGGCAAGGGTGCCTGATTTATATGCATAGCGAAACAGACAGGCAGGTTCACAGAATCTACAGTAACCCAGCACTTTGACTCTCACAGACGATAAAAAAAACATTCTTACCATGCAGATTATAATGTCACTTTCTTCCTGTGTAGTTACAGAGCTTCGCTGGTGTATGACGTTTTGTAAAGACAGGGCCTCTTCCTTTTAATTCTTATTTACCGACACTAGTGTCAAATGTCAACAGCAGGCTAGGCCGCCGGCTAGTGGTGTTGTGGTACACACTTTACTTGTGCACTGAGCGAGCGCGCGAGCAAGGTAGCAGGAGGAAAATCGAAAATGAAAAGTAAGCGACAAGTACAGCGTACAGTACACTGCACTGCACACACGTACGTCACACGAAACACATGCAGATATATGGTGTCTTCAAACACACAAGTCACTCTCAAAATTAGCTGTATCAAGTGAGAGCTTATAAAACTCATCTAGTACAAGTATCGAGTATACCGGTACTCGGTATGTACTATGGATGACACGATTCGTTATTATGATTTCTTCTTATAGATTGCGATATGCATGCAATGATGCATAAGAATGGCTTTACAATATCACCCATCCTTGTAAAACCAGGGGTTTTACGAAGTCATCACATAAAAGTCTTGACATTAATCTCAGAATAGATAAAATAGATTCTGGATTTTTGGCGTATACCGTATATTGAAATATCCACCGTGTCTTACTGATTTAATCTGATTCACAGACAAACGATGGTTTGACAGAGTGACGAGGGCAAACTACAGTGTAGATAGAAAACATTTTGTGCAGCTTATGCCATGTTATATCTTCTGCAAGGACATACTATGCAATTCAATTCAATTCAATTCAAACTTTATTTCATTTTTCGAAAAGAACATAAACATTTTAATTTCTTTGCTAACAGAGAATAGGGTTGCATAATCAAAACAAAGTAATCTGAGAAAAATGTAATTGAGGAACTGTAGAGGCAAAGCCTTTACACGGTGCATTAAATGTATTACATATATTAAAATTATGATAGATTTCGCTCAATTGTTGGAAAAAAACCTGGATATTAAAGAGGAAATCCACCCCAAAAATAAATGAAATTCAAAAGGAAGGGACAAATATTCCCTACAGAACGACATGACAAAAAACGGATGTGAAATAAGGAATATATGACATTTTGAATTTTCATGTTCATAGGGACTGGTCAAGAAATGTTTTCCGAAAAAAATGCGAAATTTCAAAATGTCATATCTTTCTTATTTCTTATCCAATTTTTGTCATTTTGTGTCGTTCTGAAGGGAATATTTTTATAATTCTTTTGAAGTTTATTTATTTTGGGAGTGGATTTCCTCTTTAAGGTAATATATAAGGGGATCGCAGTGAATGAAGACGATTGTCTTTTTTTCTTTTATTTTAGATTGATATGTCTCATGTATATAGATAGGGCCTATTCTTATACATGATCAAGTTGACTCCATGGTAACATTTTATATGTTTACCATTTTGATATTGCTATTTGTACGGGCATATATACAGCATAGTTCAAGTCAGTTGAAATTCAATGATACAGGCCTAGGCCCTATCTATTTGCAGCAAACATAACATGTATTTGTACATAATTAGTATTATGTGTGCGTGATAATCAACGCGTGAGTGGAATATCGTGTTGTTGTTTTTTTTTTTTTGTAATTAGTGTTGTACATGCATAATTGTCATAATTTATTCATCAGCATCCAAGTATAATAAACACCACTCTTTTAGACTCAGTGCACATATACACAGCGTACCTGATAGGGCCTGTATCAGGATTCAAACGGCAAGGTGCACGTTGGGACTGTTTCACGAAACTCTTATTATACATTCCTGTAAGTTCTATCAATTTAACTGATCTTACTACATAGGGAGGACAATTTTGGGCACTGTTTCACAATGGAGCTATATACAACACATAGCTCCTAACCATCGTTTCGCCAAGCCATTTAGGGACAAGCTGATGAGTTTGCCCCCATTTTACCACGCCAGAGTCCGGCATCTTTAAAAACGTTCTTCCCAACTATAAGATCGGATCTGAGCTCTGCAAGCTCTGTTGCAGGAAAATAAACGGAAAGATGTTAACTCCGCAAATGCCATGGGTCGTCAGCAGCACACCAGGGATCACCAGTGTTTCGGCCATTTAAGTGCTGTACACCTCCCCCTGGCTGGCCGGTGCTGCGTTGGGATCCCCTTGACAGCACCCCCATGGCATTTCAAAGAGAAAAACAAAAAACAAAACAAAACAAAACAAAACATCACAAAACAAGACAGAAAAGAAAAAGCTTGGCATCAATCACCTCTCCTCACTCCCGAAACACTCTCTCTACACCCCCTATTCCCACCACCCCCCCAAGCCTTCCCTACTATCCATGCAGATCCTGTCTCCGCTGCCCCACAAATTCTCCTGATCCACCTTTCCCCGTCCCTACCACCTATTCCCATCCCTCTGACCCATCTCCTTACCGATCGACCAGCATATCCCCTGCACCCCACCTCCACAGTATGCACCTCCGCTCTCCACCCCCTTTTCTCACACTCCTCCCTCAACTCAGCATACATATCCAGCTTCCTTTCCCTTGCCTCATCCATCCTTGTCTCCCATGGCACAGTCAGCTCCACCATTGCTAACCTGTGCACAGACCTAGCCACCAGCACCATGTCCGGCCGAAGGGCAGTTACTACCACCTCCTCTGGCACTGTACGGTTTCCCTCATCCACCCGCACCTCCCAATCATCCCCCGCTGCTAAGATTCCCCCACCATCATCCCTCTGACCCTTCCTTCTCACACTGCATCTCACACCCTCCTTCACAAACCGGATTCCCCTCACCCTAGGAGGCCCATTCTTCTTCCTTGCCTCCACTGCCACCCTCGCCACCTCCGCCATCTCCTTCAACACCTGGTTATGCCTCCATGTATAGGCCTGTAATAGACCTCTACATGCTGACAGAGTGTGCTCTAGTGAGCCCTTCGCCTTGTTGCAGACCCTGCATCCACCATCCTCCACAATGCCCCATCTCTGGAGATTTACTGGAGACGGCAAAACATCAAAGGTGGAACTGATCATGAAGCGCACAGCTCCAGAGGACATTGACCAAAGGTCATTCCATGACACCTTCCTCTGCTCCACCCCTTCCCATCGGGTCCATGCTCCCTGCACTCCCTGCTGTACAGCCTTGGCAAAGCGGTACTCCTCCTCCTTCTCCTTAACCGCCTCCACCACCAACTCCCTCCTACCCTTCCTGCCTTGCTTGCTGTACCATCTGACACCCTGATGAAACCCGACCCCTTTCCGACCCACCTGAACCGCACCCTGCATCTCCTTCCACTTTGCCATTGCCACTGCCTCGTCCGCAGCCTCCTCCGCCCTCCACTTCCTCCCTGTGCGGATCGGTGGCCTAACTCCTGCTATTACCTGGTCCTTTGACTCCCTCATCATCATCACTAGCCTAACCTTGCCAGCTTTGAACTCCTCCACCACTGACGTCATAGGCAATTGCAACCTGCCTGATCTGCAAAAGAATGCCAGATCTGTAAGCATTCTTGGAACGCCTAACCACTTCCGGTAGTATGAGTTCATCTTCTGCTGCATCCTCTCAACCCTGGACACTGCCACCTCGTACACCTGCAGTTGCCACATGATCCGTGGTAGCAAGCCAAACTGGCAGCACCACACCTTCGCATTCCCAGGGATGAGTGTCCTGTCCACCCTCTTCAACCACTCCACCACTTTCTCATAGATCTGAACTCCTCGGTGCCTGTCATTCAACTTGCACTCATACCACCGCCCAAGGCTCTTTACTCCCTGCTCAGTGACCTGAGGGATATCTTCTCCCCCAATCTGAAATCTCCTTGCGACCACCTTCCCCTTCCGCACTGACACTGAGCGGCTCTTCTTGGCCTTGAACTTCATCCGTGTCCAGGCCACCAACTCCTCCAACCTATGGAGGCCATCTTTGACCTGGGTCTCGTTGCCAGACACGATTATGAGATCATCCATGAAAGCCCTAATCGACGGCACAACCACATCTGCAGCCAGCATCAACCCTTCAATTCTCGGGGCCACACACCGGGTTAACACTTCCATCCCAAGAACAAACAGCAGCGGCGAGACTGGACACCCCATGGGGATGCCAATTTCTAGCGCTTGCCATTCTGTTGTGTAAGTCTGGGTCGTGAATCTCATCCTGAACTGGCTGTAGTAGCTCTGCACCATCTCCCGGATCACCCTAGGGACCCAGAAAAACTCAAGAGCAAAGCTGAGATACCTGTGAGGAACTGATCCATATGCATTTGCAAGATCCAACCAGATGACATCCACATCCTCCTTCTCACGTTTGCACCTCTGGATTGACTCCCAAATCATCTGGACATGCTCCGTACACCCAGGGAAACCTGGTATCCCTGCCTTCTGTATAGAGGTGTCCACAAACTTGTTCTTCATGACAAATCCTGACAACCGCCTTGCTAAGACACTAAAGAGGATCTTACCATCCACGTTGAGAAGCGAAATCGGTCTAAACTGGCCAATGCCTTTGGCATCCCTCTCCTTTGGGATATATACCCCTTCTGCCACACACCAGCTGACTGGAACAATCCGCTCCCGCCATAGCACCCTTAGGATCCGCCACAGCACCCTTCGGACACGAGGACAGTACTTGAACAGCTTGTAGGACAAGCCATTCTGCCCAGCTGCACTGCCAGCTCGGGCCTTTTAACCACGGCTTCAACCTCCCACAACTTCAACTCACTCAAGTCAAAACTGACCTCTGGCTCCTGTGGCCTCAATAGCCCTGCCACCCCAGTAAAAGGCTCCTCTCTCCTCTCATCACAGTATGTGGCCTTCAGATGCCTCTCGAGCTCTTCCTTCGACACCTCCAAACTTCCTGAAACCCCTTCCTCAAACAACCTCTTTGTGAACCTGTGCGGATTCTTATAGAACTCCCTCCTCCTCCTCCTCCTCTTCCTGCACTGATATTCGGCCCTCCTAACATCCGCATACCTCTTCTTCAGGTCCTCATACAAACCCTTCAGACTAGCCCTTTCTCCGTCTGCCTGCCTCCACCTACGCCGCAAGCTCTTCTTCTCCGCCCTCAATTGGGCCATCAACCGCTGTCTCCTCGACCCTGACTTTCCAAAATCCCCCTCCACATTCCCCCACCTCCACTACCCACAGGCTTTATCCCAAACTCTTCTGCACAAGCCCCATAACACAACCCCTCAAACATACGCATCTTCTTTTCAACACTCCCAGCCAATTCCACTTTCAAAACTCCCGCAAGCTTGATGTCAAAAAGCTCCCACTTCTCACTTCTCGCCGGTGGCCATGCAATCGGCTCCTTCCGCTCAAACACAGCATGTAGAGCATGCTGAGGGTCTCCGGCTCTGTGGTCTGAAACCTGACTGGGACCTCCCACTGTCTCACCCAGCTCATTGCTGGTGCAGTCATGCCCTACTGCCACTCTTCCACAGCTCGTTCTTGCTCTGTGAACTGCCACACCTCTCTTCCCCTTGAACCTCCTCCCGCATCCCGCACACACACCCTCTTGATCTTTGTTCATTGTCGTGAGTCAAAGTACCCGCCCTTTCAGAATCCAGTATGGATTCTTATTCAGCACGACTCAATGCGAAAAAGCGGATGAGGCGGGTGAGTAGCCTTTCAGTCAAGTGGGCACACACTCACCAATAGGGGTGAAAACCCCTCCCACTGCCACCCCTCAGCCCTGGCGCACAGCCCTACGCCGCAAATGGGCCACACTTAAAACCGGTAACTCTGAGGGGCCGGTTATTTGCTTGCCATAGCCATCAGGGTAGCCTTCCCTGATGCCCCACCTATCCGGGGTGTCACTGCTCTATTCGCAGTCGTCACCTGGCCTCTCCCAAGCGTCTCAAAAGCAAGAAAATAAACGGAAAGATGTTAACTCCGCAAATGCCATGGGTCGTCAGCAGCACACCAGGGATCACCAGTGTTTCGGCCATTTAAGTGCTGTACACCTCCCCCTGGCTGGCCGGTGCTGCGTTGGGATCCCCTTGACAGCACCCCCATGGCATTTCAAAGAGAAAAACAAAAAACAAAACAAAACAAAACAAAACATCACTAAACAAGACAGAAAAGAAAAAGCTTGGCATCAATCACCTCTCCTCACTCCCGAAACACTCTCTCTACACCCCCCTATTCCCACCACCCCCCCAAGCCTTCCCTACTATCCATGCAGATCCTGTCTCCGCTGCCCCACAAATTCTCCTGATCCACCTTTCCCCGTCCCTACCACCTATTCCCATCCCTCTGACCCATCTCCTTACCGATCGACCAGCATATCCCCTGCACCCCACCTCCACAGTATGCACCTCCGCTCTCCACCCCCTTTTCTCACACTCCTCCCTCAACTCAGCATACATATCCAGCTTCCTTTCCCTTGCCTCATCCATCCTTGTCTCCCATGGCACAGTCAGCTCCACCATTGCTAACCTGTGCACAGACCTAGCCACCAGCACCATGTCCGGCCGAAGGGCAGTTACTACCACCTCCTCTGGCACTGTACGGTTTCCCTCATCCACCCGCACCTCCCAATCATCCCCCGCTGCTAAGATTCCCCCACCATCATCCCTCTGACCCTTCCTTCTCACACTGCATCTCACACCCTCCTTCACAAACCGGATTCCCCTCACCCTAGGAGGCCCATTCTTCTTCCTTGCCTCCACTGCCACCCTCGCCACCTCCGCCATCTCCTTCAACACCTGGTGATGGCGGAGGTGGCGACGATGTAATCAAACATAGGTCAGAAAAGGCAAATTTTAACGTAAGTCAGCAGGTATCAGCCAATCAGAACTGAGTGTGTTCTGACGCCAATGAGGCCTGATGTTTGATTTTCTGACTTCTGTTTGATCTCAACTCACCCGTTCTGCAACAGCGACCCAGAATCTGTCCCAACGCAACATTGGTTCATTATTATTTGGCTCGATATAGTTGCCAGGATAGTGAAATAGCGTCCTGGGGCTGTTCCTCTATTAGGTTCTAAATCAATCCTACATATTATTTAGGTTAAATTTAGCTGATCTTCAGGACAATTTTGAGATTAATCAGTGCTTAGAGGGGAGACACAGTTTCACTTAGCCATTTGGGAACACTGTATCTGAAGCCCGTAATGTCACATATTTTATATAATACATCTTCATGAATGTCCTCCCCAAATAGATCTGATCAAGTAGGCATGATCAGATATATATTTAGGAACTGTTTCACTAAACAATATGGGAACAATATCTTGCGCCCATGCACCTTACACGTTCTCGAATCTTTCTGTCCCAATTCTGTTCCAACTTTGGGTTCACTGTTTGGCTTGATATATCGCTATATAGTTCAGGCATTTTAGTGGAAAAAAAAACACCTGGTTACTTCCTGTCAAAATTAATGCCTCCTGTACCAAAGTAATCATCCGTTCCTAGATCACACGAATAATCCATTTCAGCGAAATCTATAGGCGCTTGTCGATGACACGAAAAATCAATACACCGTAACATGTTCCGTGTTTATACTTGTCAGCTGTGCGGTCATGATGGACTATCAAACAAAAATGTTGTGGTCGTGTATTTTGGTGGACTTTCAAATGTCGTGTTTACTCCCGCAAATTCATAGTTCAACATTACTAACCTCATTTCTTCGGCACTGAGACTTTCAGATTAAATTTTCAGTTAACAAAATACATTGAAAGATACGACTATATTTCGTTTTTATTATTACCTAAAGTGCATAATACACACACAGTTTTCAGACGATTATCTTTGCATTATCTTTTAATGTCGCCATTACACATTGCACTGCCTCCACGTTGATTTACAATGGTTAATATAGACATGGAGTAGGCCTACTAATCGAATGCTGTGAGAGCAGAGAAGCCATCGGCGTGCCATCTGTAGACCATAATACTCTTATTGCGTAATCCAGCTACGCCCTCAGTAGGCAATTAAAGTTTTTGTTACAGTTTCGTTTTCACAAGACGACACCAGCAAACTGTATCCACTCCCGTTAATACGATTCAATGCACCGGACAAAATGGTGTGTGACGCACAGCAGGGGCCGCGGAACCATAAAGGGGGTTGAGGGGGGGGGGGAGGCTGCACCTCCCCCCCCCCCTTCATAAAATTGAGAAGTTTCGCTTATTTTCATAAAACAACTATTTGAACAGTCGATATGAATATGCAAATAGTGAAATGGTGATGTCATCCCCTCACAACTGTGCCATTACACACTTTGTACATAACATCAAATTTTCACTTTTTTTTTTTTTTTTTGGGGGGGGGGGGATGGGTTCAAACACAATTATGCCCCAGTCTCCAATTATGACATATCTGATTGATCATTATTTTGATTAGTCAATCAACCAGGAATAACACTATTGATATTTCACACTTTCATAGCAGAAAAAAAAAGAATTTTTATAACATTTTTGTACTCGATCTGTGGAAAATTGTGAGGTGATGGCATCATCAGCTCACTGTTTTACATAATAACTTTATGCGGATATCAGCTGTACGAAATGTCGTATAGCTTCCTTGTCTTTATTGCAAGTTTGAGCAAATTTTCACTGTTTTGCTTGTCATTTTACTTTTTCTTTTAGACTACTAGTAACTTTATATCTCTGATAGACTGGATTTCCCCTTAGTCTAAGGGGGAAGGGCATTTACCCTTGCACCCCCCCCCCATAACTCTAAAAAAAATTTCCGCGGCCCCTACACAGTATACTTCAAGCTCGCCTATGACTTTGTACCTAATGTTGTTTTATTTTACTGAAGTGATATTAAGGAGAATGCAATGTGTATGATTGGAAATGCCGATTAGCGTGTACATGCTTGTGCGTACAAATACACACACTCCGTGGGTTCCATCTTCGAAAAAAAAAATGAGCATGTTTACCTGGGCATGTGTGTGTTGTGCATGTGTGTGCGTACGTGACATGAATTGTGTCTGCATATGTGTTTGTTTGTCTGTTTGTTTGTGTGTGTGTGTGTGTTTGTGTGTGTGAGTTTCTACCATAATTTTGTGGGTTTCTTTTCCTTTGAGTTTCATCATTTTTATTGCAATAATGCCGATTTTCCTATGTTTAAATAGGACACAACAATGTAAGCGCATGAATAATAATAATACTGTTTGCAATAGATAAAATAGAATGATTGATTTTGTGGGATGGTCGTGCTTAGGTACAGTGTATTATGAAATAGAATATTCGGTATAAGTGTATGAATAATGACTTGCTGCAATTTATTGGTATTGGTGAAAGGTATCATAGGCGTATGCAGGATATTCAATAAAAGTGCATTAATATTGCATACAATGTGATTTATTTTCTGGAATCGTATTATAGGGTCTACCTGTGTAGGTTATTCAGTGCATGTAAGCGCGTCAACGTTGTATGCGATTTGATTTGGTTTTGTCGAATAGCTATTAGATATTAGCATTCCACTAAAGAACATTCAATAACACCGTGTGCAGTTCGACTGGTTTTGTGAAACGGTATTGGGGATTGCCTGGTGCATTTCCCTCATCCTTCTTTGAATATCTACTTGCGAGAATATCTGTGAAATCGCGCATGATGCAGAATCGACCATGAACTTATCCTCGGTAAAGGACATAAAATAGTTATTGTGTGAAATTCAAATTCCTATCTATATTGTAAGGGAATCGGTCTCGAGAGGCTTAATCATAATGGCCTTTGATACCGATCCCTCACGTGCGATTGTATGTATCTATTTTTTTTCCTCTTCTGTTTGTCTCGTATATGTGATGTTTTCTTTTTAGCATGTGAAATAAAATGAATATGATTTGAATTTAAAATTCGATGAGTTTTACATGATATCTGCATTCCATGTATAGGCCTCTAATACACAAATAAGGCAAAGGCTTGAATGGGCAATACAATTTCAAGAATAGTTAAATGATATTTGATTTGAGTTGAATTGAATTGAAATTGAAAAACGACTGCAATTTTGAAAACTAAATTTCTTTGTGAAATAGATGCAGAATAAACTTACTTAAATGAAATGTGTTTATCTAACACGTAGGCTTTTAAACGATTTGTTTGTACTTTTAGATTTGTGAGCGGAAGTATGAAGTATCAATATCAATGAAATAAAATAAAAATCGCAATCCAGACAGCAGGAAAACACTTTGTTACACCACAAACAAGTGGGACTATTTCAAGCCGATAAAACACGCAAAAACATGCATCAAAGTGCACCATTTAAAACACAAAAATGCAATAAGTGCTCACCGTGGGAGGGGGACACCCCTCCCACACCCTCGCCTCCCCCGCAATGAGAGATGATGTCAGATTTGATTGTATTAATCAAATAGGGAGTAGAGTACCCTTCATAATAGCATAGAAGATTCATTCTAATTGGATAGTGTATTATATGCCGTATACCTTCTCCCGTAGGTAGCGTAAATAATCAACGGACTATATTGCATCTTGCGAGATAATGGATATTAAATGCATTGATTAATGAAGTACTGTAGTCATGTCCCCAATACTGTCAAATACGTCAATGCCATGCAAGGGGACGCAGAGTAGTAGTACAATTGTACGTAGATTGTGCTGATGTAACACCTTTTCTGATCGAGTGGGTAGAATCATTTACAAGATACCCATCACGACGGGATTTAACGTCAAATAAACACTCTACAGAGTGGATTTGACGCAATGTGTGTAGATCTTTTTGTTCAATAGACCGTTTCTTAAAAGTATTACAAGTTATGGATGTTTCTTTCCTACAGACTATAGTAACGAAGCGTTCCATGCATCTGTTCCTTCCCATTAAGTTTCATAGGCAGGAATTCACTTACTAAAGTTGTTGCTAGGGAGGGCAAGCCTCCGGCAAGCTTGGTGGTTGTTAAGGACAAGTTTAGAAAACAAAATCATAATAATAATAATAATAATAATAATAATAATAATAATAATAATAATAACAACAACAACAACAAAAACATGCATAATATCTTAATCTCGCAGAACCGGCCCATTTCAGTACAATGTGACCCCTGCATATTAGGAGAATGGAAAGCGACCCCGTGCCATACGTTCAAAGACGGTGATCCTTAAGCTACGGCCACAAAGGTTCGTACGAACGATGCGTTCGTACGAATGTCACTGTTCGTACGAATTCTGGAGTTCGTAGAGATTCGTACATGGGGCACAGATTCTTATACGGCCTGCTTACGAATTTCGTACGAAAGCTGTTTAATTCGCAAGAACAACTTAAGATCTTTAGAGAAGCGAAATGATAAATGGCCCTAGAATTCGTACGTTATTCGTGAGAATGCCTTGAGTTAATCTTTCGTCAGACTTACGGCCATCTTACGATTTCTTTTTGTCGTAAGATGGTCTTACGGGCAACTTTCGGCAATCTCTAGTCATTCGTAAGAAGATTTACGATTTTTAAAATATTTTGTCGGGTTGTTAAAAAGACGCTGCCGTGTCCTGTCGAAAATTCTGTAACAGTTGAAAGTTTTATACTTTCGTTCCATCCAAGGAGACTACAATCACAGTGGCGTATCTAGGGAAAACGGCGCCCGGGGCAAGCGCGAAAATTGCGCCCCTAATTTCTGAAAAAGTGTTCAACCCCAACCCCATCCCGGTAGGGACTTTAAACAAAGTCCGCATGATATGCTTTGTCAAGCACTTAAAAGGGGTCTTTTGAGGGTGATTTAAATGTAATGAATTTTGATAAATTTTGGCGAGCGAGCGCAGCGAGCGAGCCGAAAATTTCGGTATTTCAGCTTACAAAACATGGAATTCTTGTCTTTTTTGCTAATCAAATCTTACAATTCTAATCAAGATATAGTGACGGCCTTATAGATAACGACTTATACCAACAAACTGCATGAGGAATTTAAAAAGTACTCTAATTTAGTACGCGCAAGTTAGCCGAAATTTGTATATTTCCACGTCTTCATCACGTTTTGTTCTTATCTCTTTTTTTGATAAATTTTGGCGAGAGAGCGCAGCGAGCGAGCCGAAAATTTTTGTATTTCAGCTTACAAAACATGGAATTCTTGTCTTTTTTGCTAATCAAATCTTACAATTCTAATCAAGATATAGTGACAGCCTTATAGATAACGATTTATACCAACAAACTGCATGAGGAATTTAAAAAGTACTCTAATTTAGTACGCGCGAGTTAGCCGAAATTTGTATATTTCCACGTCTTCATCACGTTTTGTGCTTATCTCTTTTTTCTTTTTCTTTTTTTTTTTTGGATAAATTTTGGCGAGAGAGCGCAGCGAGCGAGCCGAAAATTTTTGTATTTCAGCTTACAAAACATGGAATTCTTGTCATTTTTTGCTTATTAAATCTTACAATTCTAATCAAGATATAGGGACGACCTTATAGATAACGATTCATACCAACAAACTGAGGACTTATAACACTAGTACTCTAAATTAGTACGAGCGAGTGAGCCGAAATTTGTATATTTCCGCGTCATCATTACGTTTTGTTCTTATCTTTTTTGATTTGTTTTTTTGCGCCCCCCCCCCCCCATGCTCGAAACCGTTGGCGTCCTCTCTTGATCCAATTGGCGATCGCTTCAGAACGAATGAAATTGCAGCCGCTGCTCCGTGTAACATTAAATTTCCTGCTTAATATGAAATGACATGTGTGAACACAAAAGACATTGTCATTTTGTCCGCGTCATCGTCACGTTTTGTTCTTATCTTCTTCTCTTTTTTTTTGATAAATTTTGGCGAGCGAGCGCAGCGAGCGAGCCGAAAATATTTGTATTTCAGCTTACAAAACATTGAATTCTTGTCATTTTTGCTTATTGAATCTTACAATTCTAATCAAGATATAGTGACGGCCTTATAGATAACGATTTATACCAACAAACTGTGGACTTCAAAAAAAATACTCTAAATTGTACGAGCGAGTGAGCCGAAATTTGCATATTTCCGCGTCATCATTACTTTTTGTTCTTATCATGCTTGATTTTTTTGCGCCCCCCCCCCCCCGTATGTTCGAAACCGTTGGCGCCTTCTTTTGATCCAATTGGCGATCGCTTCAGAACGAAAGAAATTGCAGCCGCTGCTCCGTGAAACATTTTGCCTGCTAAATATAAAATGACATGTGTGAACACAAAAGACATTGTCATTTTGTCCGCGTCATCATCACGTTTTGTTCTTACCTTCTTTATTTATATAAATTTTGGCGAGCGAACGCAGCGAGCGAGCCGAAAACTTTTGTATTTCAGCTGACAGAACATGGAATTCTTGTGTGAACACAATAAACATTGTTATTTTGTCCGCGTCATCATCATGTTTTGTTTTTTTCTTGTTTGATTTGGTTTTCTGCCCCCCCCCCCCCCCACCATTCTCCCTCCCTCCCCCCCCCCCCCCCCTTTCCGGGCGAGTTTTTTTCTTCTTCTTCTTCTTCGTTTTTTTTTCTTTTTTTTCTTCTTCTTCTTTTTTTTTCGTTTTTTTTTTCGTTTTTGCGCCCCCAAGGAGTGGCGCCCGGGGCACGTGCCCCCCTTGCCCCCCCCCCTAGATACGCCACTGCGCAGCTGCATCTACAAGTAGAGGAGGAGGAGGTTGTTGTTCCAACTCTCCCCCTCTCGCTCCTTCCTCCTCATCTCCCTCTTTTCTTTTCTTCCCCTTCCCTCTTTTCCATTTGATTGCCTTCCCTGTTGGTCCCATATTATTTTAATAGAAATGCTTTCTGGTCGAACACGATAGAACAAAGTAAGGATTTGAACTTCGCACGTTTGGCTTTATACCCCTAAAACTCAACAGTTGCACAGGTTAATATTGTGTACCTACTCCTTACGAGTCCCTGACGAACGCCTTACAAACTCGAAGAGTTGTTCGTAAGAACGCCGTACGAATCTCCGTTCGTAAGGCATTCAGACGTAAGAGCCCTCTATGAACGACTTAAGGCGTTCTTACAATCATCGTAAGAATTTAAGGCTTCTAGAATTGTCTCTCGACACTGCAAAATCTTGCGTAGTTCTTACGATGTTCGCACGACGTTCGTACATCTGCCTTGCGAAGAGAGGGTTTCGTATGAAGTTAAAAAAAAAATCTTGGACAAGACCATCGACCAGGCTACGAACTTACGAACGGTCTACGAACGGTCTACGAAAGCTGGTTTCGTACGGTCTTCTTAAGAAGATCTTACGAAATTGTCTAAAAATCGTTCATACGGCGTTCGTAGCAGTTCGTAAAGGCATTTGTGACCGAGCCTTTAACTTCGAGGATAAGCGCAAGCTAACTTCAAGGATAGGCGCGAAGTCGAGTATGGGGCGCCAAGTGTTGCATGGTCTCTTTCAGCATGAAATCGGTAGTTTCGTCACAAAAAAGAAAATTGCCATTGGAAACTGGCAAGCCTCGAGCCTTGTCATTATGTGGACAAAATTGTAATTTCGTCGGTGAAATTGTTATTTCGTGACGAAATGCATGACCGATTTCGTGACGAAATAGATCATGTGACACTTGTAGCACCATACTTACGTGCGAGATTATCCTCGAAGGTAGCTTGAACGTAACGAATGGTTGTAAAAATGCAGATTTTATGCTCAGTACTCATTCCTGACGCTTCCACATCACAATGTTGTTTCTGGGGAGACAACAACTAAACAGGCCCTGGACTCTACTTGAACGAGAGATTTTTCGTTTAAAAAGAAAGGAAAAAAATCCCCTATACGTCTACCTCCTTTGACCAAAGAAGTTGAAGAGCTTGAGTTACAACTGGCTGAGGATTCACACAAAGAATTCCACAGGTGCATATTTTGTAGGCCCTACCTTCGATGATCGGGGTGCTGAGCACTAAGATTTGTTTTGAACATTAAAAGAAAACGGCTATATTTTGTTTGTTTATTCAACAAATTAAATGAAATTTCACCGAATGGTAACTATACCGAATTAAAGGCATATGAAACAAATGTAAGTCCCGTCCATAAAATGTATTATGCGAAAATTTTAAATCTGAGTTGCATGTTGTCAAGGCATTTGAAACTACACCCTATAACTGCATCAAGCCATTATCATTTTCGGATCACTTCAGACAAATGAAACTGGTTTGGTATAATCTTCAGGTATGGTTCTTGATTTGTAATTCAGATGATTGTAAAGACATGTAAAGTCGAGTAATTTTGATAAGTATTTCACTATTTTTTGTATAATTTCTATTCGCGCAGCCCCGTGCGTGTACCAGCAGGTATAGCTTATGTTTATAGTAGTAATTACCATCATTAGGACATAATAATCTTCATTACCGAGAGAGTGGCTGATTATTATGCACTTACACATGAATCAATAGACCATTTCTGTCAAGTGTTCAGATTCTATGCATGCTTTGTTCACAAAAGATGCCGTTACATAGTTTGCCGGAGGCTTGCCTTATCTACATAGCAACAACTACAGCCCAGTTTTAACAGAAGCCCCGTTTTAACACAGCGACAACGTCAGAGCAACATTTTGCGGGGACCGTTTTAACATTACAGGCAGGGTTATAAAAAAAATGAAGATTATACCCGGACTCTACCCCGACGTTGTAGCTGTGACTCTAGTTTGAAAGGCACTGTTAAAACGGGGTTTTAGCCAACAAGGGTAATACCCCGACATTACCCCGATAACCCTTTTGATAAAACACTCTCGCGGTAACATTCCTTTGATACACACAACACGCATGCGCAAATGTCCAAACAAAAAAAGACACACCGCTCGCTGATCACTAACCGCACCCCATTCGCGCGTGAACGGGTACTAGTATTTTGATATGGAAACATACCGGGAGGTTTTCGGGGGTGTGTATGTTAAAACGGTACCCCTCGCCCTCTCCTGCATGCGGTTTTATTGCCCTAGTCAAGGATTTTGTTTTTCCTCCGGACGTTGTTCCGAGCCCGGCCCCGCACTGTAAAAGGGGTCTATTTAAACAGGGCTTGCCTTTGGGATTTTGTGGGAGGGAGCAGGTGAGTGAAATGTTTCGCACTTCTAAGCTGTAGGAAAAGAAACATCCATAAACATTGTAATACATTATAGAAACGGTCTGTTTGTCTTCCTAATGTTTGGGATAGCTCAAGTTTTGCACATACTTCAAACTTATAGGATTTACAATAAGATTTTGTTCTGACTCCATCTCTTGAACCTCCTTGATTTAATTAGATGATCTACACATTTCATTGCCATTGACTACGTGGTGATAATTGGCATACTGACATTGCTTCCATAGTTAACACCTGTCTACAGCGGTCACCTGTCATATATGGCCATTAAAAAGCGATCACCCCTCCCCCGGGAAAAGCCATACTTCATCCAATATTTACAGCGGCCACATGCCATATATGGCCACTAAAACAATTCCCCTGAGAGAAAAGTCATGTTAAACACCATGTCTATTGAGGAAATCTTTTGTAATGGCCACTTTGGGTTTTTGTTTGTTTGTTTCTCTTGGATGACCGCTATGTAGACAGGTTTGACTGTCCCTGGCACGGCAGGGGGTGATAACAATGGATCTGCAGTTGGAGAGAACAGTATCGTATACTATACAAATGATGCACAGGATAGAGTGTGTTAGTTGCGCCTCGTGCATGTCACACCATTGTCAATACTCTCGAGCGCGCCGCACCTTCACTAACGCCACGAAATAATCCTGTGCATCATTTGTTTTATAAAATGGGTCGAAAACTAACAGCATTATTCACGTACCTTTGTGGGTCAATACCAGTCAGCTACATGTAGCACTCGCTCAAAAGTCAAGATGTCCGAAGATGTTCGTCCCAAACATTTACGCACGTCGCACTCGGAAATCCCGCACATAAGTACTGTACGTACGTATAAGAGTATACGTACGCCACGTGTTATGCACAAGAAAGGCCGCCGGCTGTTGTGGCAGCCCGAACTAGAAGTTGTTTACAGGATTGACAGCGCGTATAGTAGCGCGTGACGCACTTGTAACAACTGATTGAGTGCGCACTGCTAGTGTAAACATTGTGACGTACGTCAGGCCGTGCATTTACTAAGAAATTAATGCACGCACACGTGACTCATTTCAGCGCTTCCAATTGGCTACATTCTTGAACCCATTTTATAATTGTGTGTAACATTCTCTCACAAGTTCGACGTTCTTGTGTCGTGACTTAACTTGAGTATTTTCAAAGTAATATATAGCCTACATAGATTTCTTCAACCCCCTGTCTATTGCAAAGCAGACATTGCTTTATATTTGAGTTTCCATGATAAGGAATAAGGTAAGCTAATGACTAAAGGCCCTGTCACACCTTTCTGGATAAGCTATGCGGGCTTGTTGCGAGTAGGGCTTTTCCAGCACACAGGAAAACTTTCAGCGGGCGGACAAGGATGTTGGCGAGTTCCGTACTGGCGTCTTACTGCTAGACGCGTGCTATTTACCTGGTACTTGCGTGTATTCCGTGTGACACGCGTGAGGGCTTTGAAACCGATCCATTTTCAGCTACGAGCAACATACGGGAACTGCGAAGTACCTGCGTTACAGCTGCGATGTACCTGCGTGGGAGTTGCCTGTAAGATGCTGCCGCCAAGGGCCTCCTACTGGTGTTCTGCGTGTACTCTAGGTCACCCGGAACGAGTTTTGAGCATGCTCAAGGCCTTGTCACACTGTGTCTGGGGAAGCGTTGCGGGTTGACAGCGGGGAAATTTTTTTGTACCCGGACCCCCAGCAGTAGGTCCGCACCTGACAGTACCTAGCACGTATCTCGCCCGTAGTTGCCAGGAGGTGCGCACACAAGTCCGATTTACCCGCAGCCAAGTTTTGAGCATGACCGAAACTTTTTCCGGGTAAGTTGCAGGGATTGCCCGCAGAGGTCCACGCAGAACACCAGTAGGAGGCCCTCAGTTGAGCGGCAGCACCCCGCAGGCAACTCCCACGTAGGTACTTCGCAGCTGTAACGCAGGTATTTCGCAGTCCCCGTATGCGGCCAAGATATTGACATTCTGTGGGACTTCTGCCATTCCTTCAGAGGGATTCCTTCACCGAGTTGTCAGCTCTCACTCGCCACCCATGCGCGTGAAACGCAGGTCACACGGAAGTAGAACGTAAGTAGCACGGGTACAGCAGGTAAGACGCATGGGAAACTTGCCCAAATCCTTGTCCGCCTGCAAAAATTGTCCTGGTTGTTGGAAAATCCCCACACGCATCAAGCCCACCTAGCTTGATCGGAAAGGTGTGACAGGGACTAAACTTGAATAGGACTTGGGTGAGTAACTCCGGGTAACTACGGGTGAGATACGTGGTAGGTACTGTCGTGTGCGGGTCATCTGCGGGGACCTCCGGGTAGTAAAAATTGTTCTTCGCAAGTCGCACGCAAGGCTTGCCCGCAAAGGCGTGACGCGGCCTTTAACAAACAGTTCGTTCCACGCACATTCACACAGGTTGAACATGTGCTCTAGATTCTTCAGTGGCGGACGGATACTGCGGAACGTAGAAATGTAGATTATCTTCCACAATTCAGACAGCCATGATTTATATTCTCCATGAAATATAGTCCTGTCAAGTTCGTGAAGGAAAAAAAAAGGGGGGGGGGAGAATGGTATGTCTGTAATCAAAGAAATACTAGGTGCCAAGTACCTCCTTGGTCCGAGACAGTAAAAATGCCAAATACCAATCAAAGAAAGCCGAAGTGCAAGTATGTCTACGTCATAACCACAAATCTTTTATCGTGGAAAAGATTTTTAGTCTTAGGTTCTTGGAGAATGTATGAGGTTTTTATTGTCAAGAGCAAGTAGTTGCGTTCGAGGCTGTGGCAGCTGCAGCACTGCGCATGCGTATATTTCCCCCTAATGTCACGTTTTACATGTTTGGCTTTTGAAGTTACAGTACACACACTACGAAATAAGTATAGATCATCAATATGATAAATAGAATGTTTGAAGTTTATTCGTTCCATCTGTTTATACATTGATTTATAAATCAAGAGTAGTATTACAAGAGTAATATTATAGCATTATATATATATATATATATATATATATATATATATATATATATATACATAGCGAAAACTTTGAGCAAAGAAAATGGGTTTTCATCGGGATTCGAACCCGAGATCTCCGGATTACTAGACCGGTGCTCTACCGACTGAGCTATTGAAAGCCCTAGATCGGTGTTCGTCCCAAACCCTTAATTCATTTTCTTTGCTCAAAGTTTTCGCTATTTATTATTACAATTGTTTCTGGTCAGTTTTTCCTTCCTTGTCTCAATATATATATATATATATATATATATATATATATATATATATATATATATGTATATATATACTAAACAAAAGAAAAATTAAAAAAAAGCAACAGCATATTATTCCCTTAACACCGATGAAGAAGAACACATAGCAAAACACTATAATGAAAGCTCAAATATCTTCTCTTTTGATAGAATTTTGTTGGCTGGTTGCAAAACTCTCATGGATTTCATATTGTTGAATCTTTATTCTTTTATTCATTTTGGGGGGTATTTCCGATAAAGTTAATGTATATGATACGAAAATTGACATTCAAATAACGTTTGTCACTATACTTATTGCAATATCTATAACAGTCACTATTGGATTAGCAATAAAAAGAAGATCTTGCTTCTGGTAGGTAAAATATTAGTGTCACTGCATAGTCTGTTTGTTAACTTGAAAATCGCTTGTAAATTAGGTCAAATAACAGTCTTGTAACAAATTTTTGTAACAAAAGTTTTGCTCAAAAAACACTACTTCCCTATGTTCATGTTTCTGTTTGAGTGAAATTTTAAAGATTTGGGAAAGATCTAAATAACAACAGCAACAACAACAAACACACACAAAAAGATAAATATATATATGCAAGGTAATACTACAAAACAGAAGTGGATCATGAAGTGGAAACGTATTCACATCGTTGAAATTCTCTCGTCGATGTAGGGCAATTTGTCAATCAGTTGCAATAATGGAAACGTGATAATGGAAACGTATAGACTCTAAGGCTTGCTTCAATTTTGAGATTCAAAGCTGAAAGCACAAATGGCTCCTGTTCAATTGTCCATCATCATAAAAAGCAAAGGGGAAAATGGCACAACGGTACGATGATTTCAGTCAAGGTCCATTTTGCTTGGAGAGAACATTGACGCATGGTTAATATTGGGCGTTATGGAAATGTTCGGTTCTACGCGCGAGCTGATTCTCTTTCGCCAACATGCCGGCAGGATGAGGGCAAACGACCGCTTGAACGCTTCGCGAAACTGTCTGTTGGTGGTGCCATAAATGAAAGGATTGCATGCAGAATTCAGCATCGCAAACCACGTGGAGACCAAGTAGAAAGTTTCTGGAAATACGGCGCAAGCTGGAATGACTTTACAAGTCATGGTCACGGTTTGCGGAAACCAGCACAGGAGAAACGTTCCCATGACAATGAACAACGTTGTCGCCGCTTTGGCGTCGTTTCGTATCTGCCTTGCGCGCCTCGCTAAAGCTAACATAGTTTTACGATTCATGCGAGCTTGCGTCGATTCGCTCCCATTGTGACCGGTCACAATGTTTTCATTTAACTGTTGCAATTTCACCCGTCTGCGATGCGCAGATGCGACGCGCAGTATATGCGCGTAGCTGTACGCCATAACTGTCACCGGTATCCCAGAGTTAATCCCGAGAACTAACCCTGTGTAAATGGCGTTGTCCGACCAGTCTGTGGCACACATATACTCCGACTCGATGTACATAAATCTCGACCAGCCGAAGATGGGGCCGAGACTGAATACGAATGACTGGATCCAGATCCAAGCGATGATCGCTGCGATTCGACGAGGAGACATAAGCTCAGCGTAGCGAAATGGGTACATGATAGCAAAATACCGATCAAGGGCGATTGCACCGAGTGTGTTGATGCTCGACAGACAGACAAGACTCGTCAGCAAGCCGATGATGGTACAATAGACGTCCCCAAATATCCACTCGTCGACGATGCAGCTTACCAAAAACGTGGATATGCAGACGATGGCATTCACGAGGTCGACCACGGCCAAGTTGGCGATGAACACTGACGTTTTGTTGCGCAGATTCTGCTCGCGATATATGGCAACAAGAACGAGCACGTTGCCAACAATGCTCATTACGATGATGCAGGTCAGTGTCAGAATTGAAACAATTACCATAGCCGGCGCTCTTTCGTCACCGTTGATTACAGGCTGTCCTGTGACTGCTCCGAAGTCCCATGGTATGGTACTGTTTTCGGTGATGGTCATTTTTCCAGACACGTGTCAAGGGTACTTTGACAGAAATCTAAAAAGAGTAAAAGATGTCGGTCAAATTGATAGTGAACATGATGGTAATGCTATTATGAGATAAAAATCTTATTTGAGGTCCGTTTGTCTGTTGACATTTTGTGTTCTTCTACGATATGATATTTGCGTCACTTTGAAACCAGCAAATTCTTGATCATCGAAGTTCAGCAAGAGCTTGAGCACATCGGGCAGAAAAAGTGCTTTATAAACACCGATGTTTCATTGTAATCTGGACGTCTGCTTTTGTAATTAATTAGAATTATTGTAGGATGGCAAAGCGGATCCCGATGTCAAATTATGGTCACGACTTGATGAAATTCTCGCTTCTCATCCATCCCATATTTGCAGGGTGACGATATCGGCATAGTATACGTACATCAGAGTCATTCTCTTCGAGTTCCGCGAGAAACAGTCATCGGTAGAGCCATTGTTACAGCGAGGTCTCCTCCTCTGCTATACTCCGAATTTCCCCTCGAACTGAAAAGTATCACCAGCGCAATGTATAGTCATTAACAGACCGTACATTGATTGTATTCGGCAAGCTGCGGGGGGGGGGGGGGGGATGAGAAATATCAGTTTTCAGCTCCATCAGTATCGCGAAACATACACGCGCGAAGTTGGAATGAGAGTCATTTTAAACCGATATAGCGTCACCTCCGCACATTCCAAATTAAACCTCAAATGAAATGGAAAATTTTATTTTAATTTAATCTGAATGAATTATTCATCAAAGTCACCGTCAATGTTACAATGCAACAGATGTAGTTGTCACCGCGCTAGCTTTATAACGTCTTTGCCACCGCATGTGTAATTCTTTGCTCGTGTAAATGTAAAATTCATCCGAGAGTCAACACTCAAAGGTTGGGGATAATGGCCTGCAATCGATTCACGTAGTAAGAATTAAGATAAAGAGCAAATTGCGTTTCGCTTGCTCCGAGGAGCTCGTAAAAAGCCCCGTGCGTGCGGTGGCGCAGGTAAGTTAATTCGACTGAAGGAGATGCGCAGGTAATCAATGCAGGACGTTCCGCGATCACCAAGTATTATTCTCGATCGTGCCATTATTTACGACGTAAATCTTTTATCCGTCCGGAAATCGGCGGGAATTGCGTCGAGAGGCAACGATGCTCAGAATGATGAATTTACATAAACAAACGAATCTACCACACGTGAATTTGGAAGTATACAACTTAACTTTATTTTTTCGACAAGACAGTGCCATAATGACAAAACAAGGAGGCATATTTATCTTTTAACATTTTTTAAACCTTTACTGAATGAATTAATCAAGGGGAGAATCTTTAAAATCTTTACAGATAATGTGGGAGAGATGTTGTCGATAATGGTGTAGTTAGGGTGATACAGTGGTTAGACCACACGTCTGTGATGACGTATTTACGGCTGAATGTATGCAATAAACAATAATAATAATGATGATAATAATAATAATAATAATAGTAATAATACCATTATCATTATTCCAATTATTATCAATGCTAATAATGAAAATATTAATTAGGATAATAATATATTGTCATTATTGTTGTTATTATGATATTATCATATCCTTCCTTATAGTGACATTATAGTTACACATGCATGTGTCTTTGGTTATGTATTATGCCACGTTAGCATGTGAATACGGATACTGATAAATTTCAACTTCAACTCCATTTGTCTAAGTTGCTAAATCGAATTTCGAAGGCAGGATAAGTTCAGAAAAAACACCTTGGTAATAAAAACCATATGTATCTATCCTTATTTTTTCCTTTAAGATGGCTGAATATGCGCCTTTCAGCGATAGCAGTCTCCGCTTCTTTAATGGGAGGGGGCAGATTTTAACAAGGTGGCTGCTTTACATAATATATATATATATATATATATATATATATATATATATATGTATATATTGAAACAAAGAGGGGGAAAACCGACCAGAAACGAATAATGAATGGTGAAAGCTTTGAGCAAAGAAAATGGGTTTTCATCGGGATTCATCGAGCAGAGAGAATTAAGGGTTTGGGACGAACACCGAACTAGGGCTTTCAATAGCTCAGTCGGTAGAGCACCGGTCTACGGGTCTAGTAATCCGGAGGTTTCGGGTTCGAATCCCGATGAAAACCCATTTTCTTTGCTCAAAGTTTTCACTATATATATATATATATATATATATATATATATATATGTATATATATATATATATATATATATATATATATATATTAGTAAGTTACAACACAGCAACGGGTATTTAATGACAATTGGCACAACACTATTTACAGTTGAAGAAATGCGTTGATATACAAGGTAGCTTCGATAGCTATAGTTAGTGGATACTATTGCTAGAAGAGAAACGTGTCCTCTCGGGGGTACCTCACCCCCCCCCCCCTCTCCAGTGTAGGAGAACACGATGGAGCAAATTACTTAGTGACAAGCCTATACAACCTTTTTTGTTTTGTTTTTTTTTTTCGTTTGTTTGTTTGTTTGCTTGTTTGTTTGTTTGTTTTGTCAACATGATGGCAGTCTTCTCCCGGTTGTGTATCAAGGGGCTTTGACACCGGGGTTAGACTTTGATTATTGTGTTGTGTTGTGTATGGGAAACTACAATGTCCATACAAGTCTTTGATGTTAAACATTCTGTTTAAAAGGTGATTGTTCTACTTATAGTATCCTGTGTAAATACAATGTATGTTGAAATAAATAGATAGATAAATGAATGAATGAATAAATAAATAAATAAATTAAATGGCGCCCCAATTATGATCATTGCATCAAGTAGCTCTCTGCGTTGTGAATTTGGCGCCAAAATGGCCCAGAACCGACGTGAAAACTCAGACGACGCAAGATCGATTCTGATAAACGGTCTTGCAAGCGCATGCCCAGAGCATTTTTCCCCGCATGTTAACGTCGCCGTACGTCGCAAATCTAAATCATGAGTAGGCGGCCTATGTCTGTACGTAACACCACACAACTATACGGCATGAAAGGCCATTAAGACGCGTACGTAGGAAGTCATCACTAAAGTATCTGACAAAAATACACAATAAAGAAGCGCAGGTGTACCATCACAACGCCATGCGCTTGGTGCGACAACTTCGTAATTATTACTATTCAGTATTCAGTATTGTAGTATAGAGTCCCCCTTCGATTTTAACAAGCCGCTGCTATTTGCTGAAACATACATTTTTCATGCGCCTGTCAATCATGAGAAAATTATATAGTAACATCGATTATTTCAGTATTTCGTATGTTGATCACGCAGTAGGTTTAGCCATCATCACGTCCCTTCCTGTAAATACAAAGCCAGACAACCAAAGTGTCTAAATCGTCCTCGTCAGGAGTGTATTAATTCGAGTTGGTGATGGTCATAAAAATTTTGGCTGTGGTGTACACAGGTACAACGGTGCGAATTCGCATTCTAGGCATGTTTGTTTGTTGTTGTTGTTGTTGTTTTCGATACGAGTGCGTATTCACGTTTTTCTCCCTTCGATCTTGTGCAGACTTTGAAAAACTGGTATACTAATCATCAATCGATCGTTATGATGAAGCTATGAAATTATTTAATAGTTTCGGTTTATAGAGAGAACGAACACCTTTCACTCAGAAGCGTGCAAGTGCTTGGTTGCTCATAGGTTATAATCCTTACCATTTCTGAGTTCATAAATTCATAACGAGGAGGTCAAAACATAATACACGTACATGCATATCAATATGTTAGATGTGCAAGCATGCTCGTTTTGATGACGTGAACTACCGGCTACTCCTGATGAGTTACGTCTGAACATGGTGTCTGAGCGTGTCCGCACGCGTGTTTTTGTGAGAGTAAGTTTTTTATTCAGTATTGTATCCAACCTTTCTTTGAATTTAAACTCTAAGTAAGACTGTAATAACAATTAAAAAGTCCTCTGTAAACAGAGTAAGATGATTATATACTCATAAAAACCTTGTTTTTTATATTGGCTAATGAGTGAGTCTGCGTGTTTCATTGGACGTTAGAGTAAATTCTTAAGTAACTTTTGTTCGCGTGTCCTATTTCCTGCACACTAAATAACGGCTGCCTACAATGTTGAAAGGGACAGCAAACTGCTGCTCCTTAAGTTTGTTGTGATTGAGGAATGATGAATACTTTAACAGAGGTGCTGTCTTCTGTCACAGCAATATGAGCATTAACTTCTCCGCGGCAGGGAACATACATCATAGGTACAAAGGAGATATCGTGTTATACTTCTCCTCACCTCCCTGAAAAGAGACAGAAAAATAGGCAAATGATCTAATATGTGTATACACTGTATTGTGATACGTTGCTAGTGAATGTTATATGGGCAACATGATTTTGAAGAAAAAGATAGCATCAGAAAATTGAATGTTTGTCAGGTTAGAGGTACATAATGTATTTGAGTGAAGAGCACAAAACATAGTTTTGAGTATTTAACCGTGTCAGTTTAATGTCGGAGTCATCCGGAATATAATAATGTCTGTGAATGTTCTCAGTCATCCAGGTAAAGTATCACATGAACTATATCGGTAAATCTAGTCAACTGGACTTACTTGTAATTTGAAGTAGCGACGTTTCACGTCCTCTCCGGGACGCCTGCCTTCATCAGGCCGAAATTCCCCTACCCTGTTACGGGTCAACAGCCAATTGCCGCCAAAGATCAGTCGGTCGGATAAAGCGTCCCGGAGAGGACGTGAAACGTCGCTACTCCAAATAATATTACAAGTATGTCCAGTTGACTAGATTTACCGATATGGTTCATGTCATCCGCAATATACATATTTTTCTTCTTTTGTAACATGCTAACATTCATCAACCTCATAATAACTGATCGTCCCGCGGTCTGTAGATCGTACTTGTCTCTGTAGGATTGTATAGGTTTTATTCAGAATATCCACAGCGAAAAAAAAAAATCTCCCAAGAACTCTAGAAGATCGTAATGATTAATCAGATTATCTACAAATTAATATACGTATAGTTAACATATATATAGATTCTAATCACAATGCTGCTACAATTATATAGTTGCATTCATGAACACAGGTGTCTGTATGTCTTATTTTGAAATTTACTGATACAAGGAAATACAGTGTAATGTGTAGAAATACATAGAAAACTCTAGAATATCTAACCGTACAGTGATTATCATTCAATAATCATTGGTTACACTTGCATGTGTCTTTGACAAAGATTTTTTTGACTCCCCCCCCCCTTTTTTTTTTTACAGAATATTATGTGAGGAGTAATAAAAGTCCACGGACGTTATCTATTATAAGACGAAACGGTATAGTTAGGTGCTAACTCTTATGTAGTAATCTTAAACACAATTTCAGCAATGTGTGCAGAAGAAATCAAACATCTATACCAGACTTCATTTTTAGTACAAATGGCAAGTGTGGGAAGAGAAGAAGTCACGATTTTCCATTTGTACAAGTTTTGTGACGAAGACAAGTCATCGAAACACTGGTGCGGGGAACTCTTAGACGTCGACCGCGCGGTAGACTGCTGCAAAGCCGCTCCTCGTCACGCTACCGTCTGTCTTGAGAGTCAACACCATTTTGTTGCCAAAAGAGACCAGAGGACCGGTAGGATATTCCGTTCCACACATTCTGAAATGCAGAAGAGAAGAAGCATATCATTCATGTTGCCGGCAGTGACACGGTGAACACGATAATCCCTTCTTTTCATTTAATATGCCTTTACATGTCCGCCTTGGAGTAATTGTACTTAACACAACAATGCCGAAATTTCGGAGTTTAGGTATCAGTCAATCCAAGTGCATATTGTCAACCAGGGATAGCCTGGTGGTAGTGTCGCTGCTTGGAAAGCAGTAGATGGCAGGTTCGTCATTCCCACTGGTTCCTTTTTTCCCTACATGCTTACTTTAAAATGTAGATCAGCAGTTGCGATCTTACAATTTTCATTGGTACACAAGGAAATAAACTGAAGAAACCTCATACCCTAATCTGCACCCCAATGCTTAATAATCGCTTGCTTAATCACGCTGGATTTACACACGTGCACAAAAGCACATGTGCAAATCTCTGTCAAATTATCCAGTTACTATATACTGATATCACCCTGACGTCACTATTGAATCAAATCAGGGTTCAAAAATAAAACATCAGAATCAAACCATAACATGTAATGATTATGTTGATTGTTGCAAAACGAAGAGAAGAGTTTTGATAAAGAAATATCCTACCTCATTGGCACCGGCACTCCGTCTCCCAGATTAATTTCTAGCCAGTCCCAGTTGCATCTGCTGTTTCCCTCGGTAGCAAAACTGTGGAAGGTGAGTGCAACATGACGACCAGAATCGACCTCGATGGTGTAGACGCACTCCAAGTTGTTGTCATATCTTTCTGGGTAGTTTGGAGAGGCTATCGTCCCACGGTTCGCCTTGAATTCCCCTCCACAAGTACCGACGAATTCGCCAAGACCGCTGGTCGTGTAACTCGGGAGTGTGGTGGTGGTTGGAGGTTCAGGATTATTGATGACGTACGTAGCACTAAAGCCACTCGTTGTCACGCTGTAGTCCGAGGTGAAAGCCACCAGTAGCTGGTTTCCGGTCGACACCTGCTCCCTAGGTAGGGTGGTGCCGCAAAACCTAATGCCGGGCAGACTAACATCTCCAGTGCGGACCTCCACGGAGTCGTAGCCGCAGGTCGAATGAGACTCGATGTTTATGTCGTCGAAGGTGAGTGTGATCGTAGCACCTGGAGCTCCCTGAAAAGAGCAATGTAGTGATGAAATTAAATGAACTTTTTTTTTTCATTAATCCACAAAAGACTGTGGAGTGATGCCACTAATGACATGATGTTCATTGTATAGTACAATGCATTCTTGAAAGAATCCATATAAATGCATTGTCTTTGTTTCCATGACTGAAATTAATCTGCACTCTTCACGTATGAGAGAGGAAATTCACGATATCGCCATTTTTGGCATGGATGGCTACTCCATCCACGATAAGACCGTTTAAGAAAGAATATTTGTTTTGCAAACGCTAAACTTATCGCATATGTTTATAATATGCAATGCGTGTAAAAGCAACTGAACAAGGTGGGGAAATTACTAGTAGTCGAATAGAATCTTAGTCAGTATATATGTACATAACACCAAGAAGGATCAATGAGCAAGGAAGATGATGGTTGTATTACACGGCCCAGTTAGCGCCATCGAAGTGTACTGATGTTGAAACAGTCATATCTTTCAAGTGCCTTCAAACCTTCATCAGTCTATACGTTTGTAAATATGCCAAAATAAACGCTGTGCCTTATTTTATAATTCTACATTCTCCATCAACCCAGAAGATGATCAGTTTCAACACAAGCAAACGCGTGATGGGGGGGGGGGGACTGAAAGAGAAAAATAAATTCAATTTAATCAATTTCAGAATGGTTGAATATTACGCGCGCCGTGGCTATCATTATACTCACCTCAATAAGCCATATGCAGGATTCATGGTTGCCATAGTGACCCGGATAGTTTGGCGATGTGATATCTGCTTGTGGATCGGTCAGTCTATAGACACACCCTTCGGGTTCCGTTGGGCCGTCGTCGTTCTCACACAGGTCTCCGCTGAATCCCGGAGGACACACGCACTGACAGTTGGGACCCTGGTAGCCGCCATTTTGGCAGGCCAGGTTACCGCTAAAACAAGTGCCGTTGCAGTTGTAGATGAGATTGGCAAGCTTGATGTCGGCAAAGCTCAGGCTCTCTCGGTTTCCAAGGCGATTCATCTGCAGAGGATCGTTTGTGGTGATGGTTGGTTGGCCGCTGGTGGAGAATGCCTATAAAAAAGGAAATATAATCAAAATGATAATAATAAAAAATAGACTCCTGCAGAGACCATTGTTTTGTCATCATTTAAATTTGACTTCATATATACTGGAGAAACACTGCCTGGAGCTGGTTGAATTCCTCAATCTGTTCAGAATGATTTAGAAATTTACAGAAGCTTACAAAAATGTAGAAAGCAAAGCAACTTAAATCTTCTAAAAATATGTTGGCGATACAAGACTCAGATACAAATGTAACAATTGGGAGGATCTTTTAAACAAAATAATGCGTAATTGATATAAAAAAAAACATAGACAAATAACTATGAACCATTATGGAAGAGAAGGGATAGTTTAGAAAAAGATGCACTGCCAATGGTAGGAATGTGGTTTCTGACACTTGATGAATTAAGATATGATACCCTTTGTTAAATGTTCATGATGAATAATGGGGTAGACGTTTACTTGGCTAAAATCAAAGAAAGCGACAAACGACACAGAGGTAGATAGAAAGAGATGCACATCTGTCTACGCGGTAGTCTGGGACGCTGAAGCATATGTTTTTCTTCCTTGCTATATTCATTGTGTCACAAACACACACACACACAGACTCAGACACCGCACAGTCACACAATTATTAAAAAGTAACGATGATTTTGAAATACACCTCTCTTCATATCACCGGTTATATTTTTCTCTCTCTTAATGTGTAACTTATGCATACTTGATTTTATGTGCATATTTACATCGATCAAACAACTGAAATAATAAGATATGCGATCTGATGCTTATGCTCACAGCATGTCTACACACACACACACACACACATATATACACATGTATATTATATATATATATATATATATATATATATACGCGTATGTACGTATGTATACGTATGTATGTGCGTGTCTATTTGTATATAGAGTAATAATTTTCGCGCAGAAAAATAACACACACACAAAAATCAAGTCGTATTGAACCCACACGAGAACTGTAGTGCATAACTGATCCCACGTCGTATGGAATAGATTCCGTGGTTAAATAGCTCCAGCTGTATTTCTGAAAGTTGCTTTCATATCCCGACCGAATGTTTTCGAAGTGAACCGTGATGTAATCGTCCCTGTCAGGTCGAGACTGCTCGTGATGGAAACCCATGGCGTGGCCGATCTCGTGGGCGATGATGCCGAGCTGTTTATTAAGATAACCAAAGGAAGATATTTGTATAAGCACTCTCATTATTCACTGAATCAGTCATAACACAAAATGAGTTAAAGGCGTTGGTCAAAGTCGGTATTATTATGCTGCAATTCTTACCCAATTTCCTACCAAAGCATACTGCTTTTGTAAGTAAAGTCTGTTATATATATATATACATACATATATATATATATATATATATATATATATATATATATATATAGAAAAGATGACGAAATAGGGTAGTGCGCATTTCAGTCCAACAGTGCTATTTATTCGGACCAAATTTGATAATTGTCATTGTCGACCCTGAGGAAGACGTATGTATTCGTCGAAAATTTGGTCTGAATAAATAGCACTGTTCGACTGAAACGTATACCCTACTTTGTCATCTTTTCTGTACTGGCACCAACACGCGGACTACAAACATCATTAAATATATATATATATATATATATATATATATATATATATATATATATATTATATGTATATATATATATATATATATATATATATATATCTTCTGTTCATTTTTGATCAGTGACTACCAGGAAAGGCTGGTTGACTATCAGGTAAAGTCTGATTGACTATCAGGAAAAGTCTGATTGACTACGGGAAAGACCGTTGACTATCGGGAAAGTCTGATGCAGTATTCCATCACGGACAAGGCACAACTACTGGCTGGGATGTCTCTTTGGGGGCCGGATGTGTGAGGTTGCGTTAGTGAAAGACAAGATGAGGTGGGTCTCTGAACCGTTTATCTTCGTGATAGTAAATCGGAGCATGACGTTGGCAATGTAAGTCCATTGAAAAGCTATCAGGGATTCATTTTGTCATGTTTTTTTAACACTGAATTCATCCTTTCATGTTTGGCTCTTCATGGAGGGAACCAGTCCATGAATGCGTCGTTGCTACGCCTAACGCGCACAGACACACTGCGCGGTTACCATGCACTGTGGCAGCAACTACCAGACTAGACGCATTCCATCACAGGCAGGTTAGTTTTGAAATCCGTCCGACCAGGAGCAGACGTATACCCTTGTGTGTATGTCTGCTTCAGAAACGGATTTTAATCTAACATCACATCGCATCCTGGTCGCTGATGAAGAATGCGATGACTAACCTGTTTGGTGTCTTGTTTCCAAATCATGCGCTTTCCTCGCCAGGATAAAGCGTTTTTAGATCTATTGCCATTTTAGGTTTTTATCACATTCACTTCTGTTCATTTTTGATCAGTGACTACCAGGAAAGGCTGGTTGACTATCAGGTAAAGTCTGATTGACTATCAGGAAAAGTCTGATTGACTACGGGAAAGACCGTTGACTATCGGGAAAGTCTGATGCAGTATTCCATCACGGACAAGGCACAACTACTGGCTGGGATGTCTCTTTGGGGGCCGGATGTGTGAGGTTGCGTTAGTGAAAGACAAGATGAGGTGGGTCTCTGAACCGTTTATCTTCGTGATAGTAAATCGGAGCATGACGTTGGCAATGTAAGTCCATTGAAAAGCTATCAGGGATTCATTTTGTCATGTTTTTTTAACACTGAATTCATCCTTTCATGTTTGGCTCTTCATGGAGGGAACCAGTCCATGAATGCGTCGTTGCTACGCCTAACGCGCACAGACACACTGCGCGGTTACCATGCACTGTGGCAGCAACTACCAGACTAGACGCATTCCATCACAGGCAGGTTAGTTTTGAAATCCGTCCGACCAGGAGCAGACGTATACCCTTGTGTGTATGTCTGCTTCAGAAACGGATTTTAATCTAACATCACATCGCATCCTGGTCGCTGATGAAGAATGCGATGACTAACCTGTTTGGTGTCTTGTTTCCAAATCATGCGCTTTCCTCGCCAGGATAAAGCGTTTTTAGATCTATTGCCATTTTAGGTTTTTATCACATTCACTTCTGTTCATTTTTGATCAGTGACTACCAGGAAAGGCTGGTTGACTATCAGGTAAAGTCTGATTGACTATCAGGAAAAGTCTGATTGACTACGGGAAAGACCGTTGACTATCGGGAAAGTCTGATGCAGTATTCCATCACGGACAAGGCACAACTACTGGCTGGGATGTCTCTTTGGGGGCCGGATGTGTGAGGTTGCGTTAGTGAAAGACAAGATGAGGTGGGTCTCTGAACCGTTTATCTTCGTGATAGTAAATCGGAGCATGACGTTGGCAATGTAAGTCCATTGAAAAGCTATCAGGGATTCATTTTGTCATGTTTTTTTAACACTGAATTCATCCTTTCATGTTTGGCTCTTCATGGAGGGAACCAGTCCATGAATGCGTCGTTGCTACGCCTAACGCGCACAGACACACTGCGCGGTTACCATGCACTGTGGCAGCAACTACCAGACTAGACGCATTCCATCACAGGCAGGTTAGTTTTGAAATCCGTCCGACCAGGAGCAGACGTATACCCTTGTGTGTATGTCTGCTTCAGAAACGGATTTTAATCTAACATCACATCGCATCCTGGTCGCTGATGAAGAATGCGATGACTAACCTGTTTGGTGTCTTGTTTCCAAATCATGCGCTTTCCTCGCCAGGATAAAGCGTTTTTAGATCTATTGCCATTTTAGGTTTTTATCACATATATATATATATATATATACATATATATATATTTCTCTCAAGGAAGTGAATATATGTACTCACGTTAGCGCACCCGTTACCGATGGACACGTCTTGTGAAGACGAAAACACCCTTCCGACATAGGACCAGCAACCACCGCCCTTGATAAAGTTCAAGTAGGTTCCGTGACCCAGCTGACTCTCATGCTGGGCGGTGCGAGGTTCGAATCTCAGACAGGTGTTGTCCTCCCAGTGGTCCATGGCAGCGCGGATCACACTCGTGTCACCGCCTGAAACGAAATCAGTCGAAGTCCTAAGCTCCATAATTATTTTAACATTCTTCTTGCCATATCGCTGTAGCAAGAATAAAAAGTAAAGTGATTACCGTGAGTTATCTCAGATCGAGTGTGTATGTCGACTCAATCGTAAACGTCTTTATATTGCGAGGAATCTCGACGTCACATTATTTGCTCTCATATTATATCCAGTTTAACTTTAGAAGATGGTCAATGGAAAACTTCACCAACATTCTATAGTCAGCTGTGATGGAAGTACATCAAAGACAAACCCCGGTGCAGGCGGGATGTCAGGGGACTGGGGAAGAATAATGTCATAATACCTCCTCTAGATGTGAAGGAGTGACTGCCACTGACATCTGTGTGTTTTTGTTTTTGTTTTGTGAAACGAGTGTAACCTCAACATCTCAACTTTCTTATATGATTGTTATCCGACTGTGATGAAACAGTTTCTGCTTTGATTTAATTCTTTCTTCACTAAAGCGTCAACTTGATCATTGGCTTGAGTTTCATGTTATGCTTTAACTCGTATCCCACTTCCTGGTGAAAAAAAAATGGTAGTGAAACAATCGTATGCTGCGAACGGACGGCATCATTATTATTATTATTATTATTATTATTATCATTATTATTATTATCATTATTATTATTATCATTATTATTATTGTCATTATTATTATCATCATTATTATTATTATCATTATTGCTTGAAGAAATTGAATGTCGGTTTTAGCGTTTAGGCGCAATTATTGACAAATTAATGTTCCGTCACCAATCTCATAAGAAGCGATATTCCGAATAGAATATGGTCTTCGTGATGCGCTAAATGTTGTTTGTTTTTATTTCCGAAACAGCAAAACCATATACAAAATATACAGTGTTGAGCATAACATAATCTAAACATGGATCAAGGGTGAAGTGTCAAAACACAGTGAAAACAAATTGGCATGCGACAGTGACAATAATATATGTAACGGTGGATGGCCCATTTCAGCTCTATCTGCATGATAGATCTGTTCTTCCATGGGGGTCCAAAAGCCCCCTCCCCGCCCACTCAGGCGGTCAACCATACACATTATATGCATGTTCCAAGGTCTTAGATATACCCCCTTTTCACGGAGAGAAATGGATTAAGACCCCCTATCATGGACGTCTGGGATAAAGACGAAATTCACCCCCAAATACAAGTAAACTCTACAAGAAAGAGGAAAAAATCCCTGCAAAACATTGCAAAAATGACAAAAATCGGATAAGAAAAAAAGGAAGATATGACATTTTTTTACCCGAAAACATTTCTTGACAAGTCCTTATGAATACTTAAAATAATGAGCGAGTTGATGATGTCACACCCTCAACATTTTTAATGTACAGCCATGTAGGCCTACGTTTTAATATAAAATATTTGGAACAATTGATTCGCGGGAGGGGGGTTGGATGGGGGAGGTAGGTACTCACTTGATTCTGATGAAATTACGTAAGGCACAATGTTCTGATTCCATCGCTTCACTGTGTTCGCGACTGCCTTCCTTTTCTGTCGGCCATATTTCTCTTCGAAGATAGCCTCCGTGATTTCTTCAGCCTGTTCTGCCATCAGTATCATATCTCCTTCGAACGAGCCAGGTGTGTTGTCTTCGTCCTTTGGCCCCTCATGCTGTTCAACCGGCTTCTCGTAGGATAAGCTTAAAGACTTCTCGTGGAAACGAAGTGATAGAGAGTGGGAGAAATATAAGAGAACAAAATAATGGAGGAATAGAAAGGGTAGAGAGAGGGAAAGAGAAAGAAAGAAAGAACGAACGTAAGAGTCGGAGAGAGAGAAGGAGAGAGCATTGACAATGCATGCAATCAAGAAAAAAAAAATCTGGAAGGGCCGGGTAAGAACTCGGAGCACCAATCATGCTTTTGATTCTTTGCTTGCTTGTTTGTTTGTTTGTTTGTTTGTTTGTTTGTTTGTTTGTTTGTTTGTTTGTTTTTTGAGAATACAATTTTGAGATAGCAGCTTCCGTATTCGTGCCTACATCACATCTGCCTGCGCTAAGCATAGTCCTCACTTGTACGTGTGTGTTTAAAGAGGAAATCCATCCCAAAATAACCTTCAAAAGAAAGAGAATTCCCTGCAGAACGTTGCAAACGTGACAAAAATTGGATAAGGGAAAAGAAAGATATGACATTCTAGAAATTTCACGTTTCTTTCGGAAAACGTTTCTTGATCAGTCCTTATGAATATTCAAATGAGCGAGTTGAAAATGTCATACCCTCAAAATTTTGTTTATGTTATCTTAGTGGCATTCGGAACAATAATTGTTATCTTAAGCTTATACAGGTAAAAGCATATTCCCATTATATCAGCGTTAATATTTGTTCTTGTTTATCTTGGGTGGATTCAAGGCATGGTTCATATCTATAAAGCTGAAATATGGGATTTTTGTCATTTCTGTATCAGTAGGAAATTGTGATTGCATGACATCATAAACTTGCTGATTTGGATTTTGATAACGGCTGATCAAGATATTGCAAGAAGTGTTTTCTGAAAAGTTTTAACATTTCAGAATGTCATAAATTCCTTATTTCTTATCCTATTTTGATTATTTTTACATTATTCTGTAGGAAATTTTGTTTTTCTCTTTCTTGGGAGATTAATAAAATTCTGGAGTGAATTAATTTTCTTCGTTAAAACACGATTAATGTTGTTGACTCGTATGAATCCATTAGCCACATAATATGGATGTTGGTCAAAGCATCAAAATCCATTCATAATTAATATGGTGTATAGGCATATTGCACTCATAATTCATTTGGTGGCTCTTCTAAAAGAGAACATATTCGAGAAGGTATAGTATAGCTATACGCACACACTTTAGTGGTATAGTTCTGGATGAGGTGGGGTTTCATGTTTCCAGCTTTTTTTTTTGTGAGATAATAAGAAACATCTTTGAAATAATTTATTATCAAAGAGCACACAATCCTAAAAAGAGTTCAAAGTTTGCTGCTTTATTTGATGAAAATGGGTTTTGAAATGGCCGATATATCCAAAAACAAAGAGGTTCAAATAAAAGGTGGGATCCACCTTTTATTAAGACCACTTCGTTTTACTTTTTTATATTTTGGCCATTTGAAAACCGATTTTCATCAAATAAATGTTTGAATTCCTCTTAGAATTGTGTGCTCTTTAATATTTCATAAGTGGTTTCTGATTATCTCGCAAAAAGTTAACATGTGAATCGCCCATCTCAACCAAAACTATACCATGCAGCCCTTTAAAAGAGCCAACATATCACATATATTTTCACGTAATAACATGACACCAACGAAACAATCGCATCAATATAACAGGGAATGAACAATGTTGTATGAACAGTTTCAAGCAAAATGGTTTGTATGGTGTCCCTTAGGAGACAAAAAGGGAGAGAAAGTGGAACAGATATGCACATGCACACACACATACTCACACACATACACACACACATACACACATACACACACACACACACACACACACACACACACACACACACATGTATTACATGTAGTGAACATTTTGAGATAAAATGTAGAAGTCACGAAAACAATTCACAGTCAGCTAAAATGCTGAAAGAGTCTTCATCGTCGAGTGATTTTGGGCACTGGTCATTGTAGCGTTGCATGTAATACTCCTCGTTCATGCCGTGACTGACATGGCCTTCCAGTTTCAGATCTGTTGCTATTCATCAATCTCCTTCACACAAGTTCCATTGTCTGCGACATCACCTTTGTAAGCTTTCTAATGTCTATATTGTTGTATAAATCTCAATGGAAATTGTAATTTTCTGCTCTGTATAAAAAATATTTGAAGCTTATATGCATTACGTAATTTTCCTGCATGATTGCAGACTGATTTTAGGCACAATATGACACAATTTCATTTCATTTCATTTATTAGGTTTCCACACAAATCATACAATGTGAGTACAATCACAGGCAAAAGAAGAACTCAGACCACCTCCCTGCTCAGACCAAAGCATGTAGATGCATGCTAATAAATTGAGGGGGATGTAAGGGTTATATCAATAAAAGCAAAACAAGAAAAAAAATGAACTAACACAATTACTGTGACAAGATTTTTATAAATACATTGTACATACCACTGGTTTATCTTTTTTCAGGAGCTTCAAGTCGCGGGCAAGCTCGTCCAGTAAATCCTTACCAGCAGGTGCACACAGTAGGCCGGGAACGAACAGGGCTAGCAGTATAAGTGATGACGCCAGTGAAGCCGTCATGCTGCTGGTAATACTTTAAACACTTTCCGTGTTTTTCAAAGTTTTCCGTTGGTGTAAAGCGTGGAAATACTGTCTTGATGATATCTTCTGACTTTGTATGAAAATCCTTAGGTGACAAGTGTGAAGCAACAATGTCCAAACTGTCATATTTATATCTTCTTGGGTGAAAAGGAGAAGCCATAACACAACCTTAACACGGCCAAGTTGAGATGAAGAACACAATTGGCAATCTTCTTTTAATAATCTTCTCTTCTTTTTATTGGTTGGCTTGTTTGTTTGCTTGTTTTTTTAGACATTTGAGGTTAAGTGGATAAGCATTTAAGACCTGCTAGTAGTTTAATCCAATGAGAACAGCTCTTGGATATATAGACAAGAGATGTTCGGGGTTTACAATAAAATAGTGGAGAAATTCCTCACTCAAACCGCGTTTCTCTTAGAAAGAAAACTACACCCCCTTCAAACGGAATGATTGGATGAAAGGAGGTAATTATTTATAGTTTGATAAGCACCATATATAGGTATAACCGTTCGATTTTCCGGTCTGAGCGGAGAGATGTGCGTGGCTGGTTTTACGAGTTTATAGAAGGTCCAAGTTAGGTTGTTTGCGAAGCGTCAATGCATAAAGAGAAAAGAAGCACTGTTCTATAATACCCAGCATCCACCGCCCTTGATAAAGTTCAAGTAGGTTCCGTGACCGAGTTCACTGACTGCTGTGAGGTTCTTCGTTCGAATCTCAAACAGGTGTGCTGTTCCCAGTGGTCCATGGCAGCGCGGATCACATCAATGTCATTGTCTGAAATACCATCAACAAGATGAAAATTCTGAACCGCTGAAGAAGGAGGGTATCAAAATGCAATCTATGACAATAGCTTCGTTGTGTGTATATTTAACTTATGGATATGTCAGACTACAACAGTTACATCAAACTCTCGTCTTCTTATCCAGATCCGATGGACTTTTTTTTTTGTTTTTTGTTTTGCTATAACAGGTTAATGTGACTTCGCATATTCGTACTGAGCTGTTAAATACCATGTGACCATGCAAACCATGCAAACGTTCTTGCCCACAAAATTCATATCAGACAAGGCAGTGCCAGAACTTTCCTCTTACTAGATGAACTGAAGACTTCGTAAGGCACGATGTTCTGATTCCAGCGGACCAGAGTTAAGTTTGATACAGCCTCTCTCTTCTTGCGACCAGCATTCATCGATGGCCTCCTTGACATCCCTCAGCTGTTTATCAGTCAACATCATGTCCCCCTGAAAAGTTCCTGGAGTATCCTCTTCATACTTGGGCTCCTGGTGGGATGCCACTGTTTTTTCTTCGGAGGCGGAAAGCTCCTTTTCTTTCTTAGGGGAGGAGTCTCCTGAAGAAAAAAAAAAGGAAAGAACAACACGCAAACACAAAGATGTAGATGATATCGGATGGTTCGTACTGCATATAACAATATAACAATTGCAGCAAATATTGTGATCTGAAAGAAAACTAACACCCTAAATGTAAAAACGAATTAAAAAAAATAAGAATAGAGATGCACTGTGATCATTGTGACATATCCTTTTTGGGATGCACGTCTCGAACAAGTCTGTCGAGGACGCCCCTGTCGACCGGTACGGCAAGAAGACCCGGAACGAGCAGGGCAACAATCGCTTTACAACCAATGCAGCTTTCATCCTGAAGTCCACTTCCTCGTCCAGTACACGTATACTTGCGCTGTGTTCAGTTTCCAATATTCTTTCTCGGATTCGAAGTCCATTGACTTCGTCGCATCTCCGAGATTGATGTGTAAGAGTTTGCTCTTGATGAGCGATCTAAAGAAAACTTTTTTTTTTCAGTCTAACGATGTTTCTATACCTTCGTCCCTATCTCATGTCCCGATTTCCCACGCTTATTATAGAAACACTCAGCCCCAGATGATGGGTATTTCAATGTACAGAGTGTATGGATATACCTACTTGTCCATGTTCACTGTGATATGAACAATTATTTTAAGGAAACACTTCATTTCGATGATAGTCTCCGTAGGAAGTCTCGTTTTTGTGGGATTTTTGTTGGTTTGAAAACGTTAAAATAAAACATTATCGAGAATAGTATTTTATGGAGAATAACAATACTATAAAATCAATGGCATGCGGTTCTTCTGCAACAGTGTCAGTCAGTGTCAGTATGTAACATACAGCAGTGTATTGTTTGTTAACAATGAAAGCAGATGAAACTTCACATTTTTTCAAGAGGAATCTAGTGAAGAGGTATTATGCATTTATAGTGATAGGGTTAATTTGATTCTGGGAGATAATCTGAGAAATGCAGTGGAAAGATGTCGGATTGTCGACGATAATACAGGCCGGATCAGCATTTCATGGACACGTTGTTCTAATACCCTGTAGGTTGAATTCTGTTACCAAGATAAAGAACAGACAAGTATACCACTAGTTCTGTCGACGAGATTATTCTAATCTGTGATCGTTAAAGATGGGATTTGGGATTTGCATGGGAAAGAATTCGATCAGATCTGTTGTACAACGGAGAAACGCGAACACTCGCCCAAGTGAGCACGCATGTCCTATTTTCGAGTGAATGGAATTCCGTTTTATCAGTGATAAAAGAAAAGAGTTTATTGAGACTTGTGAGTTCAGTGGTGTATGATACTGTAACAGAGGCTTTGCTAACCAAGTGAACATATGTTTTGTTCTTGTTTTGTTGCATGTCATAATGATCGCTTATCTTTGTCAGCCTGATTTTGTTTGTGTGTGTCTTTGTGTTGGTTTTGAAAAAAAAAAGAAAGAAAAAAAAGGAAGTCTATTGATAGTTACCACGAAGACAAAAAAAAAACTGATTTCTGAGAGGTGTTTGACCTTAACCCCTTGTGATACGAATGGAAAGGTACACGCTCCTCTTTGGAAATAAAAAAGAAAGTATAAAGAAAGAGCGTTCCTATTAGTGTCAAGCATTGAACCCGTTTTAAACTACTGGGATAACCCGAGTGCCATTGATTCAGTCAGTTTCAACCCAATAAGTTACACGAGTAGGCGTAGACTGTGTTTTGTGTAAAGTTTCAAATGTATACATAGAAGCATCGTGATGTTAATGCTGCTGTTGTTTCTGATTTATGGCGTATGCATGATTCATGTACCGAATATTGACACCACCTTTACGCGATATTGATACTACTGAACGACACTGCCTTTTATGTAAATGAGAATAAGGTATATGTCAGACGCCATCGGAACTCCTCAGAAAATCAACCAATGAGCGGTCAAACACATCACAGATATCCATGTTCAAGACAGGCCAATGGATAGGGTTTTACTGCTTGGAAGGCGGCCAATCAGTTGCGCTGATGAAAAAGAATGAATTCACCAGAATCCTCAGGTCTTTAGCTAATTCAACAGCGTTTTATTTAAGTGCATTCTGCTGGCGCAGCGAAAAGGGGTGATTTAATGTTGGATAAAGTTGTACAGGATGGCGTTTGAACAAATCATTTTATAATTAAGTGGGAGGAGGCTGGGCACATGCATTGGCATATATCGGCTCACTATTTGTTTCTCACACAAGCAGTACTCGCAGAAGATAATATTATAGATGTGCTAGACAAAAAGAAGCAATTTTGCATGCACGCTGTAAGTGACTTTCGCTCTTTTCTTCTGCAGTCGTGTCGAGACGCTGATTAATGTAATTTCCTTCATATGTTTGTTTGTTCGTTCGTTCGTTTGTTTTTGTGAGGTAGAGCGTGCGGAATGGCAGGTTGGGTCTAAGTGACACGGCATTCTCTAACAATGCGCCTGTGGCAGATTTAATTTTATGACCCTCATGAAATTATAGTCTAAAGACTCTTGTTTTAAAAAAAAGTTCTTTTTTAAAATATCCATTTATGCAGTTACTTTTTTGTGTGCAAACTGAAATTGCATAAAATGCATGGCCACTCGTTTCTTTCTTTTTTTTTTATTTGGCATATTCATAATCTGTATTACTTTGATATTAGTGTCAATGATAACTGGAGGTCCTTATTGTGACGTAGGGAGGCGGGAGCAATGGCACAGAACCTGTGTTTTCTGGACTCTTTTTATGCTTGTGTGTTCGTGTATCTCATGGACTATTCAGTCCCTATACATACGTTTTAAATGTACACATACGCATACACGCTCACCACACTTACACAATAGTCTAGCACCTGCACTCACACTCTATTCTCTTTAACACGGCCCCTTACTTTCAAACTATACCCCGTCAACTAGAGAATGATCGCTCATGATAATGATTCTGAAGACCAAAACTTGAATGACTCAGAAAGTGATTTCAATTTACTGATTGAGCAGAATAAAATTCAATGCTTTCTAATCCTTTTATTCTTCTCCGTAATTATCAGTGCCACAAGTTTGAATAAGAATTGTGATTGTATAAAATTATTTCTTTCCTCTTTACCACTTTAGTATAATTTGTGTCTCAGAAACTTGGCTTAACACAAATTCACCACCGGTATCTTGCTTATAAGAGCATTATCAAATGTGCTGTTCCCGTCGTCATTTGGGAAAATGAAGTGGGGTATGCTTTCTATACATTAATGATATGCATGCAGGCCTGATTTACATAATTATTAAGGGTACCTTTATTTTGAAATTTTAAGCAGTAAAACAAACGAAGAAATCATAAAAGATATGAGTTTCAGGACTGCCCCCATGACCTTTCCAATCTTATTTTTAACTTCCTGAGTGTTGGACTCATCTTGGCTATTATAGGTGGGGGAAGTTTTCCACTATCCCGATGTGTACTTGTTTGGGTTCTTTACTGATGTTCTGCGCTTCTGCTGTCTTGATATTAATCTTCAGAGCCAGGGAGGAGCTGCTGAAATGTACCTTGTCAGCAAGAGTTTGGAGTATACAGTTCTTCTTCACTTTCTGCTGTCAGAGCAATGTCATCTGTAAAACAAAATTAATAACTTGTCCTTGGATACCCGGTACAGATGTATAATTTTTATGTCGTAGAGGGCGTACTGCATGACAAGTTCACGGAGGATGTTGAATAGTGGTGCATGAGCTGATATACACAGTCTTGTCTGTATACTCCCACTTCTGTCTTGAATCAATCTGTTAGCTCGCCATTTACCCTTACTGCACTTTGTGACTTCTGGTAAAGTACTTTCGAAAGATTGATGGTTTTACTAGAAAATTCAAAGTAGTTGAGAGCTTTCCACAAAGCTTCTCATTTCCTCGATGGAGTCAAAGGCCTTTTCAAAGTCCACATAGCACAGTAGCATATGGACAGAGAGTCCTCTTTATATCTTTCTATTATTTTATAGGCTATTTCTCGATGATTTGCCGTCGAGTAAAGAGCTGGCATACTGTTGATCTTCCAGGTCAGAAACCTGCCAGTGATTCTGACGTCGGGTTCTGACGAAACTTGCTCTGTTCTATCTAGGACACGTCTCTCGATGATGAGGTCTAGTATTTTACTGGCATGTCTGAGCGAGAAGACTGATTCATTCGTGATCAGTACAACAGTCAAGTTTATCTGGATTTTTGTTTCCTTATACAGGGGGGTTATGATTGCCTTTACCAAATCATCTGGAAATTGCTCCTTATGCCGGCCATATCTTTTGCCAGAGCTGATGATGGATATCTATCCCATATACAGGGCTCGACACTAACTTTTTTGTTTGGTGGCCCGATGGGGCAAACAAAATCCTGAATTTCAAATTTGTGGTGGCCCAAGAGAAAAATTTGGTGGCCCAAAAGAAAAATCCAATAAAAAACATAAAAAGTTCTGTTTTTTTAATGAGTCAGATATTTAAGTTTTTATCATAATGAGACTTGGAAGTTGGACACATCTACTCATAAATAAACCTCAACAAACTCTCAACACTTACTCTCAGGCACTCATTCAGTCCTTTTCATCCATGCTTTAAACAAATTTAACTGCTAAAAAGTTACAAATTTATTGACGCACAAGTACTTTTCAAAAATATTTGGTGGCCCGAGGCGGGCCACCAAATTTGTCCTTTTTTGAAATTTGGTGGCCCGACTTTAATTTTTGGTGGCCCCGGGCCACCGGGCCACCGTTAGTGTCGAACCCTATATCTCAAGCAGCTTTAATCTCTTTAGTTGAAATGTCAATAATTCCGGGTGCCTTTCCATCTGCTAATTTCTTTACGGCACTCTCAATCTTTTCCCTCATAATGTTATTCATGATGAATTGAACTGTATGAGTGAAATTGTTGAATCACTTGTTATTGAAATTGAGGTCCCTTATTCAAAGAATATAATTGTGTCAGTATTATATAGGCCTCCTAATTCAAATATCTATGATTTCTTTGATTACGTACAATCCTTATTATCAAACCCAACTTTTAATAATAAAGATTGTTTTATTATGGGAGATTTTAATGTTGATTTGTCAAAGTTTCAGACTTTAAACAATGCCCAAAATTTTCTGGATATAATGACTTCCTCGTCTTTTTTACCGCTTATAACAAAACCAACTCGTGTTACCAATCATTCTGCAACACTTATCGACAATATATTTTGTAACATCAGCCCTTTACCTGTCTCTGGAATTATTTTATCAGATTTAACTGACCATTATCCTATCTTCACTTATATACCCCTTAACCGTAGAATTTCTTTAAAGCCTCCTATGGTAAATTTCCGGAAAATAACACCAAGACGAGCTAAACAGAGTGGACTGGACTGATGTATATGATAAAGAGGATCCAACTGAATCTTATGATTTGTTTATGCAAAGGTTAATTTCCATTTTGGATAAACATGTTCCCATTGTTAGAAAAAAATGTAACAATTACAAAAGATATCCTAGGCTGCCTTGGATATCTAAATCTTTGTTGCGATCGATTAACCGTAAGAATAATTTGTATTATGTTGATAAACTTAAACGCACTCAGCAATCTCATTATAAATATACTTCATATAAGAATGTTCTCACGCAAGTAATACGATGCGAGAAACGTAAATATTTTATTAATCAGTTATCTTTGTTTAAACATGATATTCAAAATACGTGGAAAATTATTAATACAGCTATTAATAAAAATACGGAGAAACCGCGTATTACCACAATCAAACATAACAATTTGATTATCGATGATGCTACATCCATTTCAAATATTTTTAATCAGTATTTTTCACAAATTGGCAATAATCTTGCTCACAATGTTCCGGATAGTCAAAAGATTTTTTTTGATTTTTTACAAACTCGTAATCCTAACTCACTGTTTTTTGTTCCTTTAGAGAGAAATGAATTGTTAGATATTGTTCAGAATTTGAAAAACAAGAAAAGTGCCGGGCATGACAGTATTGATAATGTTCTTTTGAAAAATATTATCAATTTTATTGTTGATCCATTAGTACACGTCTTTAATTTGTCTTTGTGTAACGGAGTTGTCCCTGAGGATATGAAAATTTCTAAAGTAATTCCTATTTATAAAAAAGGGGATAGGGAAGATGTTTGCAATTATCGACCTATATCTTTGTTGACTTCTATTTCGAAATTACTTGAAAAAGTTGTTCATTTTAGATTATTGAAGTTTTTGGATATTCATAAAATAATTTCTGATTATCAGTTTGGTTTCCGGCAAAACCACAACACCTCCCACGCAATACTTACCTTTTTAGATAAAGTTTCAAAAGCTATTGATCAATTTCATCATACAATCGGCGTTTTCCTGGACTACTCCAAGGCCTTTGATACCATTGACCACAATATACTTTTTTATAAATTATCATATTATGGTATCCGAGGAAAGGCCTTGGAGTGGTTTAGAAGTTACCTTTCTAACCGTAAGCAATTTGTTTATGTTAATGGGCATACATCTGTCATGCAAAATGTTAATTGTGGAGTGCCTCAGGGGAAGTTTGCTTGGACCTCTTTTATTCATCCTTTACATTAACGACATGCCGAATTCATCAAGTATTCTTTCCTTTCTATTATTTGCTGATGATTCTAATGTTTTTTTGTCACATTCTGATCCTAATATGCTAATTGATGTTTTAAATGTTGAATTGGATAAATTACTTCAATGGATAAGAGCAAATAAATTGTCCATAAATATTAAAAAAACTAAATGTATGATTTTTAGTAACTCTTTAGAAAATGTACCTAGAAATGTATATCTGAATGATACATTTATTGAAGAAGTTTCTTCAATCAAATTCCTAGGTTTGATTATTGACCGTAAACTTACTTGGAATTTACATATTGATTCCATAAGCCGTATCATCTCAAGAAATATAGGTGTTATAAACAAAGTTAAATTTTGTTTACCCAAAAATGTTCTTTTAATGTTATATTCATCTCTGATTTTACCTTATTTGAATTATGGTATACTCGCCTGGGGAAACACACATTCTTCTCATTTGGAAAGACTACTTTTGTTACAGAAAAAAGCTCTTCGCATTATTTGCAATGAATCGTGGAGAAGTCATACTGATGTGTTATTCCATGAAAACAAAATCTTAAAAGTTAAGGACTTGTATTTGTTACACCTAGGACAATTCATGTACAAACTTACCAATAATTCTCTCCCATTTGTGTTTGAGTCCATGTTCACTAAAAATAGATCTGTTCATTTTTATCCTACCCGGCAATCCAACTCATTTCATTTGCCATTAACTAGGACTATGTTTGCTAAATCCATGTTTTCTTTTACTGGCCCCAAATTTTGGAACACTCTCGATAATAGTATGAAGCAAGTTCTAAGTTTAAACACATTCACATTTAAACTGAAGAAGTTGTTCATAAATTCTTATACAGTTGAATGAGTTATATTTCAATTAGCCTTAATTCTGAGCTCTCTTTTATATTCGTTATATTCACTCTTTTCTTTTATCTATTCCTTTCCTACATTATGTACATATACCTCGGTGATCCACCGCATCATGTGCCTCGCGTGTGCTGGTATAGACCCTTCATCTCTTCTCCTTTCTCGCCTTTCCCTGTCCTCTTGTCTCTTTCTGTTTCTTCTTTCAAAATAATTTCCTCTTTTCCTCTTTTTCCTTTACTGTGTTTTGTTTTTTTCTCTCTTATCTTTCTCTTTACAAGAGAGGTTGCTTGTGTTTGCTTGTCCGTCTGTTTGTTTGTTTGTTTGTTTATATGTATAGGTCTGTTGTGTTGTACACCGATATATTATGTCTAGCTAATTGCTTTTTGATGTTATTTAGTCTTTTTGTCCACGAGGAGACTGCAAAATACAAGCTTAGCTTTTTAGCATGTCTCCTCCATTTCCTGCAACTTTAGTTTCAATTCAATTTTCATTGTTTACTTTGCTTTTGTGATGCGTAGTATTGTCAACTTCACGTATTTTTCTTTGTTACTACATTGCATTGATGTTGTGTTATTTTGTGTATGAAAATGTTGTTGGAAATGAAATAAATGAAAAAAAAAATGTCAAGTTCCTTTTCCGAGTTTTACATTCTTTTGAACTCTGACGAAATTCCCCCATTCCTATCCGTTATTGTCTGCATTTTAATGGTGCTCTCTTTGTGATGGTTTTTATTGTTGAGTAAAAATCCTTTGATATAGCTGCCTGGTGAGCCTTGTCCACTTTGGCACACAAGCTTTCCAGTCTAGTGTCTTTGCATCCTTTTGATTTCCTCTTGAATTCAAAAAGTTGTATCTACTTTTCTTTGATGAATCGTGTAATTTTACTTTGCTGCGTTCGTTAATTTGAATGATTGATAACTTCTTCAGTAATCCATGTACACGTGTATGTATTTATTGTGAGTTTGATCTGGCAAGCCTGGTATCGGAAGGTTTCTATCACCCTCTCTTTCTTGCTCTTTCTGTCTCTCTGTTATCCCCCTTATCCACAAGCATCATGTTGGACCCCCTTATATTGCATTAACGTATTGTATCACTGATCGGTTGCCAAATGGTCAAGCTTATAGCTTATTATTGGCGACCGTTCTGTATGGTACTAACGATAATTCGTAACACATGTACTGTAATTATGTCACATATTATGTATGTGTAATCAAAATTGTTGAAATTGTAGAAACTAGCTATAATGAGTATCATATTTGTACATATTATGTTTGATTATGTTGATTAAAAAAAAATTTAAATGATGCCATACGGAGAATAAATCAAATCAAATCAAATCAAATCAAATGGTTTGCTTTTGACTTTCCTGTAGGCCCTACCGCAATCTTCTCTGAGGTCTCACCAAATGCTGTCTTTACTTCTTCCCACATAATCAGTGTTGTTCAAAATCTAAAAACAACTAAATCGAGTGAGCACGATGGTCTAAGCGTCCATTTATTGAAACAATTATATATAATATATATATATATATATATATATATATATATGTATATATTATTATCATTATTATTATCATCATTATTATTATCATTATAATGATAATGATAATGATAATAATAATAATTATTATTATCATTATTATTATTATTATTATTATTATTATTATTATTATCATTATTATTATTATTATTATTATTATTATCACCATTGTCAACCCCCTTACTCACATACCTAACACATCTCTTTCTCTAATGATGGCGCAATGTGGCGGAAAAAAAGGTTTCTTTCTGCATCCTATAAAGGCGGGTAAGCACCACACTCAGAACAACAGACAAAAACAAAAACAAAGACAACAATAAGATTTATAAAACTCGATCTTAGGAAATTGTTTTCCTAAAAAGATCTCTTTCTTAGTGGTCATTTTAGAATACAGTACTGTAAAAGTAAACATTTTCGCGGTTTTGAAAGTTTCACGCATTTCGTACCAAAAACAAGCGCGAAAATAGAAGCACGCAAATATTTTTGCATGCCGTATGTTCCAGTGGTTGATGTCTTGATTCCGCGAAATTAAAAACACGCGAAACTCTTTTCGTCTGGCCAAGCGCGAAAAATTAGTCGCGCGAAAATATCCACTTTTACAGTAATTGCCTGAACCTATCGACGACATACCACTCGGTCAAAAGATGTTGCCAATTTACATGACATTTAAACAAATAAGAATTCAAGTCGGCTGAATCACATTCTACTTCTCTAAAATCTAATATTCATCAATAAATGTGGCGTTTTTACTTATCTTTTTATCGATAGATAACATTATACGCTTCCCAACCCTCCCCTTCCGTCACACATTTTTTTCTTTTTTTTTGCGTCTGTCGCTACCACTGATCTCCTATAGAGGGGAGCTTAGTTCGGTGGGGGAGATCAGTGGTCGCTACACTGGTTTTGGTCGGTAGCTGGCGGGTGTCGAAAGAAACGTGCGTGTAGTGCAATACAAAGGGGTGGCTTAGTGTAGTACCATACACTCTACATACACAGGACTAGGACAGGAGAGTAGTGTACACCTGATATAGAGATCTCCTATCGGGGAGTAAGTATGAGTTTGCTGCTAGTAGCAAGATTTCTATCGTGTGGGTAACGTACGGGTCGGTGTATTACTGTAGCAGCATACGTATTTGCACATTCATTGGATGGGTGCAGCAGATGTGGTGGGAATCACCAGGAAAAACAATATTGTGCAATATATAAGCTTGCCATTCTCTGACCCGACGACGTGTTTCGCAAGGTACAACGTTGTAGGCCAACATAAATGTAATCTTTTTAGCAGGTATGTACTAAGTTCGCGGCTCTCGCTCCGCATTTTTTTTTTTTTTGGTTTGGTCGTGGATGATTGATGGAAACAACATCATTGAAGGTCTAACGGTTATAACGTTAGACCCTATTCTGTAACTAAACTTGTCAATAATGTTATAACTTTACGAGACAGAACTATTAACGTTAGTGGTCTACTGGATTCCAGTATTGCTGTGAACGTTACGGCTGTCAACAACACTCCTCTTGAAACTCACTCTCACTCCAGGGAGGTGGACCTCCCTGCCTGCTCAGTCTAACGTTTAACGGTCGTTAGTTAGACACCAAAACCAGCTAACCAGCTAACCAGGTTAGAGTTTCTAGCTAGCCCAGCAGACCAGACGGCACCAGTGCACAGGAAGCAGTGCCAGTGACATGATCGTTCACGCAGCAAAGTAATTTAATTTACTGGAGGCACTGGAGTAAGTCACAAGAATAAATTTACTAATAAATACTACTTTACTAGACACTCACTAGTTTTCTAGACCACTAACGTTAGACCTAATTGGTTAGACCATATGCATATGCATATCTATAATGTTAGGCCCCATTTTATCAAGATAATCTAGACATCTCTTCGTATTTACTAGTTCTAGTACTTAGTCTAAAGACCTAACTTTAAGATCAGTAGAGAACGTAGAGTTCTACCTCGGGTATCGATTATAAACTTCTTTACCATACAGGCGCAGCGCGCAGGCTATCATAAACTCATAGTCTAACGTCAATTACGGTATGGTCGCCACTTGTGTGTAATTCCTATGCACTTCCGGGTGGGCGAACTAATATCGGCACTGAATTAGTTCGCCGCCCATAGCCTGCCACATATTATTAGCGTGTGTGTTTATACACACACTTCAATGAAGGATGCATCGTCCGTCACCGCGTTTGAAAATATCCCTTAGTCTGCAACCTGAAATCCGTTCTAAATCAAAAACATCCTCGCATTAAAAATGGTTTGAACACCTCTTACGTATACATGGTAAAATATATTTTGATTACAATTATTTGAGTTTTTACGGAGGAAAAAGGTGAATTACGAATGTATTTTGAGAGTGATGAAAATCCGTCGCCCAAGCTGATCTCCGATCGCGGCGCGTGTTTACATGCGATGTAAATGTCTGGCGACCTTACCGCAATGGCGACCATACGGTAATTGACGTTAGGGACAGGGATCGCAATTCTGCTTCTGGCGGTGTTTGATGTCTTTCTCGTGTTTTTCTGACTTTTTCGATGGTAACATCCACTTCCAGAAAAAAATGGTGCCCACATCGGCTTGCGAAAGTTCTATTCTACGTGGGAACATATTTTCAAAATCCATGAATATCGGGAAAACAACAAAAAATCCAGTTTCTTAGACCCTTGTGTCTTAACTATGATGTTAAGAAGTACCAAAAATACAATTTTGGATTCGATATGTTGTCATTTAGGTGAAAAAATTTCACTTTTGTCGGAGATTGTGCCCATTTTATCGGTTGATTTTTGTAGATTGGTAGTATGCAAGTATGTGTGGTATGCATGTTTAGACTCTCTATTTTCGGTACTTCTTTACATCACACTCTACATATATTCACAGTTAAGAAACTAACCGTTAGGGTCTAAGAAACTGGATTTTTTGTTGTTTTCGCGATGTTTGTGGATTTTGAAAATATGTCCTCACGTAAAATAGAACTTTCACGAGCCGATGTGGGCCGCCATTTTTTTCTGGAAGTGGACGTTACCATCGAAAAAATCAGAAAAACACAAGAAAGAAATTGGCAACACCGCCAGAATTGCGATCCCTGTTTGCGTAGGTGCATGTGTGCCAGCTATTTTCACGTGCTTTCGCAATGGGAATTGGCGCTTACGCAACGTTCGTGAGCCATGTGAAGACGTTCAGCTGAAGATCGCGGAGCACGCGCATATTGCATACGAATGATACATTGTGCCGCAAGCCGGGCTACTGCGGCGCATATCGGCGAAAACTGTGCCGGTTTGGCCCTTGTCAATCTTGACCACTGCGTTTGTCATTGGTCATATTTTGATGATAACAATAGCGTTTATGAATAATCTTGTCTATGTTTCATATGAAATGGTTGAAAATAATTTGCCCGATTTGTTTAGTCCTTAGTCCTTACTTTGCACTTAATTCAACAGCCAAGTTATTGTTATAATGCACATAACATGCATAATGCATGATCGTGCATGCACTGTGTATGTATTTGTATGTAAGGTGTATACGGTATGACAGTGTATTTTGTTTTGCCCCTTGTCACTGAATTTGTGCATACATTGTAGTCATACAGACAATCACAGAAACGTATTCTGCTTCGCTTGTAAAATTTAGAATGATATTAAACAGTCAAGATTTGATTAACGTGATAACGAAAGATAAGTGACATCAGGAAGATCGTTTGATGCTTGCACTATGCTACTGTACCTTCCAAGCATGTTTGGTATTTAAAGGCAGAATACTACATGTAGCATGGAAGATTCTATGGGTTGTAACAGATGTTGAGAAGGGATACAGGCTGTAGATTATGTTGAGCTCCTGTGATTATGAGCTGGAAAATGGTACTCATGGTTGTGCATTTCCCTGATTTTGTTGTTTTTTCTTCATGTCTTTACCTCATTCCATCATGGGTTTTTTGAATGAGGTCTAATAGATCCCTTTTTCTCTTGCATTTTTGTCTAAATTTTCCTTTCTTGTATGTCAAGAGTGAAAACTAATCTGAATGCGGGACATGTACACATTGCAAGTGAAAGTTCAGGTTTCCTTTTTAAAAATTGCAAATTTTTGTACATCAGATGTTGCTACAAATAGGCAACTACATTCACATTCGTATGTACACCACCTGAAAACTCATTCTGTTTCCTCATCGCATGAGGGCTGTATGCAAAAATGTATACCAACTGTATGTACTGTAAAAATGACAGAAGATATTGGTAATGTGCTGATGCTGCTAAAGTGATCGGACTTTGGCATCCTCAAGAGAACTTTTGTTTGTTTGTTAACATAGTACAGCAGTATCAAGATCATGAAGAGATTGGAATAATCTGATCAGTGCAGTGATTTCTACTGACATTATACTGAAGACAAAATTATACATTTTGCTCCGTTACAAAGTAGTCTGATTTACAGGTAGTACACCATCCTCAAGGTTTTGCTGACGTACACGACGTGTACAATGTTGTGTTGCAGTGAGCAATAAACACATGACATGCAATTTGCAACACTGTTCACTGTTGGTACATAATGTACTGAGGAGTAAAGTTAGCCCACTATGTTATTGCTCACTATTACTTTTGCCGGCTGGCATTTTCTAGGAGTATAGCTGTTCAAGGGGATATGGTATTGTCGTTGAAGCCCTGAGTATTTGTCTAATGTGACCATTTATCACCTGGCGGGACTCGGTAGTGAAGATGGGTTCTGACCCTTTCATTCATTTTCGTCATTTTGTTTACCATCACTCCTCGAAATTGGGACATAGTGTAGAAAATTATTCAAGAAAACGTGTCATTGCTACATCGTACAATGCAAATGTACATACAAGTATGTTGTACATTCACAATTTAAGTATGCATTTACAATTATGTGAAGCAATTTCAATTGCTGGATTTGAGGCTCCATTGATTCAAAAGATTTCTAGCACAGCAGTACAGTATGTGAAATTCTTGTCACATGCAACATTGTTTTATAGTAATATACTGAACTACTAGTAATTGGTAGCACTACAGTGTACAGTGATGTGGGACCTGTCAGTGATACATTGTACAAATGTATGGTGTCGAGAGCATGGATAATATGGCCATTGCAATGTAATTTGTGAGAAAGTCTTCCATGGGTACAGTTGTAGTTTTTCTTCTTCAAAATTTTCCCTCAAAAGTCGAGGAAATATAGAATTGATATGGGCAAATATAAATAGAATGTTGTGTGATGCATTTCATGTGTAAATGCGTCAGTTAATGTACTGTTGTCACATTACATCTTTGTTGATGACTCTGCATTATATTATTACCAGGTGTTGTACAAGTCCTGCAGTAACATGTCACATGACTACACTGTATGTTGTGGTCCTGCTGTGCATATCTGAGTGTTCTCAGTGAGCCAGAAAAGTGTATAATCTGTGAGTAATTGCTTAAATCCACTTTGGTTGAAGTGACACCAATTCCAAGTCATATTGTTGTAACATTAGGATACTGTATTAAGTTTCTGTGCAATACATGTACTCATGAAATTGATATCAGTCCGAGGGTCAGAAGAGTACACAGAACCTGTAGGCCTACATACAGGTATACATACTGTACAGTGTATATCTCAAAATACATTCTGATATTAAACTGCCTTTGTTGGCTTACGAATATGTAAGCAAGCCATTACATAAAAGGAGGCCATGATCTCCTGATTTTTGCATGGAACAGTAGTGTACAGTGTACATGGTAAAAGAAAAAAAAATGATACAATTTGTATGCTTGCAAAAACTGGCCTTGGGGATAGGATTTCCACAGTTGCAACACTCAAGAGATGAGGTGAGTGGCCTTAAAGGGATCATACAGTTTTGGTTGAGACCTAATTTCAGGTTTCTAACATTTTTTGGTGAGATAGTGAGAAACCTCTTATGAAATGTGAAAGAGCATGTAATTCTATGAGGAATTCAACGTGTATTTGATGAAAATTGGTTTTGAAATGGCTGAGATATCCAAAAAAGAGCTATTCTAATAAAGTGTGGGACCCACACTTTATTACGATTGCTTTGTTTTACTTTGTTTTTGGATGTTTCAGTCATTCCTAACCGATTTTCATCAAATAAACTTTGAATTCCTCTTAAAATGGTATGCTCTGTACTATGTCATAAGTGTTTTCTTGGTATCTCGCAAAAAGTTAAAAGCCCAATTCTCATCTCTACCAATACTGTACCATCCCTTTAACAGATAATCCCTGCCAACTTCCCCCCTCCATCAAAACCGGATAAATCAGACAAACAAATACTTAGTGGTAAACAAATTTATATGCCTGGTACATTGTATTTGGCCACTATCACAAGGTTTTGAAATTAATGAAAAGAGGGATGGTGGAAAAACAAATGAATGAAGAATGCAAATTTTAAGAGGTGCTGAGTACTGATTTGTATAGATTGCAAAGGTTGACCGTGCTGTCTGATGAGGTAGGCCTACGTGTAAACTTGAATAGCCCTGTTATTAACATAGGTACCCTACATGTTTTATGTTTACATGTATACAGTATTATAAACCTTCTATTTTTACTAGACCTTCCAGGCTCCCATAATCAATAGATTAAATTGTGTATCTTGTGTCAGTATGATGCATTGTATGCACTCTCAATCTCAATGTTGCACAATCCCAGCATGTTGAAATAAATTGCATTGGGCAGAAACTTCTGCAGGTGACAGCTACTGCTAGATGAGTAGCTGTCAATTTGAGGACCAGTCTTTACTCTTTACTGGACACAAACGATGCTGTAAACTACATGAGGGTGACATATTTGTGTACAGGAAGCTCCTTGTCATCAATCAGAAGATCCTAATTTGGAGTGAATTTTTCTTAAAGATGTCTAGATAATGTTAAGCACTTACATTACATGACATGTCACTCCTTGTTTACACCATCACAGTAGCTGTAGAGTGCTGATTATGACTTGCTGAGTTGTAAGTGCTATTTTGAGTCACTTTTAGCCTTTTCCTGTCTAAAGATTCACAAGAGGGTTGTGCTGATGAAGGCTGCCACCTTTTAAAGGCCACCAGCTGTTGGCCACATGATCAATGCATGATTGATGGTGCATCTGCAACTTAAAGCCTAGTTCCTCTTCAAAATACTCACTACTTTTTACAAAGTGCAGTACGGTACGTACAATTGCACATGTACGTGTATGTACTACTATCATCATATCGCAATGCCTTTTTAAGTTGTGATTCAATTGTGCACGACCATATCTTCTGGGGGTTTTAGGCCTGAATTCAGGAAGGTGGTACAAATGAAACCATGGTTCAAACCATGGACAAAAACCATGGAGCGCCAAGTGTCACATGGAATATTTCGTTACAAAATCAGTCATTTCGTCGATGAAATGATTCTTTTGTAACGAAATGACAACATTTTGCAACTAAATGAACATTTTGTGAACTAAATGAACATTTTGTAACGAAATGAACATTTCGTCCACGAAATGATAATTTTGTTAACGAAACGGTCGTTTTGTCGGCGAAATGACCAACTTCGTAACAAAATATTCCGTGCAACACTTGGCGCTCCATGGTTTTTGTCCATGGTTTAAACCATGGTTTCATTTGTACCACCTTCGTGAATTCGGGCCTTACTGTAGTGTGCTGTCTATTTCCATACATGTACAGATGTATTTAGAAAATAATCAGTGCAAAATCAGTGTGTACAATGTATTCATTTGTAGCTCAACATTCTGAATTTAAAGTGTGTTGAAGATATTTTCATTGTATCCGCATATTGTATAAACTATACATAGGATGGATCTCTTTCCAGTAGATTTGTCGAGTCTTGCATTGTTTGAACTTTGTGAAAGAATTGAAAGGTGTATAAAATCAAAGTGTCACTAGGGTTAAACAACTTCAAGGCACTGTAGGAGTAATCAAGCAAGAGTTCCACAGAACCAGCGAACTTTTCTTCTTTAAAAAGTGGAATGCATTCCTTGACCTGTCTTCAAGGGTAGGGGCCAGGTTATTCAGTAAAAGTATGACACAGTCACTTGTCTCTGCCCATGCCTTAGCAATGTATATTTGCTCATAATAGAAACAGTGATTGTGTTTGATACATGTACATGTATGTGATCTTGTCTTTTTAAACTAGAGTTACTTGAGAAGTACTGTAGCTGAAGTTTCACTCGTGTACAGTACTACTGATTCATACAGTTGTGTTCTAAAGTGCATAGGGAACAATTCTATACTGTGCACTGTATCCGCTGTATGCTTCAAGTACATTTGTATCATTGCAAATATTGTATTGTCCTAAAGAGTTCATTAGCACAGTGCAATGCTGTGAAATTAAACAGGAATTTTAATTATTCTAGCATAATGAAAGAGCACTTGACTAATCTCCTTCAGAGAGATGTGTATTCTTCATAAGCAACATTTTGTGGATTTCCCTTTAAATTTTCTTTACATTGTATATCGTTCCACTCTACTGTACATTGCAAATTGAAGTACTGTATCAGCCTTATCCAGCAGTGACAGCATGTGGATTTCAGCAAAACTTCATGCAAGTTTAATTTTACAAAAATCATATTAAACTTTGATTGAATTTTCTGACTGACTGTACCCTAGCCTATACAGTGTATGTCAAACTGTCCCAATGTATTCTAATATTAAATATTTCTGCTTTCACTGAATCCAGTTATAGTTGGTGTAGTGTAAGTTTCCCTTTAATAATACTACCAGGAGAGGAAAGACCTGGATGCTTTCATTATTTGTTGTATAAAAGATGTTATCTTTTGCACATTTATAGTGATGTGGAATACAGTGAGTCAGAGGGAAGAGGAACCGCGTGGGAGCGCTCATTAATGCAGTATCGCTGTGATTGGGCTGTGCAGCATAATGTTGAGGGTATGCTGTATAATTACAGTTGGAATGTCTCCAAAGCTCAGTTCTATGCGTCTCACTGGAAGACCTGAACGTCATTTCTAAGTGCTGTTCTCCTTGGCAGTCACGGATGGTATACGCAGCGTGCTCGCCCAAAGATGCCCCATGCATTGGGGAGTGCTGGCAGATTATTAGGCGGCGATGAGGCAGAAATGCTAAACTGACCATGAGAGCAGTGTTAACAGAGCATGCACTGCATTCATAATAAAGAAAGTTTTCACCAGTTTTTTTTTTTTTTTTTTTTTTTTTTTTTTTTGGGGGGGGGGCCTTGGCTGTACAGGCCCGATATTCACGGCAGTGTACACAGTGGTCCTCTGTCTGTGTTCCTGTGGAGGTGAAATGATATACAGACTCTTCACAGTGTGTTATTCTTGACAAGGGTACATGTAGATGTGTGAATGGAAATCGCCTAAAACATTTTTGATATTCAGTAAATTAGACATTAATGGCTACCCAATTCCATGTACAAAATGCACATTTAGTGAAACTACACCACCTACAACAATATGGCAAGATGGTTTTGCACAAACACAAACTGAAGTGTTAGGAGGCTAAAATAGCAATTCATTTAAAGGGAATATTTCATTCAGTTGATGGCTGTGGATAAGAATTGCATTAAACATGTCTACGTGCACTGTACAATGTACTGTACAAACCTGTGTACCTTCGAACAACTGAGTGATATCTGGAGTACCTGGTACACATTACTTGTACGATAATTCAATCATTACACCACTACCCCACAGAGTACTGGAATCATTATGTCATATGATTTGGGATTGTCCATTCATCTGTTCAACCCAGATCTTATCAGTCTCCATTTCTTGTGGATTTTGTTCGATATGCTGAGTAGATTTCAAACAACATCGCCCGAAGGTCAAAGGTCATTGAACTTGGGCTATGATGCTGTTTTCCTGCCATGAACTGAAGCTAGAAATTGTTTATTATGTCAAATTAATTTAAAAGGTAGAATCACCAGAAATATGAAAAATGTACATGTAAATCAATAATTTTTTGTATGAGATTGTGTGTGAAAGACCAAATTTTAAGGTCACCAAAACTTTTCCTCATTTTCTTGTGCCAAGAGGTTAAAGGTTATTCCTCAAGTTCAAAGTCAAGATCAATGAACTTATTCTTTTATCAAAATTACAGGTTTAAAGTGGCATATGATGTACAACTATATATGGCTTTACACTGTACGTATGTTTGTCTGGCTGCAGAAGATAATGGCATCAGAGTCAAATTGGTCTGTTTGTAAGATATGATTTCTGACCTGGGAGGCCATATGATCTTAGAATTTGCTAAGAGCTGTTCTGCCAGGCTGTGTTTGACACCTTAACTGTCAAGAGATTTGAACAGATTTGCAGAAGAGAGCATCATTCAAAGCTGTAGATGATGCAGCTGTTGAGTGTGTAGTTTGTAGCTTGTACAGTGGTGTCCGATTTTGTGTATGTGCATGCAGCATACTGCACAACTTGAAGATTGTGGACAAAAAAAAAAAAACAACAACAACAGTGATTTCTAAAGGTTTGTATGCAGTGCGGGTTCACCTTTTCATGAAACGCTCCTGCTATATGATTGTTTTTGCAGCCTCATCGAGATCAATATTGGGAGAACGCCTTCACGTTTCATCATCACTTCATCCCCACCGTCCCGAACCCCTCACTGTTTCGCTTCATCGTCGTCGGGAGGTGTGCTCGGCCCGCAGACTGACAATGATTGATTGACTGGACGGGACGTTAGTGGGAAAGCAGCTGTAATGAAGGAGAAGCAGAAGGAGAAATCGGGCCGGAGCAGCGAACTCAAGATGAGCCGCCACGGCATTCGGCTTCGCACCCAGCCCCGGCTCGATTCCAAGTGGCTCAAGATCGACATCCAGGTGGGTAAATGTTTTGTCAATTGTGTGCATTTGTGAAGCATGTATTGTCAAAGAAATGTTATAGTTTTGTTTAGTTTAATTTTTTCCCCCACAAAGAAGAGCTAAAATATTTGTGGTTCCCAGTGGGCTTATGTGTACTACAGACACACACACAAACACACAAAAATGGCATATTTCAGGGAATATTTGTGCATTCCAATTGTTTGTAAGTAGCAATCAATGCTTTATAGATTTCTAAAAGATACACATTCTATGTTCTTGTTTCGCACAATTAAATTACTCAATCTATGTGTGTACCGGTAACCATTTAGCTGACCCACTTGTTTATGCACTGACAATGCTTGATGATGTGTTTGGTGACTGTAATGCCAGAAGTATGCAACAAGGCAATGAAGTACATGTATCACATATTTTTCTCCAAGCAAGCAGCTAAAAATAATGTCAAGCCTCTCTCTTTATGGCATCCCACCACCAGCTATTGATGATTTAGTAGCTTGTCATGAAACCTTATCTCAGGGTATGTTGAAATGTTTTTTAATCGGGTGAGTGTTTCGATCACTTACATCATGAGTTGTATTGTGCATCTTGCATAATGCTTTGCAGCTTGCCCTTTTTCTTTTGACATACCTTTCTCACCTTGAAACCACGGAGGTAGGTTATACCTAAATTTAGCAGGAATCATTCCGAAGGGAAGGGAATCTCAGGTTGTTTTAATGAGGAGTCAGATTTTCTTCATTTGCTTCTTTTTTTTTTCTAACTGTCATGAACTGCTATACTTTCCTCATGTGAAATGTGAATGATATACATATAAGAGCCTTGGAATACGGTTGTGGGCGCCTGTGACTTTTTCGAGTGTGCGGTCATGTGTGGGGGAAACATGAAGTAGGAAAATCAAACAGGAGGAAATTAGGTACCACGCTCTACATGCCAAGCACGGCAGACATTTTCAGCTGGAGAGATATTCACAGGTGGGTTCACGTCAACGATTTCTGATCTCCACCTTCATCACCTGCGAGTTGAAGATAACCAAGCCAGGGAGACATGAGTGCGGCCAGTCCGCGGGCACATTCGTCTTGGTGATAACGCCGACTGGCAGAAGAAATATTCGTGACCAGATGAGGTCTGCAATATGTCGGACGTGATGGTATCTAGAAGTTGAGATGAGAAGAATTTGATGTGTGGACTGTCACTGCCAAGAGGAGGACATTATTAATACAGGATGCGCCGTCACAGCAAGGAAATTTCATGCTCTCTACACGCATTTCGAGTGAGCAATTCCATGGATCACATAGACTTTCACCGGCGCTTCTGCAGGAATGTATGTGACATGCTTGCCTTATCGTATATAATACAATTTATAGACATACAATTCTGTCAGTCATCCGTCAAGCTGCACATTTCTGTCATTGTGTCTGTTCCTGAACTCCTGGAATGAAGATGAGACACTATTTTTAATATTTGGCAAAGAGGTTTATCTCGATTCTGTTGATGACAAGACAAAGAATTAGAATTTGGGGGTTGTAGGGTAAAAGCATAGAGGAAAAGTTTGTCCATGTGACCACCTGATTGTTGCGAGTTGTTTGTACATTGTATGTTTTACACTTGTGGCTTTATCATTTAATGGGTTATTTCACAGAATCTTATAGCATGTGTTCAGGCTATTTTTGATAAAATGATTCTGTCAATGATTTTTTTTATTTTAATTTTTGTATTTATGGCATTTGCAATAGTTTCCCATGTTGTTTTATGATTGCATCACTTGTGTTTGGATATTATGTGGCAGCTGTAGTTCTCAGAGCATTTGCGTGGCATTCCAGACAGATTTACATTTTTGTAAATGTAAATTGTAAAATCGGTGAACTTTAGAGGGAAAAAAAATTCATAGGATAGGAAAGATGCATCTTTTTTTTGAATACTTTCTTGGTAACACAAGCAGTCAAATGGCAAGGGTTGGAGTAAAGATCTTGACAAGTTTACAGCAGACTGATACCTTTCTAGATGTAAAGTCAAGTGTTTCAGACATTCTTAAGTTTATAAAGTCACTTTATGCAGGGCTCGATACTAACTTTATTCCTCTGGTGGCCCGTTTGGGCCACTAAAATCTTGAAATCTGAAATTTTGGCAGAGCAAAAAAGAAGTGAAGTTGGGTGTATTAAAAACAAACTTAACAATCCACTTCAAAACTTAGTTGCATGATTGGGCCACCAAAAGATAGCAGTTTTCAAAATTTGGGTGGCCAGACTTATGGTGGCCAAATTTTTGGTGGCCCCAGGCTACAAGGCCACCACTAAATTTGAGACCTGGTTTATTGTGTGCCTCTTGAGTGGGTTTACAGCAATGAGTAGCAATCCCAAAATAGTGAGCATCATTTTTTTTTTCTGTTTACTTGATTGTCAGTCACTTCCACATAATTATGACGTGATTTGAACACCCCCCTCACCGCCATCACCCCTGCCAATATTCATTTTGTTTCATCAATTATCATTGTTTTCATGCATTTGCGTGTGTTTGTTTTTACCCCATGACAGGGAGCGTTTGTGAATGAAACCTTGAGTCATCTGTGGAACGAGTTGGTGAGGGAAGGAGAGGTGACAGTGGGGCTCGCCGACAGTGTCATCAATTCCGCTGGATTCCCCGCCAAGAAAGGTGAGACGGATGTAAATATAGCCATGTCGCGTGAGCGAGAGTCGGCGAGACGTGTGTCCTCGCTATAAACACACACACACACTCACAAAACAGGGGCATAACATATATGTATACAATGAGCGTAGACCTCTGTCCAATTGGCCGACTTAAAACTAAGATGTTTTTGCTCCCTCTTCCTGGCCCTTGCTGATCGCTCTCATCTGCGCAGTTTTATTTTTAAGTGGGGAGTTCCTGTTTCCAGCAGCCTCATTACACTTTGGTAACAGGAATTTATTTTTAGAGAATGGAGGGATTTTTTGTTTTGTTTTTGTTTTTGGTTGAAATGGGATATGTTGATAATTGACACAAATACAAGCTGTATGACCAATATACTCTGTATCAGGTGGAATGAGGTATTTTTGATAATTAACTAAAAGAAAGATATGTTCTATTGCATTGCAGGTCATGTAACTGAGGAATTTCTGATGCAGATGGTGGGATTTATAAATGTTTGGTTTAAATTTTGCTCAAGAGACTTGTGCATTAAAGGCATAATCTACCATTTGCAGATTAAAAAAAAAACAGCTTTAGCGCTTCAAAATAGTTCTGAAATGTGGGTTAGGGATAGAAACAACAGATGTAAAAATTTGAATCAGTGTAGTTAATGTTAAATATACAAGATGTGAACAATAGTTATAATAATAATGTTTTAGACTAAACCGTGTACAGTTTATGGTTTATTGAGTAAGGTAGTGATATCTCCTTATATTTTTGGCTTTATTGCAAAATTTTTACATGGTAGGATGTCTTGTGATACAACTGACCTACAGTACACACATTTGATATGCATCATATCTGATATCTCGAATGTTTTTTAAATCACTGCTCCCGATGGTAAACAGTACCTTTAATAAGACTAAAAGTTTGGTGTGATATTTAGGGGGAAAACAAAGCAGAGTTTAGCATTGTTGACTTCAGTATTTCTTTAAAAAGATTTTCTGATTTTGTGAGTTGAGGCTTTGTAGCTATTGAGACAGATGCTGACACATATTTTATGGCAAACATTCAAATGGAAAGTATGTTTGTGTGCCCACTTTTATCAACCGTGTTATTGATCTGTGGAGCACAATGCTCCAATGTGTATAGTGCAGACTAAATCAAAGTTTATTATTAAGCACATTCATTGTGGAAGTGTGATGCGTATTGCGTGTGTTTCATTATACAGGGTACCGCAAATTTGTACAATTGGAGAATTGTGGCATGCTCACTAATGTGTAGCTACATGTACATCCATATCACAGATTGCAATCTTCAAAGCATTGTGTGACTGTCAAATGTAATTGGGGTAAAGAACACATTTGATTCAAGGTCATAATCGGCATTCTCTGGAGTATGGTATTGAGCATGTGGGAATGAGCGAGGGAGGTGTGTGTTATTATACAGAGTATAAGACAATACTTGAAAAGAATCTAGCTATTAGATTGTTTGATTGCTCCTCACTGGACATGCAGTAAAAAGTACCATTGCACGCTGTTCCTGTTGAGCCGTGCAATTTTGTCCAGCTGATGTCACCAATGTTGTACATTGACTCCCGAGTTAAACACATAATCAAATCATTGATTTTGCACCACTGCAGGCCTCTGACGTCACAATAAAAATGCCTCTGCCGTGCACACAAAATCAGTTTCAAGCCTGCATTCAGTCACTCATGTTATAGTCAACAACTTCAACTGATTGCTTTCATTTATGACTGACTGTGCTGTGCCACCCATTTACCTTTCACTACAAAATGATTGCCATTTCTGTCCTAAATTCAAGAATTTGTGTGGACCACATAAGTTAAGGTTTGAGGTGTATAAGATAAAAAGTGTACGGTTGGTACTCAATAAAAAAAAATAGGAGCACTATTCAGCTTGGCTTTGTCTCATTGATCATTGAATAGAGCACCAAGCTATGTTTCACCTTGTGCGAAATCTTGTACCATTGCACTCATGACCATTCACTATTTGTATGCCAGTACTGTATACGCTATATATTTCGCGTGGGTTTTATTTTCGCGAATTTCGCGAGTCGGGAGCTATTCGCGAAATTAACAACACGCGAAAATATTACCTTCCAAAATGAATCCCTTGCCTTGATACGAACATTTCAGTACTAGTATACCATGTCACGGCTTACCGAACAGACCATACTGGCTAAGCTTGTTTACGCACGTCCACGTCTACTTACGAATACTGTAGAGATCCAATCCATTATCGCAAGGGGACCACTCGTCAGAAATCTAGCGCGATGGGCTTAACCACTTCAAAAATGTTGAATTCTAACTTACTAGTTCGCAGAGTTTGGTAAGTTTTTTTCATGCAGTGTATAACTAGTATCATTCTTATTTGCTAGTAAGTTGAAAATTCACACTTTCTTTGCCACTTCATATTTTCTCTGGTCCCCCAATCGCGAATTTAACCACTCGCGAAAATGTGTGACAGCGGCAATTCGCGAAAATTTATGTACGCGAAAATTATAGCGTATACAGTATTTGGTACACAGAAGGATTTTAAGCCAGGCTGCCCTGCTGCTCATGATTTGAGTTTGAAAGCTCACCTTGATTGATTTATGTTGACATTTTTATACCCCCGCCAAACGAAGTTTGAAGGGGGTATATAGGAATCAGCGGACGGTCGGGCGGTCGGTCGGGCGGTCAGGCGGGCGGTCGGGCGGTCGGGTGGTCGGTCCGTTGCAAATCTTGCGTCGCGAACTACTTCCTCAGTTTTCAACCGATTCCCATAAAACTTGGCACAGATGTGTGCCTTGGGTTGTAGATGTGCAAGACGTATTTTTTGACAGTACTTACCCAAAATTACGTTGCCATGGTAACGGCATATTATGGGCAAAAATGGGTACAAATCTTGCGTCGCGAACTCCTCCCACAGTTTTTGATCAATTTTTATGAAATTAGGTACAGATGTTCATCTGAATATGTTAATATGCAAGACACATATTTCCGCAGTGGCAAAAAGTGCGTTGCCATGGTAACGGCATGTTATTGGTAAAATATAGGGCAAAATGCTTCATGGCAAAACTGCTTCATCAGTGTTCTTCCAATTCTCATGGAATTCATATTGAATGTTTGTCTTAGGATATAGGTCAGCATGACACATTTCTTGACAGTGACAAAAAGTATGTTGCCATGGTAACAGCTCACATATTATGAGCCAAAATGATGGAAAATTTTGTGTTGCAAAGTACTTCCTCAGTTTTTGCCCAATTTCCATGAAACTTGGTACAGATGTGTGCCTTTGGTTGTAGATGTGCAAGACGCATTTTTTGACAGTACCCGAAAGTACGTTGCCATGGTAACGGCATATTAATGGCAGAAGATCAAGGAAAGATCTTGCGGATTTAACTACTTCCTCAGTTTTTTGACCACAGCCTATGAAATGTGGCACACACCTTGATCTTGGTGGGAAGATGTGGAAGACATATTTTTCGGACGTGTCGGAAGCTGCGTTGCCATGGTAACAGCATATAAATGGCAGAAGATCAAGGAAAGATCTTGCGGATTGAACTACTTCCTCTGTATTCGACTGAAGCTCATGAAATGTGGCACACACATTGGTCTTGGTGGGAAGATGTGCAAGACATATTTTTTGGACGTGTCGGAAGCTGCGTTGCCATGGTAACGGCATATTAATGGCGGAAGATCAAGGAAAGATCTTGTGGATTGAACTACTTCCTCAGTTTTTGACAAAAGCTTATGAAATGTGGCACACACAATAGTCTTGGTGGGAAGATGTGCAAGACATATTTTTCGGACGTGTCGGAAGCTGCGTTGCCATGGTAACGGCATTTAAATGGCAGAAGATCAAGGAAAGATCATTCCTTGGGTAAGACTGTCGTCACGGGGCGGGGGTATTAATCACCTTAAGTGATATTTCTAGTAAAGATTTCAAATCATTTCAACATGCTTGATTGGTGTTTGCTTTTGTTTTTCAAGCATACTTGGCACGTATGTAATGAAAAGAGACAGCAGTTATGCTGAATTTGTATCACAGTGTGTGCAGTTGTGAGCCTGGATAGAAAATAGTAAATATTTGTGCAGATGATAGCGTACTTCCTTTACAATTAGTCATATGTCACACTCAACCTTGTACAAAAGACATGTATTTATAATAAAGAAATGCAAGAAACAGCACTGGATTTGAAATGTCTTCATGATGGCTTTAGGGGGATTACTTTCAAGTCCAAATTGGAAATGACTAATCACTTCAAAATTTATGGATGTGGCTGACATTTCAGGTATTTGTAGACTTATTTTTTGCGGTTCTTGTGCATTACAGCAGTTACGCTTGAACTGTGAATACCAAGGGCATGCCATGCAAACCTTTGTAGCTTGCGATGTTAAGCCGTACTCTGCCACAAGAGAGTGAAGACATTTTATCATTTAAAATGTGTTGCAAAGGAAGGAAGACAGACCCGTAAATCACAATCTATTTTCCCTTTAATAGTGAAAATAATTCATGGCAGTGATTATCAGAAATTGTTTGTCATTGCCCAGTTATTGAGTACTGAGATTCCAACAAGAAAGCCAGCCATATCTTAACATGGAAAGTGTTGACATCGTAAACTAAAAAATTAGGCTAAGCAGTGATCCTTTTGGTTTTTTTTTTAAATAATGCCTAGTACTAGTATTGCTTTGCGTGATGTTATTTATTATAATTTTTTATGGGGGGGGGGGGAGGAGTAAGGTATTTGGGAGGGGGTTTGGGGGAGTTGGCTTTGCTACTTGTATGTGATTGAATTACTGCCCTGGCCAAATATGTTACCTTTCAGGCCTCTGTTAGGGATTAGCCTGCTGTCAGTTAAAACTACCTTTGCTGCACTAAATACAGTATGTGTGTGTGTGTATTACACACATTCAATAAATGTATGTATTTGTGTATGAGTGGCATCATATATTTTTTCCTTCTTTTTTTTTTTTTTTTTTTCTGGTAACGAGACTCCTCCCCCCCCCCCCCCCCAAAAAAAAAAGAAGGAAAAAATCCCCTACTGTGTTGGCTTAAACATAGCACAACAGTGCATATACCATGTTCCTAGGGAGGAGTATATCATACAGTAGATAGAATATTGCTGTTCATATTTTTTATTCATAATACTATCAAGGTCTAAGTGTACTTTATACGATCAATGTAGAATATGAAATGAATATAAACATGACTGCGTAATTAGTTTGATATGATTTTAGCCCTTGGATGAATGTGAAGAAAGCTGTTCATTGCCTAAATCTTGCAGACACGACAGCCGTATGCTGATAACATAGTTAATTTCTTATGCTAATTTTCTTGAGAAAAAAAAGTGATTACAAAAGTCAGGGTCAAGATAATCAACTGTACATGATATTGCACAACATGTACAGTGTACGTGTGCATAAACATGACCAAGTTTGACACTGTTAGAACAGATTGCTGTGGTGACAATTTCTTTGGATGTTGGTTTGTGTGTGTGCTTTTGTGAGTGTGCATGTGTGAGATTATCAGTGTGAATGCCAAGAGCATTCAACAGCTTGACTCATAGTACATGTCTTGATTTTGTGCAACCTTCACAGGATTGGCAGGAAATGCCACCAGTTTGGCCCTCAATACCAACAATACGAGTATTCTGCTCGTTTTCATCTCCTAGTGCTAGTCTCTCATTGAAGCTTTAATGAGGCCTTCAAATACATGTAGCAAAAAACAGGAAAAAAAATTAATTTACATGTATAAAAATTTTATTTACATACATGTATGTGCACAATAGGTCAAAGGGACTGCTACTCCAAGGAAGGATTTTGCACATAAGTATCTGTTTTTGCTTAAATCAGAAACACATTACAATGAAACATCTATCATGGCTATAATTTCTGTGGAGAGAAAACCAAGAAATGATAAGTGGCATCCACCTGTTGGTCAAATATATAAATTCCAGGTGCAACTTTTATTCATTTGTGTGTTTTAATGATATGTGAATGTTCAATGAATTATTGCTTCTAAATTATCAGGTCCACTGTATGGATAATAATGAAAAAGCATAAGATGCACATGTGTACAATGTACTTACAGGTATGACTACGTAGCTACATACATATATTGGTATGTGTGCACATGTGGTACAAGTTGTCTTGACTTGATGTGTGCAGGGACCAGTGATTCGTATCGCTGTACACGTATGTTCATCCACTGCATCATGCAATCAATGTATTGCTACAGAGCTTCAACCCGGTATAAAGGTTGCGCAAATGCTGTCCTTTTTTGGAGCTGGTAGGAATCTTTAACAGAAAATAGTTGTGATGAATGTAATGAGTGTTGTACATCTGTCTTGAAGCAAAAACAAAGCCTTGCTGGTACCATTTAAGACTCATCATTCCGTTATGTGGACAAAGCTCAGAATCCTAAATTATACTGTTTTAATTAAAGCAAGACATTTTCACGACTTAAATTTTTTTTTTTGTATGTGAATTGGAACCAATGGCCCTTTGCTGCATGAGATTTTCGTGAATCGCTGCTGGAATTCAATGCATATGTAGTGTCAACAAGGACTTTTGTGTGTATTTTGATTTTTTTAAAATCTTGGCTCATGAAATTTGTGACATTGAAATGCACACAACTATTTCTGGTTTTACAGCATATAAAAGTGACATTTTGGGGTAACATGTAGCTATTTTTCCATGCAAATCATCATCACAAATGAGAATTATCAAATAACTTGCATTATTGATGTGTACCTAAAGTGTACATGTACATGGTACCCATTTCTTGGTATCAAATACTGCATTTATGGTGACTATCTTCACATCTTATGACGTAAGTACAACTGTATGTCTGCCTGCATAATACATTGTACTACCATTGCCCTGTGAATGCATCGAAACAAAACAAAACAAGAAAGATACACTGAAGAAACCCCAAAATGTTTGCGTGCATTTTAGTTTCACAAATTTTGCAAGTGCCAAGATTTGTGAAATTGAAATGCATACAAAAGTTCTTGTCTACACTATATGCTTTTGAATGTCAGTGTCAATTTACGAAAATCCAGTGCCACGAAAAAGGCTAACAGTGTCAAATTTGCAAAGATTTCATGCTGGTAACATTTCTTGCTTCACAGTAGTGTTCAGTGCAAGGCAGTAGAAGCAGTCTTTATAGCCCCACAGTACATTCCTAGCATCGTATAAACTTGAAAGCTGCACAACCAATGCCCTCACCTTGATGATTCAGAGGCAGTCAGTCCCTGGAGCCTCCTCACCTGGGTTTTACGTAACGGTTTCCTCAAGAGTGCGGGATTCGACTGACATGGGGTCAGATTGTCAAGAAGGGGATGTTCCCTTTTGTGTCTGTTCGATTAGTGCATACCATCCTCTGTTCTTACCCCAAAAATTTAGTATTTAAAGGCAAAACATAGATCTCATAAGGGCTAAAAATCTATCTTTCCACCATTTGGAATTTGCAGATAGTACATTAAAAGGGGCAACCAAAAAACTTGCCTGGCTGACACAATTTGCCATTATAACGAGTTGTTTTTGTGGTATTTTGAGAGCGAAAGAATAAAATGATTTCAATCATACATGTATACACACATCTTGTACAACTTCTATTCCTGAAGAGCTCTCCCCGTTCAGTAGTGTAGTGGGTACAATGTAAGTCTACCATGTGTGTATGTTACATGATCATCAATCATGCTCTATAGCAATAATTTTTCCCCAACAAGCTGCATGTGATTCACTCTTGTGCTGACTACATGTATTAGTGGATACTGCTGTGGCCCAATTTTTAAAATCATATAATTGATAATCAAGTATCTATAGAACATTTCACACATGTAGCAACCACGATTGGATATGTTCTCAGATTGCTGTTGGCTTACCTTTTTGGCTGGTCTATCACATTTGTGTTGTTGCCCAACTGAAAAGGTGTTATCATAGGGATAATTCACTAATTTCTTTAATGTACATCCATATTGTCAATTTTTTATTAAAAAAACATCAGCAGCTTCTGCAGGTGTATAATGTAAACTGCATCATGTACAAAATGCATGTTTTACTTTAAATGTAATTTGACTCTCGTTTGATCCAATGTATTTTGCAATGACCTCAACATGTGTGCCATCCTGCAATCTGCCCATGCTTGAATAGACTGGAAATCGTGGAAGATGCATTGTTATTTATTTGATCGAATGTGCACATACTTGTATGAATATGCACATGTGTAGTGTTTACATAGTACATCAGACCGTTACAATTCACAGTTTATGCATTGTTTGTGCTGTGTCCACAAGCACAAATAGTGTGGAATAGTGTGGAATGTGGAATAGTGTGGAAATGATAGACGTATTCTGAAATCATAGCAGTGTACATTGTAGGCCTCTATAATCAGTGTTTTCCTACCTTTTTAGAGTAGATACTTACTACAATTGTACTTTTGATGACACTGTTGATTGTTGATTGAGTTAGCATGTAATGTAAATCACAAGTTACACTGTACATGTACAGTACATGTACTTCGCATGTGCTGAGCATGTGCTGGCCATGCTGTCAAAAATTGTACATTTTATCAAAAAGAATAATGTTACCTTCTTGTGTCCACCTTTGGAAATGATAGACGTATTCTGAAATCATAGCAGTGTACATTGTAGGCCTCTATGATTTATGAGTGTAGACTAATGCAGTTTGTACCTAATGTATCTGAATTGAAGTTTTGAGTAGGATACTTCACTTTACATGTTATGTACAAGATCAGCATTTTAAAACAAAAATTGCTAGAGCATTCCTTTTTTTTTTTTTTTTGAAGCATGTTTGAATGAGACAAGCTATAGTTTCTTGAACAAATGCCTTTAAATCCTGCATACAATTTATACAGGAATAGTGTGGGCTTGATTTAAGATCATAAATTTCTTCAGTCATGTGTTTTCATTAGATTTATGGAGTGCCTGTCATTCTACAGAGAGCAAGTTCATTACTTGCATGCACCTTTATGATCTCATGTTTATAGATGGAGTTACATGCATACAGGCAACAGACAATTATAGCCAGCAGTGCTGTATTTTTAGTGAGGTGCAGGCATCCTTCAACGTGGACAATAATTTACTCCGTGCTGTCAGTGAACGAGTTCTGTCTACGGAGCAAAGTTGCAGGCCAAGGACACGATCTAGCTGAAGCAATATCGAGATCCCGTCACGACCGAGATTGGGCCTCTGCACGTTCATTTTGCATTTTGCCTTCTAGTGCGGAGCGACGCATATCGTGATGTGCAGAATTTAGATTGCTAAATTTATCGGGAGTGAATGCACAGTGTGACATCAAAAGGTCCACATTTTACATTAGTATACAGATACCGTATGGGGCCTACTTGAATAAGTCATGGCAGACCTGCTTTGCATTGAAAAACGTACCAGGACTAATTGTGACATGTTCCAAAGATGAATATCAACCATTTGTAATGATATACACGTGTAGTTTGTATTTCACCACTCATTGCACTGCAGTATCTACTGGAACTGCTGTCCAGCTGTATCATGAATAATAATAATTCCAGTAATTTGATACCCATAGCATGATGTACTAAATTCTAGATTTCAGCATCATTCTTGTGTGCATACAGTTATTCAAAATTGTTGCATTTCATTAACCACTTGCTCCTGGCAAATGCATGTACTATGTATTATAACTGTAGATGGGGCATACTGTGAGAGGCAACTTAGGGTTAAAATCCAGCACAAGCATGTCACATCCATCCCCTCCTCCCCCACCCAGCATTTTTAATACACAGCACATTCACAAGTGCATCGAATGTGTGTTGATTGATGGATGAAGTAGAGATGTGCGCATTATGAAATGAATTCGAAGACTGACTCATCGCAGAACGATAATTGCTTCTCTGCAAGCAAACCCCTCTATGCCCAGTGTGGGGTCATCATGTATTAGATCTGGGATGGGTGATCATGACTAATGCGCCTCTTATGTCCTTGCTAGGGTGGAGAGAGATAGAGAGAAAAAAAAAAGGAGATCACGATTGCAGCATTGCTGCCCAGTTTAATATGTCCACTCGGTGCGGGTTTGTTCATCCTCTCGTAGAGGCTTCTTCACTCCCAGACCTACCAGCATGCACAATAATGTTGTGCATTGAGGCACTGTACATCACATGCACTCTGGTACCAGGGTACACACATGCTGAAATAATGGGTCAACAAACTTACGAGGCTCCGAAGGAACAAGCCAAGAGGGTTGGCCATTATGTGGAATTTACACTTGCACCGAAACGTCTCCATAGGTACACCACAGTCAACCTTTTCTTAAAACGGGAGGGAGAGGGGAAGGTTGTTGATGCAGTAGGTTAATTGTCGCTTGAAGTGACAGCTCACGTTACAGGTATGCATGTCAGCATTAAAGGCATCTTACCCATATAGTATGTACTCGAGAGAATACAACTTGTTAATACCATGTTTGAACTCCAAGACCTGTTCAAGCGATATTTTCGTAATTTTCTTTTTCGCAAACAACAGTTTGCCACTTGTTAGATAGTTGGGCTAGATTTGACAAAATGCACAACTTTTCCTGGGCATAATTTTCTTTAGATTTAGGAAGGGATGTAATATGATTGTCATTTTTGAATGAAGAGTAGCAGTATTGATATCATAAATAATTGATCAAAAGCAAAAGAGAAATTGGCATATATATCAATTTGAATTTGAATGGTAGAATTTTCTAATTTCTATTCCATCCTTTTATCTTTTCTCTTGTACATCTATGATGGTGACATATCTTGTGATACCTGTATAAGGGCGATACCACTCTTTTCTTTCCCAGAAATGTAACTGTATCATGTACCCTGCATGCAGCACATTAAACGCAAGTGCTGTAGCTGTAGACGGAGGTGCACATACTAGTGCCACTGATTATTATCATAATGCAACACACTCCATTGAAAAACATGCATCTGGCATTCTCTTGACTTGTATCATCTGACTGTAGGAGATCAGTTTACCATTGTATTCAGATTCGCGGATCATACATGTCTCTATGCCCCCGGTGCTACCCAGCCCAGTGATGCGCTCCTCCATTCACTGCTGCACCTGCCACTCTCAATCCTCCCCATTTGTGGCTGGAATTTGTCTTTGGCCGACAAACATTCGGTTGGGTCGTAGCACTTGCGGCCAGATCATGCTCGGCCATCAAGCTGTGGTTTTGCCAAAATGATGATAATAATCTGCCGATGACCTTTGCAAAGAGATTGTACAGTTCATACATGTATAGGAGAATATCACTTGCTCTGGATATTCAGACTTTGTTTACTTGCAAAGTGCACTCCTTTTCCCCCTAGGCTGTGTTGCTTCCATATTGCTACACTACCATTTTGGGTGTCAAATTGTTCGCACCACAGTCAGAGAGGGTTACCTTGCATCAAAATATTGTCTCTTGCAGCATATCAAGTAAGATTTACCATGTGTCAAATTTGTTAACATATTATGATAATCAAGATGATGATATCAAAGAGCTTATGGAAATACAACTGTATGCCAATTTATGTAATTTGTTTTTAATGTAACAAATTATTTTTTATTTTTATTTTTTGTAGGTCATTTAAACTTTCTTAGAACTGTCTACTGTACATAAATGTAACAACACATAATGCATGACTTTTGTCTTATTTTGTTTTTCTTTTTGGAAATAAACATTGATTTTCTTCATCAAGAATCAAATGGTGTTCTGTAGCATTCATACTCTTGCTACATTATCCAAATATTCAAGTTGTTTGCAAAATTTTTACTGTGAAATCACAAAACTGTTGCCAAGCTGCAGAAATACACGAAATCCAGCCCCTGTGGAAAAATCAATTGTGTTGAATATTCCATGGTATCACACCTTTTACATTAAGTAGTTTCACAAAAAGTGCATCCAAAATGTGATAGATTATATGCAAATTTATGTAAGCATTGCTTGCTATTCTTGTCACAAAATGCAACCATCACACCTGAAAAAATAAAATGGGAGTTAAGATGTAATCAATCATTTGGATACATTGTATAAATTGTTACACGTTCCTGGAAGGGCTCGAAATTCATCTTCCATCACTTGGAATTTACTTCCAATACATCGAAAGGGTAGACCAAGAAACTATATGAGGCTAACATTATTTGCCAGGATGATGACTTGTTTTTGAGATCAAGAGTGTAGAGTAATTTTGATCATAGTCCACAACTTTTATTCCAGATGAACCCTCCCCGTAAGCCCCCATTCAACATTGGGGGAAGGTAAGGTGATGATCGGTCATGCCCTTGCAATTGTATTTTCCAACAAACTGCATGCGATTCACTCTCGCGCGGAAGATTGATGGATATTGCTGTGGCACGATTTGTCGATTACCGATAATCAATTATGAAAAATAATGCAGCAACCATGATGGCGTAAGCACTCAGACTGTGGACTTTCAGTGAACCTTTATGACTAATATTTGGCATTTTTGTAGTTACCCAACTGAATTGTGTTATTACAGCATTATTTCACACTTTTCTGATATGCATATATTGTACATAATGTATATTTTAGAGCAATGATCAACAGTTGTGCTGGCATTTGAGAACTATGTTTCGGCTTTAATGTTTTCTTCTAAACTTTGTTGTTTTATAAAAGAGTGTCCTATATCATCAGTCACAAGTCCTAAAATGAGATTATTTTAGTTACTGTACTTGCTGCTACATGGTATGTACAACACGTGTACTGTATTAAAAGAGTGGAGAGGCTCTTTATATATGTGAATTCCTTCAGTGTTTTGAATAAAAAATAGCCTTTTTTTTTTGCATCATTAATTATAATTATCTTACATTTTTGTATCAGCCCTCTAGGAAAGATAGAAAGGTTCCAGAGCGGGAAATTGGATCACAAATTTATGTGGTACTGTAGTTGTGCGCACAAGTCTTAGGGGCAGATTTTAGTGCAGGTGCTGATGGAGGGATTTCACAGTTTATATACTCTGTGTCAGTGGGGAATATATCGCGATAATTGATGACGGTACATTCCCAGTCCCAGGGAGTGGGGATTGGGGATTGGATGGAGGTGGAAACAAGTCCTTAAAATACCCCAACGTCCTCAGTGTTGAGTGATGGGAGTTAAAGCCGAATTCATAAGACTTCTCTTTTTTTTCCCCCATTGCTGTTCTGGTTTATGGCATATACTAACATCTGCTCTTTGATATACTTTGCTGTATGTTGTGTCTTTACAGTACTGTAAAGCAGTGTTAAGGTATGTAAATCCCTCAAAAGAAAAATTAGCTGAGTTACTACACCAGTCACTCAATATACAACTGTATGTATGTACCAGTGTATTGTGGCGCTGGGCTGTAAAACCAGAAATTTTCACTTGCATGAAACTGTCACGAGGAGCGATGATTCGCGAAAGTAAAATGCATACAAAGAGTTTTTTGTCTTCACCATGCATGAAATGCCAGTGACAATTAGCAAATGTTTCACAACGCAAAAAGACTGTTGGCTACAATTCACACAAGTTTCATGCCGTGAATGTGTCTGGTTTTACAGTATCTTCCTCCAGCTGAGATTTTTTTTTTTTTTTTTTGCAGCAATTTAAATAAAAGATAACGAATTATTCAAGACACTTTAGACTGCAGGGCTTATTTCAAAACTAACTATCTGGTGCCTCTAACATATGTAAAATGTCTTCTCTGTGTTTTCTTGTTTTGTTTTCAGCAAGCTCCTACATTAATGAAAATTGTACATGTTTTTATACACCATAACATATAATGCCTTGCAAGTCCTTGTCTGTGATGTGTTCTATACAGTACCCTCTCACCCCATAATTCTTCATCCCAAATTTTGTGTTCCCCCAACACCTCAGGCGAGACGGGCAAGTACTACTGCGGCCGGCGTGTGCTCTCTTGCACCTGTTGTGATGGGCGATGTGGGCCCAACAGCGGGTGCAACTGCCCCTCCTGCCGGAAGCTGGACGAGGAAGAGAAGCAGTCGGACAATCGGGAGGGGCTCCACTCCAGCAGCTACATGGAGTCCTGGACGTGGGGGGCACAGCCAGGTCAGAGGTCATATGTCATGTGCTGTAACCTTTGTAGATGTTCCAGAATTCACACTTGTTTACTGTAAAACCTGATCATTTCATGGAAATTCGGTCAATTAAAGAATGCTTTAGCTGTACACGTACTTCTCCCCACCCCTCCCCATTCCTTCCCCATCTTAAGCATTAAGGTTGATGTGCCTGGCATATTGCAGCTACATAGGTATGAGATTCTAAGATTTGTTCATATACATACAAATGCTTTGACTGTGATCTACAAACTAATATTTACTTACAATTAGTAGCCTCAGACAGTTCAGAAGTTCTGGCCAGTATATCCAAAGTAAAAAAGGAAAAGTGTGCACCTATGTGAGTATTCTTAAAAGTTACATAAGAATACATCTAAAAGTCTCACTTTCTTGAGCCAAGTGATACTGAGGAGCATAGTGAGAACTGCCATCATAAGCCTGACATTCAGGGGTACTGTATACATGTAGCTGTTATTTTCGCAAGGGTTTAATTCTTGTGAATTTCTGCTTGATCGCAAATTCAAAACACACGAAAATGCCTCGATGCACTCGGGTGATAGTGCATTTGCGTTTGCGTCAGCATCGATATGCAAAAACAGCATCTCACGAAAACGTCTATGACCTCTTCATTCACGAAAATATCTGTACGCAAAAATAACAGCGTATACACTATCATGTGACACAAACACAACATCCTCCAGAATACTGCCTTTAGCACCTCTGCTACAAAAATTACCATTTGGATGATCTTCTTTTCATATCCATAGACTTTTTTGCGAGTAAAAATGTGACTATTGCCGTTATTAAACAGCACCCCAATTCTGATGGTGTTTCCATTGGCAAAAAGGTGTGGTTGATACACCATTAGATACAGTCGTTGATTAGTGTTTGTATTTCCTTTTCTTCCGTCCTTCGGACATCAGATGTCAGTGAGCTACAGAGTTGCCTGACTTCACTGATCACGGAACAGCGTGATCTCCTGGCCCAGGCTGCCCTGTCCACCCTCTCGTCGGTCCGGCTGCGCCAGCGACTGGTCATCCTGGAGAGGTACTTTGTGGCCCTGGCCAGACAGAGCCCCGAGCAGAAGGCGGCCATCATTGGCAAGGCCCCCGAGAAGGGAGCGGTCAAGAAAGTCGAGCATACCAAGAGGTTAGTCTGGGGATGAAATGGGATGTGGAGAATCATGTAACATTGTTATCACACATTGTCAAGATACAATGTATACTCTGTTCGTCTCCCTTCGGTGGCCGCTGTAGACAGGTTTGACTGTGCATGGATTACTGCAAATTGATTCTGTAGGGAAAGATGTCTTATCAATATTTTGCCAGTCATGTGAAACCTGTCGTCTCACATTATCAAAATGTACTATAGACCTTTTGGGAGAATTAATGCAGTATGGCGGAGACATTCCAGTTGCCACAGTAACTTTTCTAGTTCTTGACTTTCTGTTTTTATTGATCTTTATTAAACATTCAGGCTTCTCTGAATCAAAGATATTTGCACTCAAATCAGTAAGCAATAGAAATGAAAACAACAACAACAAAAAGTCAGAGAAAAGCAATGAGAAAAATAGAGAAGACCCCCCCCCGAGAATCGGTAGGAGAAATCTGGGGGGCATTTCATAAAGCGCTTTGTCGGGTATTTTTTCTGACAAATTTGCTCTCAGCCTTGCACCTCAGGTGAGGTGCAATGATATCAGTAGCTTATCACAGTTTGTCAGAAAAATATCTGATAAAACGCTTCATGAAATGCCCCCCTGGTGACGTTAACCAGTATGGTATCCTTATCCGCTCCAGTGAAGCCATATTAAAGCTGAATTAGTAGAAGAACATTAGGTGGAATTGATTTCGATTCAGTTTATCGCAATCACTCTTTCTGTCTCTCGTCTTTTCAACAACTAGCGTGAAGAAGCTGAAGGAACGGGCCACGGCATCCCTGGCCCGGGTCGGTGCCCGCACCGCTCTCTCCTTTGCCTTCGCCTTCCTGCGGCGGGCCTGGCGGTCTGGCGAAGACTCGGACCTGTGCTCGGAGTTGCTGCGTGATGCGCTAGAGGCCCTGCAGTCCCTGCCCGAGGCCACGCTGTTCGACGAGTCCTCCATGTCCAGCGTCTGGGTGGAGGTCGTGGAGAAGGCCACCACTTTCCTCAAGTCCGTTGTCGTAGGGTAAGTCTTAGCATCAGGTGCCCGAGGTCTATTATAGAAAGACCTCTGTTGTATTGACACCAAAATTTCATAAAGAAGATCTTCAGTATCAGAGTGTGATTTTTTAATGAGCTGATTGACAGTTTGTCAAAGACTCTGTAGCGTAAAGATTCATAGGTGGTCCAGTTCATTTGCTGCCAACAGGGGTACATTTGGAAACCACGAATAGCACCGGTCAACGAATACGTGCATCAAAGCGTACACTCGTCAGTAATGGTCCACTCCAGTCAGGATTCTTTGGCTGTGTGTGTACTTGCATAGAGATCAGTGATAAAGCTGTACGCAATTTGTTACAGGGATTCTCAAATATATCCAAGCTAGGCCAACCTTTCCCCTCCACAGTATCCCCACACTCTGGGTCGATTTCATTACCAGGTAATAGTGATGGCATTTGCCATATGTGTTCCTCCACTTTTCATATTTTCATTTTCATTTTTTGTATTGATCATTATGCCATCTGTGCAGGGATCTGAATGCATGTGCCAGTGCCAAAGGTGTAGACACCATTCCCGTTGCTGACCAGCACAGCGCCCTTGCCCTGCTCCTTGAGTTGGCGGTGCAGCGGGGCACCCTAGGTCACCTGCTGGACGCCACACTCCTCCTCCTGCAGCTGTGGGACAAGGGCAGGCAGGAGCCGGACAACCGCAACAGCCCCCAGGGCACCACGGCACCTATGGTGCCCCTCCTGAGGCGGTTCGAGAACGTGCCCAGTCCCAAGGGCCGGTTCCTCATTGAAGGCGTTGGCGGAATGCCAGAGGTACGAATTTGAGTGAACATATAATCTGTTCATGTGAAACCAGTCACAAGATGCTAATCTATGCATCAGGTTCACATACAATCTGTAAACTTGGCTTTGACATTTGTTGAGGTGATATGTGTATGCCCCGTGTGCAGAGTTACAACTTGTAGTGTACTTATATGTTTGTTTCTTTTGTTGATTGTCAATGTTCATTTCTGTTATCTGTAAAGCACTTAGAAACTTGTTGTTGTATGCTCCCTATGAATTCTTCATATTATTGTTATCAACATCACAAAGATTAATGGGGAGACGATAGTGATTTTTATGCCTCCGCCACGAAGTGGTGCCGGAGGCATTATGTTTTCGGGTTGTCCGTCCGTCCGTCCGTCCTTCCGTCCGTAATGAATTTTGTGGACAGCGTAACTAAAAAACCTTTTGAGGTATCCTAATGAAACTTGGCATGTATGTGTATTAGGGAGTGGAGTTGTGCCTATCAACTTTTGGGTGCACATACTCAAGGTCAAAGGTCAAAAGGTCAAGGTCAAATACGTAAAATTTCACTATTTCCACCATATCTATGCAATGCCTGAAGATATTTTCTTGAAACTTACTGTATACATATATTACCCAATTAAGATTCTCTAGTGAAAGTTTGGGGTCATGAGGTCAAAGGTCAAAGGTCAAAAGGTCAAGTAAAAATATCAAAACTTGACTTTTTTCTCCGTAACTTGGAAATTGTTCAAGGTATTTTCATGGAACATAGTATATATACATGTACTGACTGGCAGTGATTATCTAGAGAAGTTAGGGTTCATGGGGTCAAAGGTCAGGGGTCAAAGGTCAAGGGCAACACTTCAAAATTTTACTATTTCCCTCATATTTATGCAATGCCAGCAGGATTTTTTTTAAACACTTGGTGTATGCATGTATAACCTGATAGAGATTCTCTGGAAAGTTTTGTTTTCCTTTTTTTTTTCCACCTCAAAGGTCAAAAGGTCAAAGATCAAGTGAAAGTGCTGAACTAACTTTTTGTCCCCGCCGAACGAGTTCGAGCAGGGGACTATGAAACGGGCTCCGTACGTGTGTGTGTCCGTCCGTGTGTCCGTGTGTCCGTCCGTGTGTCCGTCCGTGTGTGCGTCCGTGTGTGATCAAAATGTTCAAAATGCTACTCCTTCGCCATTTCTAACCCGATTTTGATTCTGTTTGCTTTATATGATAGCACTACATGGGAGCTTTGAAACTTCTATACAGAATTTCAGTTGTGACCTTTGACCTTGACCTTTGACCTATATTGTACATTTTGCTTCAAAATGCTACTCCTTCGCCATTTCTAACCCGATTTTGATTCCGTTTGCTTTATATGATGGCACTAGGTGAGGGCTTCAAAACTTCTACACAGAATTTTGACCTTTGACTTCTTTGACCTTTGACCTTGATTTTTGACCTATATTGTACATTGCCTACAAAATGCTACTCCTTCGCCATTTCTAACCCGATTTTGATTCCGTTTGCTTAATGTGATGGCACTAGGTGAGGGCTTCAAAACTTCTACACAAAATTTTGACCTTTGACTTCTTTGACCTTTGACCTTGATTTTTGACCTATATTGTACATTTTGCTACAAAATGCTACTCCTTCGCCATTTTTAACCCGATTTCAATTCCGTTTGCTTTAAGTGATGGCACTAGGTGAGGGCTTCAAAACTTCTACACAGAATTTTGACCTTTGACTTCTTTGACCTTTGACCTTGATTTTTTACCTGTATTGTACATTTTGCTACCAAATGCTACTCCTTCGCCATTTCTAACCCGATTTCGATTCCGTTTGCTTTATGTGATGGCACTAGGTGAGGGCTTCAAAACTTCTACACAGAATTTTGACCTTTGACTTCTTTGACCTTTGACCTTGATTTTTTTACCTATATTGTACATTGGCTACAAAATGCTACTCCTTCGCCATTTTTAACCCGATTTCGATTCCGTTTGCTTTATGTGATGGCACTAGGTGAGGGCTTCAAAACTTCTACATAGAATTTTGACCTTTGACTTCTTTGACCTTTGACCTTCATCTTTTTACCAATATTGTACATTTTGTTACTAAATGCTACTTCCGGCGGGGACATATATTACGCACCGCGTAATTTCTACTTTTCCTTGTTCCTCCATATCTCAGAAGTGGCTCAAGTTATCTTGAAACTTAGTACATATTTATGCATTTTCTGCCTGACAGTGATTATCTTATGAATTTTAGGGTCAAAGTCCATATGAAAATGGTAACAATTTACTATTCAATACAGAAATTGCACTTTTTCTCCAACCTTGAAAATTACTCGGTGCATAAATGTATGAATGGGTCAGACTCAAGTTAAAGTCCTGAAATCCCCAAATACATGCTCTCCTATTCATCCAATTAAACCTAGGTCAAGGTGAACATTCAACACATTTGTGACAAACTTGTCATTTTAATATTTTGCCAATTTTGTGAAAATGTAATCACACACTGTCCACATGTACTATCTAGACCTATTAGGAGAATCATGCATTATGGCGGAGGCATACCAGTCGCCATAGCGACATTTCTAGTTGTTTTAGGTTTCTTTGAGGTGAATCATAGTACCATCTGTAGAACAATGTGTCTTGGGTATGATTCGGGAAATAGTGTGCAAAATTTCCATTTTCTTTATCATACTGCCACTTCAGGCATGCAAAGTTTTAAGTGCTTCCTATTTGACTGAACAAGGCATAATGAAAACAGAAAAAAAAAAGAAATAGGACAGAAATTTATTATTCTTAGGCAGTCAGGCTTCTTCATATTTTTGAATGAAAAGATGCAGGGTCCATAAGGAAGATATGCTGCAGAAATTCACTTATTCATGAAATTACGGCATACTGAAACTTTTTGATATTTTTCAACCAACAGGTGCCCAGCAGTGCCACACCCAGTCCCACAGAGTGTTTTCTGCGTTACCTCGAGATACCGGAAGACGAGGATGCTTCAGTGGATTTCCAGCAAGCAGCGGTCATCATCATGTCCCACCTTGACCGTCTTGCTGCCCCCTACATGCCCCCTCCCCTCACTCAGAAGGTGAGATGAGCATATGTTTGTCTTCTTTAAAAAAGAAAAGTTATTATTCTTCATGGTGTATTTGTCATCTTTCAGAATGCTGTACACACTGTTAAATCATATTCCATCCACAGTGTAGAATGAAACCCAACTCTTTGAGGTGCATGACTATCTTGAAAGAAAAAAAATGCAACTTTACAATATCAATGTTATTTAATTAAGTGCAGTATGAATATATCAGTGATTGATCTGCATGTATATTATATATATTGAAATATGTGCAAATGTGTTTGCTGATGTCGTTTTTGTCTCAGAATCATCCATAGAGGGGCTACCAAAAAGAAAACAAAGAAACTTTCAATAAAACCTCATTCCAACAAAAGATGAAAATAATGAAGTCATTGAAGTAATGAATGATGTTTGGAGAGAATACAAATATTTAAAATCATATTTTGGTCTAGAAGTGAATGGCAACTCGTGATAAGCCTCTTCACTGCTTTGTGATTTTCCTCCTTTTTGCTACATTTAGGGACCCCTGATTCCCCAGGGCCAAGAGGTGTGGGGGTGGGGCCTCTTGCCCTTCAAGATGTCCTCTACCAACCCGACTTGTGCCACACCCTGCGTGCTGGAGACCCTGAGCGAATATGGCGTGGTCCAGATGTGCTGCTCTGAGTGGTGTCTGTTAGTCCTGACCCGCACCAGCAAAGTCTACATGCAGTACTTCAACAACGAGCCCCAGGTAAGTGCAGTGGCTGTGGTGTCATTTTTAACCCCTAACCTCCCAAAATGCTTTGAATGTGCACCGGTTTCATATAGAGAAAGCCCAGGTTGTGATGATTAAGCATTAAATGCCATAACTAGTCAGCAACTTGGGTAGTAGCCCTGGGTCCAAGTCTTCCTGATGTCCATACAACTCTATTTGTAAATGTCATATGACATCTTATATGAATGTCCATATCTACTATAGATTACCATCTTTTATCTTGTTTTTTTGTTGTCGTCTAGACCCAACCTGTGAATATGACACAAAGTTCTTCTCCTTCCCCTTCCCAAATCTGTTCATCTATTTATATTTGTAATCTTGTTTTGTCAGCTAGCTGCATTAGAATATGATTACAAGTTGTAGCAAAGAAATGTGAATTGTATGTAACATGATTATTTTCATCAAATTTTTCCTTTCCTTTAATTTTTTCTTCAAATATTGTCTCCTCATTGTAGGGCAGAAAGGGGTGATAATGTAGTATTTTAATTGCCCACAAGATATAGTAAGAAAGAAAGAAAAGCAAGGAAGATGTTCTTGTGCAAAACAAATTAGTAGTGTAATTTGATACCTTAAAAAAAAAAAGTGAATGCAGCTATGATGTTTTCTGAAAAATGGTATCCCATTAAATGTGCTATTAAAGTTTTGTAACAGTCTGATGAAACACATTTGCTTTTCTGTTCTTGTACAGGGCTTTCACTTGGTGGAGGGATTAGCGAACAGAGATGTTGTGCAGATAGCCACACACCCCGAGGCCAAGCACTATCTGGCCCTGACAGCCGACGGGGAAGTCTATGCATGGGGCAATGGAGAAGGAGGCAGACTCGGGCTTGGCAATACAAGGTACACTTTTAAAAGTGGTGATCTAGGATATTAGTAGGTCCTTCCAGAAGACCTAGAACACACCTGGCATGACCACATTCATTCAGTGTTAGGTATCTTGTCATTTATTGTGTCACGTTTGGATGTAATCAGTATTGCATGACTCTTTTCTCTGAAGTTGTTAGTCGTTGTTGTTTCTGAGTACTTGTCATACTGTAAGCACAATGACTGTTTCAAGATTGCATTGTGTAGATATGAAAATACTTCTTTTATACATTTTTTGGAGTTTTCTGGGAGCTCTTCCCATGTCTTTGAATAGTCATTTATTGAGGTCTGTTTGTTGCCATATTCTTTTGCGGTATGTGTGACAGTGTGAGTTGAAAACTAAAAGGCTATGATTGGGCAGTTGCAAACATATGAAGAACCTAACCTGTTCTCCCTGAGCTGTCCATTTAACAGGGCTTCATTCCTTGAATTTCCATTTCATCACCGTTCAAATTGTTCTGAATCTGGTACAGTAACTAAATGATGAAGGTCAACATTTTTTTAATCATAATCACCTCAGTGCCCAAGAGGATCCAACCCTGATCCAAGCAGGCCTACCCTCCAAGACCTCAGGCCAGCATGTAGTTCAGATAGCCTGTGGGAGTACCTACAGTGCTGCCATCACCTCCAACGGAGAAGTCTATACGTGGGGCCGTGGAAACTATGGCAGACTTGGTCATGGTAAGGCATTGACTTATGCTATTGTAGAATTCACTCTGAATTTCACTGATGGTAAAAGTTTCTTCTTTTTTATGGGCATGGTCCCGCTGAAGATGAGCTTGCATTTTATTGTCATAAAAACCAACTTTTCATCTGAAGTAGGCTGTAATGAACTTTGAATTGTGATTTTTGGAACTCCATTTTGATATTAGCCACCTAAGATTTGTTTGTGTGTGTGTGTGTGTGTGTCAGATCTGATATGAAGCAGTCTTTTGTTACACAATGGCTACAGTCTATTACTCCAACACCGCAGTTATGTAACAGATGTAACTCCTACCAGTAACAGATCATAATTCTGTTTTGTTGTTTGTTTTTTACTTTCCTGTATAGTGCCTCTTCCATGTTGAGTCTGTTTTTCTGTTACGACAGAGTTTCTTTTTTTCCCTTTCATAGAAACCCAGCTCTGCAAATATTGACTCAAAACATATATCAATCTATTGACTCTTCCCCCCCCCCCCTCCATCAATCAAAGGTAACAGCGATGATCAACTGACACCAAAGCTAGTAGCCGGCCTAAAGGAACAGAAGATAGTGGACATTGCCCTGGGAAGCAATGATGGTCAAACACTGGCCATCACGGACACAGGTCAGCAGAAGCTACCATTACTTCCTCTGTCACGTAGTGGACACAACCAAGTTACTACTAGTAACTTCTCTTTTAACTCTTCTATATTTCCTTGGTTCACAGTCCTTTTCAGGACTACACTCACTCTAGAAAGAATACTCTTACTCAATTTCTCACCTCTCATCCGACCTTTCTCTCTATCTTTCTCCTGTCATTCCAACAGTCCTTCTAAGGACTATACATGGTGAACCGCAAACCAAGTGTATCCTACTAGTAACTTTCATTTATTTCATTCAAGCATAGTCGGTCAGCACCAGGAATGTTTTAAGGTATAGGATGATTTTACATAGGACAAGCAAAAAAGAAAATCACATGCTTTTATTTTCACGTTAATATTGTGTTGCAGAAATGTGCAAAAACTTTCACACATACATCACTCAAAATCTTTTCTGCCTAAGCATGAAGAGGCTTGTCTTGTACTTTTTGCACAATATTATCATGTTACAAAAAAAAACATAAATCTGTTTTTTGTTAAAGGAAAACCCTGTCAACCCTACTATTGGTACTTCATTGTAAATATGCTAAAAACAGAGATCAGCTAAACTCATTAATGTAAGATCGGAAGAGATAAATTCACCTCATTACAAGTGGTACCTTGTTCTAAGCGAATGTGCTGTAGCACCTATACCAGTAGCCTGTGATGCTGTCTATCCCAATAACCAAAAATTTCTTTTTTTCTTCTTCTTTTGCACAGGTGCCCTGTACGCTTGGGGCAACGGCGACTACGGCAAGCTAGGTCGCGGCAACAGTGATGGTTGCAAGGTGCCCAAGGTGGTGGAGAAGCTACAGGGGCATCATGTGATCAAAACCTGCTGTGGCAATCACTTCTCTTTGGCTCTCACCAAGAATGGTGCCATCTATACATGGTAAGATTTTTAAGTGTTTGATCGATTTTTACCGCACCCACTTAGTTTTTATAAATATCCTCCCTGGTTTGTTTTTTTATACCCCCGCCAAACGAAGTTTGAAGGGGGTATATAGGAATCAGCGGACGGTCGGGCGGTCGGGCGGTCGGGCGGTCGGGCGGTCGGGCGGTCGGGCGGTCGGGCGGTCGGTCCGTTGCAAATCTTACTTCCTCAGTTTTCAACCGATTCCCATAAAACTTGGCACAGATGTGTGCCTTGGGTTGTAGATGTGCAAGACGTATTTTTTGACAGTACCCAAAAGTATGTTGCCATGGTAACGGCATATTATGGGCAAAAATGGGTACAAATCTTGCGTCGCGAACTCCTCCCACAGTTATTTGATCAATTTTTATGAAATTAGGTACAGATGTTCATCTGAATATGTTTATGAGCAAGACACATATTTCCGCAGTGGCAAAAAGTGCGTTGCCATGGTAACGGCATGTTATTGGTAAAATATAGGGCAAAATGCTTTATGGCAAAACTGCTTCATCAGTGTTCTTCCAATTCTCATGGAATTCACATTGAATGTTTGTCTTAGGATATAGGTCAGCATGACACATTTCTTGACAGTGACAAAAAGTATGTTGCCATGGTAACAGCTCACATATTATGAGCCAAAATGATGGAAAACTTTGTGTTGCAAACTACTTCCTCAGTTTTTGCCCAATTTCCATGAAACTTGGTACAGATGTGTGCCTTTGGTTGTAGATGTGCAAGACGCATTTTTCGACAGTACCCGAAAGTACGTTGCCATGGTAACGGCATATTAATGGCAGAAGATCAAGGAAAGATCTTGCAGATTTAACTACTTCCTCAGTTTTTTTGACCAAAGCTTATGAAATGTTGTTTTGACCAAAGCTTATGAAATGTTGTTTGGTGAGGGTATAACCAGTCGCTGTAGCGACATTTCTAGTTGTTTTTTTTGTAATAAGGTACAGTAATTATGTCTTATGCATGATTCTATTGGATTATGTTTGATATAGGCACTGTGAGCAGAGTAGGAAGGGTGGGCGAAATGCTTATTGCATGTATGTATGTATGTGTATTTGTGTGTATGAATGCAGGTTAAAAAACAAGAAATAAGTTCTTTTTTTTGCATGTATGTTTTTTTGTGATCAAGTTGTATCATGATTCGAATACTAACTGGTATCATTTATTTTTATGTGCTTGTATTTCTGTGTGAATGTGATTGTTGTCATTGAACGAAATCTGAATTAAGAATTCAACAAAAGTTATATAAAACATGTATGTATACATTTATTTATGTATGTATGTATGTATGTAAGTATAATGAAAGATGCATTGGAATTCTCTGTACTGTTACTTTCATCTTCACAGGAACTCAGTTGAAAAGCATGTGGATGACACCAGTTATTCAGCAACAAAAGCTCTTACATGACCAAATTTGAACTGTAGCAGTATATATCACAGAGAAGGAAGAATGATATGTGTTAGGCCTTTATGCACGGTTCTAGCAGATGTACGTAGCCTGACTGATGCAGGCTCTTGGAAGTATAAAAGATAAGCACACTTTGTGTAAATACAACGTTAGAAGTAGTGTTGGACACATTTGCAAAAAACAGAATGAAGCAAGACACTATGTTGAAATTTTACTGTTTCTGGAAAAAAGAAAATGCATTGATTAATCTTCCATACCTAGACTGCATATGATATGAAGAGCAAACAGTGAACTCGAAATTGTACTTCTCTGCACCGAATCTTTGTGATCTTTCTTCTTCAGGGGCAAGGGAGAAGGACACAGACTCGGTCATGGCTCCGAGGAGCACCAGAGGTTCCCCAAGATGATCGAGGCCCTGCGCGGCAAGAAGGTCACCGACACGGTCGCCGCCGGCTGCCATACCATCGCCATCACCGAGTCCGGCGAGTTCTTCTGCTGGGGCCGCAACGACCAGGGCCAGCTGGGTCTGGGGGAGGCTGCGGTGAAGACCAGCAAGGGAGAACCCACCCTTGTGGAGTGTATGGAGGGGAAGAAGCTGTGCGGACTGGCTTGTGGTGTGTCACAGGTAAGGGAGGATCATGTCCGCAGCTTGAGGGTTTACCCTATAAAGGCTTGGGGGAGAAATCCAAGCTCCCCCCCCCCATAGATATTCTTCATTCATGTGAAACAAGAATGCTTCAATATTGTCTACCATACACGACATGAATGAATCCCCTCTCTGTGTAAGGGCAGAGACATTTTAGTTGAATGTTTTGTTATTGAACAGCATGCACAACTTAATTCGCTGAATGCGTTCACAGATGCCCATCACCTTTTTGTTTCCCACTCCCTTCTAATCCTCCTCCCCTGTTGCTTTCCTCTCTCTCTCTGCCTCCTCCTAGACCTTCGCCTGGACATCAAGCGCCCACTGGTCAGTTGGTCTCCATGTCCCGTTCAGTGTGGACGTGACCCGGACCACGTTTGAGAAGCTGGACCTGCTGCTGCAGAGGGTGTGCGAGGGGATCGAGGGGTCGGGCGACTGGCCCCCTCCCCAGGAGAAGGAGTGCATGGTTGTGGCTGCCCTCAACCTACTCAGGCTCCAGGTATGGTTGGAAGAACTTGTGTCAGGGTGGTGTTACACATTGTGTATCAGTGTGTTGTGTTTAGTCTCTTTGTGTGTGTATGTGTGTGTAGAACTGGTGTCAGAATTGTGTACCCATTGTGCACACATTGTGTACCGGTAAGATAAAATAAGAACACATATTTCCTTCATCAGAAATATGAACACATTTTCTTCATCAGAAATAAAAAACACATAGTTTCTTCGTCAAATTAAGAACCCTTAAGAACACACATATTTTCAAATGTGGGAAGAGTGACAGATAGCCATTTTCAGGGCTGCCTCTTACTGCAGAAAGTAGTCAGTGCATTGTGGACTGGATGTCACCAAAGTCATATATTTCAAATGAAAACACTTATTTCTGAACTGTGAATTTGAATGCTTGATAGTAAGTGCAATTTTTCACATTTTTCACAAAAATATGACTTTTGCCTTAAAACTATGCTTGTCCATTTCTTATTCCTTTCTTTCTTTTTTTTAAAACTGTGTATCAATATGTTTTCATGTGTGCAGAGGTTGGCAGACCCTGTAATGGTGTATTATGTGTGGTGTTACTCACTTACCATTCCCCACAGCTTCATGTGGCCATCAGCCAGAGCCAGGACCACGAGCGCCTGGGGCTGGGGCCCAAGAGCCCGCTGCTGTCTAGCCTGAAGCAGCGCATTGTGGAGCTGGCCAGCAAGGCTGGCATCATCACCACAGTCCAGAGTGCTGCCCAGGCCACCCTGCAGACCGGCTGGTCCATGCTGCTGCCCACGGCCGAGGAGAGGGCCAAGGCACTCTCTGCCCTGTTGCCCAGCGGAGGTCAGTTGACCCCCTTTTGGGACCTTTTTGCCCTTCCCAACATGATTGTGTAAAATCATAAATTTTCTCATTGCATGAAACTTGTGCAACTCTGCTGAAATTTCCAGCATGATTTTATTTTTTATTTTTTTCTACATACATGCAATGTAGATTTTTTTTTTTCCAAGCTTTATTTTTTGAATAGATTACTGATATGCAGTTTGGTTTGTTTTTTTCATGAAATATATAGCGTCTTGATATTTTGATTGACAGTCTTAAGTGTATCTGTTGCCTTGTGAATACTGGGTTAAAAAAAAAAAGATGGCGAAACAATAGCTAAGTTAGGACCTGCACCTGTTCAAAATTTACGTGCATCATCAATTATTACAACAATTAAAAGAATTTCCTGCACTGATGTAAAGTTTCCTTGCATCACAATTACATACTTAAGTAGAATTGTACACTTTGATTTTTGGCTGCAGGTACAGAGAGTGTGTCGATGACACCAGGCAGACGCTTCATGATGGACCTACTGGTGGGCAGCCTGATGGCGGACGGAGGTCTGGAGTCCGCCCTGCACGCCGCCATCCGTGCCGAAATCCGTCAGATGGAGAGTCAGCGGGAGAAGGACATCGCCGACCCCAGCAGCGAGGGTGAGGCGGAGGAGGAAGAGGGGGCCCTCCTGCTCCAGGGGCCCGAGGGGACCCGCGACGGCCCAGAACAGGTGCCCCTGGAGGGGCACCGCAGCAGGAGGAGCAAGAAGAAGAAGGCGGTCGTCTCGGCGACCAGCGAGGAAGGGGGCATCAGTATGAGCATTCCCTTGCTGCAGTTGGTGCAACAGCTGCTGAGGTGAGAGATGGGATTAAAGGATGAATTACATCACAATCATGAATTGTCCGAAGTATGCACTGAAGAATACCTAAATGATGATGTCATGGTCTCTTGTTATAGCTTGAGTTGGAAACAGGTGCGAGCATAGACACTCAGGCCAGGTGAGGTTGTTTTCAGCCGGTTTCCATGGCGATGAATGACTATGACATCACACTTTAGTACTTTCTAGAGATTCCCCACAGAGTAAAAGCTGTTGAGGATGGGTGAGACCAAACTTTAGTGAGAAAGGAAATCATTCATCATGCTCGCTGCAAGAATATGAACACACTTGTATCTGAGAAATTGAGCATCTTTGGTAGAAGTGGTCATGAGTAGTTTGCATGATGAATCATGGCATTGCTTTTTTTTTTTAATACTGCAAGTGAAAAGACTTCTTTGAATGTTTCAACTTTCTAATTATGATACTGGAAGGACAGTCAAGAAGTATTGTTAAAGGGACACAGTCCTCACGAAATTTAAAAAAATATGTTGTTGTTGGTACCTCCAATGAACTACTTTCACCAAAAACAAACTTTCAAATCACCAAATAAGCTCGTACATTTTGGTTGAAAAAGTGTGACTCTGCATGGTGAATATGCTAATGAGCAAGTCATGGCGGAGAGTCATGCGTCATCGATGCACAACTCTTCCCAGCCGTGTTCTGCTCGTTATCTGTACGCTCCCTAGTTTACCCGGATGCATGAAGACGTCGGTGGCTACTCCGACTCGTATTTGTCATTGTTTCTACGTTGTGTGTGTGTGTGTGTGTGTGTGTGTGTATGTATTGTGTATTATATTCGCACGTGTGGACGGTACAACTAGATGATAGATCTACGGTAGATACGCGTACGCACCCCGTACGCGGTTTGCCCTTCGCACTTTTCCAGTCTCAAGCGCAGCTGCAGCCCTGTCGCCGCTCATGCATGTTCTATAGTACGTACAGAGTGTACATATTTGTAGGTAGAAACGATTCTACACAGGCCTGCTGCTAGTACACTATAGGGGCGACCGCATTCAGCGTCGTCTGGTCAGTCTATCTTACATCAGTGGTTTTGCTCGAATCGTGCAGAAAATTTCCCAGGAAAATCCTTTTTTCCGTCCCAGACCCACAAAAGTATCGTGAAAGGTGAGCTGTATGGCTGGGAAATATCGGTACAATGATGCCGAACATAAGAAACTTACGGCCTACAAAATCTCGAAATCGTGTTGTGACCTACCTGTGCGTGGACAATTTGAGAAGCGATGTTTTTACGTGGACCGGCAGGCTGTGGCCCTCGGTTATAAACCGAGAAAACTCCTGAAACCAGATGCAATCCCGACCATTTGCTCACATGAGTTATAAAACAGAAACACCTCGAGCATCGACTTCGAAGAGAACCGAGGGAAAAAAGCGTAGAGAGGTAAGGAAAGTGGCTAGCTATGTTTAATTTACCGTGGGCCTGCAGCCGGGGTTGGACTGCAGTACAGTGCCACTGAGCTAGCTGCTGCCAGTGCCGACTGGACATGCACGGCAAAGTGGAGCGAAATCATATCCCTACGACCCCCTGTGTTTACCCTTCCCGGCTCACGTCATATTTTTTTTTCGAGGAAAGGCGATAATCTGACTACTTACAGAAATATTGAGATACAAACAATATTTTCTTTGAAGAATTCGACTCTCTCATGCACAGGTTATCTTCGGTTTGAATGCCAAAATCGACTGGACGGAGTCGAGTGTACTGTGTATACATATGGTAAGGATTTGCGCGCGAGAGTGGTTTCTACGCTAAGAAGTATGCAACACGGACGGAAGCTAGAAAAGGACCGTGCCTATTTGATGTCAAGTTCATGGTATATTTGGTTTAAAAATACATATAAATTTATGTTAACAATATTAATTTTTCGTGAATTATATATATCTAAGCTTGAAATATTTTGTTTGAAACTATAAAACCACAAACTTTCACATTATATGATAAAATTGCTACTAATCATCTGAACACTTAAATTGGTTTTTAGAGGCACGGCTGTCAACTTGGTGTGTAGGGCATGCACTACGTAGCATCTTTTTGCCGGCTCTTACACGATCGCTTGCAGGAATTATTTTTCAAAAATCGCGTACGGAGACAATTTTTGATGTCCAAGCGTATAAATTGGTGAAAGTTTATATTTTTTACTCTTCTTAATTATCAGTACAGTGAAAATCTCAGGACTGCTTCCCTTTAAGGGTAAACCAAGATTGATTGCAGAATTATGAGACTCTGTGCAAAATATTCCTTTGCAACATTTTTGTTTTTATTTATTTTTTTAATTTTTTAATTTTTTATTTATTTTTTTTTTATTTATTTATTTTTTTTTTTTTGGGGGGGGGACAACAGATAGGACTGTTCCAGTTGCTATGTAACACTAAATGGATATTGCTACATTTAAAAGAAAGAATATCAGGTCCTTGTAAAAGGGGAACTTTAAACACGAGAACCTCAAGATGGTCTAGCCAGAAATCATGGATGTTATCCCTACATCAGATCTTGTCCACCTTCACTGCTGATATAAAAAATGTTATTTCCTGTAACTTTTCTTTCCCTCTCTCTTTCCCAGGAATGCATCCTCCCTGACGCTTTCCAAGCTGCAGGAGCTCTCGGCCGAGTTCAACAAGATGGAGCCGCAGCCGGACAAGATGTCTGGGGTCAAGTCCACCTCCCTGGAGCTCCTGCTCAAGTTCCAACGACTACTGGTCCACACCCTCTTCCCATACGAGGAGGAGAAGCAGAAGGCTTGTGCCCAGGGAATAGGTGAGGATCCTTGTTTGTCCAACATCAGGTCTTTCTCTTTAATCTCAGAGCTGCTTAGTCCCCCTGATTCTGCAGGAGGCTTAATGAAAACTTCTGTAGTTCTCTGTGTCTAGATAAGAGAATATAAAAATCTCCCTGCATCTTCAAGTGTTTTTGCCCATTGAAATGCATATTCAGCAAGTATCTCCCCTGACTGCTCTTTTGGGTCTCCTTGATTTCACTGGCTGGATTTCAGCAGCCCTGGAATCTCAAGGCTCAAATATCAATGCAATCGAAGTGAAATTCTTCTTCTTTTTTTTTTTAAATTTCACTGAAAATTCAATAACTGAGAAATCCACCCTTTGTCCAAGTATAAATGTGTTGTCATGTGCAACACTTATATTTAATATTAGCCATCATTTGAAAAAAAAAATAGAAGGACAAGTGAAATCCTATAGTGCTGTAAATTCAATGTACAACAGAACCACACATTTGCATTGAAATGCATCATTAAAAATATGTAATGCTCAGCTACATTGACATCAGTATTTTATACTTTTGGAAGTACACATTTAGAATGTCGCTGTGCCACAAAGGAAGTTATACCTGTGAGGTAATGAAATTGTTCTGTTGGGTAGTGATGGCCAGTTAAACCTTAGCATGTCTCTTCGACAATTAGAACCAGATATTTTGTAGCATACTCGCAATGATTCATCTCCCCTCAGATGCTGAACTCCTTGGAGCTGGATCCTTACTCAAGAAGTATGTGACACTCCTGGTGACCCACATCAGAGACATCATGCCCACAGCAACCACTCTGGCGGCCCGGTCTCCCAAGCGGTTCGCCTCTGTCGCTGACATCATAGAATCAGATCTATCAGGTATATCATACACTCTTGTTTTCTTCGCATTTCTATTCTTCTTCACCTTCACGTGTCTATGCACTACTGTATGCACCATATATTTAGCCAGTCTGTTTTGTTGTTGTTGGTTTTTTTTTTGCAAATGGGGACTTCCCGACAACTTTGCGAGTGTTTGAATTCATGATCGTGGGATGCAGTAATGAACATAGGAATATATTAACATGTACGTTACTTTGGTGTTTCGATATGATTATGATATGTGACCCGCGACAACGGTTTCAGGCAAAAGTCGCAAGAGCACATTCCCTCCTAGGAGGGGTACAAAGATTTTGACCATTATTTTTGTCGATTTAGTTTTTTTGCAGAAATCGAATCTTTGGTATGTTTTCTACATCTACATTAAATTTCATAGCATAAGACTAAGTTTTTCCTATCGAAAATGGAATTTTAAGCACCCTATGTTGGATCGCACTCGTCAGTTTTGAGCTTCTTTCGAATGCCGCGCCAATATCCCCAGTGTTGCTACGGCGCACGGTCTCGCATGCGATTGGCTGGTGCGTCGCATACATTTACATAATTCGGCTTTCGGAGACACCAGTTGCAGCGTGTGGGGAATGCTTTGTCCACGCGTGCACGATTACATGCTCCATTGTTCTTGCTATAGTGGTTTATACGCTCGCTCGCTCGCTCTGTAGTGCGTGCTCTTCGTGTGGCTTTCTGTCCAAACTATTCTACCGCAATGTTCGACAACGGAAGTGAAACAAAAATTGTGTAGCATGACATAATCGTGTGAAAAGAAAACTAAATATTCTCAAATGTGTCTACTTGTACATGTAGTAAAGATTATGACAGCAGACTGACTCAATGGAAGGCAGATAAGAGGAAAGGAGCAGTCACATGTGACCAATTATATTCAAATACTACACGTCAAAATCGCACCAAACTAACGAGTTGTGTTTTTTTTTTATTTAAGCATGACCCTTGCCAGCACTAGCAATTCTGCTTTCAAAAGGGTCGCCAATGATAAAGACAAATTAACCACAATGAAAACGCGATTTGTAAATGTGTGGATTCGCCACCGCTCCTGTTACATATGCACATTGCACAGTCATGGCGTGTGGATGCCATTGCGTAATGCGTGCACCGTACACATGTACATGTACACCATACGTGCAATTATCGTATTCGCCATCTTGAAAGATGTACTGGTAAACAAACCCGAGCGAAACACATTGTTTTTCGGCTCCATACGCTGAGCTCCGAGGAAGGTGCCCGGGAAATTTGACTCTCTCAGGGAGCCAATCAGAAGGCGATGTGGTTGCTAAAGGCGGGGCTTAACATCGATTGGCACCATCGTACGGATGGGTGATTCTCCCCTCGCATCGCCGCTCGGACATTGTCCTTGAGAAAGAGGTGAATCTTCAAAGCCTGTTTTCTCGCAATTTTGTGGGGCTAACAACTTAAAAAGTGCATTTTATTTCTCTTTCTATGCCCACTTATGGTGCCGAAGAATACAAGTGTTTTATATCAATGCAAAGCTTAGGAAATGAGCAATGTGATTCAGTGAAAAAATGAATTTTCAAAATTCCCGACTTTTGCCTGAAACCGTTGTCGCCGGTCACATATGTGTAAGGCGCTTAGAAACCATGTATTAAGCGCGGTAAAAATGCTAATTATTATTATTATTATTATTCATGTTGGGATCAGAGTAACTGTTTTCATGTGTTATTGATTTCATGACGAGCACCCAACTCGCGAACTTTGTGAAAATAAAAACCCTGCGAAATATATCACAGCCTATACAGTAATTGTCTGGGTACATCCGGTGAGCAATATTTCAGTTCACCAAGATAAGCCTATTTGGACAGCAGGGACCAGTGCTTGTGCAGAGTTAGTGGTGCACATTATTGGCCTGTTGCACTTGTTGTAGAAGAGATGAGACAACTTTAGCGAGCTGGGTGTACATTGGAGTGCATGTAGCTGAGGGGAAAAATGATAAACAAGTGAGCCTCCTCAGAAGATTGCATTGACCGTTGCAAGAGGAAGTCATGTTTTTAGATGTGTTCTTCCAGAGATTAACCTGCAAAAACATATGCCACAGCAGTAAGGGAAATGTTTATGCCATATCTTAAACTGTGATAGTATGCGTGTAGCACATGTCTTTACCTTTACAAAAAACTTAGACATTGCCTTGTAATATATGCAGTTGTTAACCTACTTTACATGTATGTGTGAGATCAACCAAATGCCATCATGCAGTTGACTTTGGCGTGGTATTTGTGTGCCCTGTATAGAGTATAAAAGTGATGATGTCAGTCCTTTGTTATAGCTTGGGATGGAGCCAGGTGCGAGCATGGTTAGCATTGGGCCGGGGGAGGTTGTTTAGAATCATTTCCATGGTGATGAATGGCCATGACATCACCCTTTGGTACTGCTATTGCTCCAGTCCTGATTATCTGGTACTCGATGATGTCCATTGACGAGTTTGTTCTTTCATTGACCAATGTCCAGGCGTGCTCCTCCCAGAGCTTGTCACCTGTCTGGTCATGCTCCAGACAAAGTGTCCACTGATCATCCAGAAGTGCGGAGCAGTGACGGTCCTGGCGGGGCTCCTCGACACCCTGGACTCCTTCAACCGGCTGGCCCCTGCCCTGGAGAAAGAGGACTCTGATGACCTGGCATGGCCTGGACTTCCTGGCGCTGCACGTGAGTTCTACCAAATGCTAACTTGTAGTCAGTCTAACTTGGTTGCTATGGCGTGTCAGTTACAATTGAATTTTATTTAGAGTTTACTTTTATGACTTTGGTACAAATATTGAAGAACATTAAGAGCTTAACAAGCAGTTGTATAATATTATTCTATATTTTAATGTAAAGCCATGGCTAGAACAATGGAAAAAGGGGGAAAGAAGAAAAATAGAATCATTGCGAGAAAATGGGAAACAAGCAGACCTTGGCCTGGAAATTTGCAACTTACACACTTGTCATATTCCAAGTCAACAGTATTACTTAAAATGCATATTGTATGAAAGACAAATAATGTTTTTCATGACTGCATAAGTTGTAAGGAAGTGAATTGACAGAAAGCATGTTTATTTACAAGTCTGTTTTTTGTGAAAAAAAAAAAACCTTTGTGTTCAACGATCAATAATTGCATGCCTGCAGCCAAGAAAATCCCATCACAAGGATCCAGACAAAAACTGGACACTTCACTATCTCCTATTTCAAAATATTCTTGGTCCCACACACAGGAACCCCCGTCAGTCTCCAGTCTGAGCCGGCTTCTCCGGACGAGCTCCCGATGATCCGCAAGGCCGACCTGGAGAACCACAACAAGGACGGCGGTCTGTGGGTGGTGATGGACGGCAAGGTCTACGACCTCAAGGACTTCCATGCCGATGCCCCCTGTGGCAGGGATACCCTGCAGCAGTATGCTGGTCAGTAGTAGATGATTGTGTGTCAGAGGTCATAAGGGTCAAGGAAAACACACGCAATGAAGATCACACATACTTAAAATCAAAGTCTTTGTACTCCAGTAGAGACCTTAACTATGCTGAAAGAATAAGGGATGTTTTGCAATTGTCAGCTAGCAAAATTCCAACATTTTGAAGCAAGAGGTTGTCCATATGGAATTCTAGTGACTGTTTCAGTTGTGAGAATGTGTGTTTTATAGCAGTGGTAGAAATGAGACAAATTGCACTGTGAATGTAGGAACAGTTTGTGCTGTATGAAAAGCTTGTTGATTATTATTTTGAATCATCTGGAAATCTTGGGATAATCTGGCTCACCGTGACATCGTATTGATATTAGGCTCAGAAAGTTGTTCAAAGTGTTTTTGTTTTTTTTTCCAGATACATACCAGTACTTAACCAGTTGCAGGTAATAAGATTTTGATGCAAACCAGTCTGGTTATGTTTTGGGCTAATCCTAAATAGTTCTAATGACTGTGACTGCTGCATTCCTTTCACAGCCCGCGATGCCACGGAAGCCTTCCATGCTGCCCACCACTCCATGGAGATCATTCAGATGAGAGAGCAGTTCCTCGTTGGGGTCTACATTGAGGTAACCTCAGTTTTGTTTCGTCTTTTTTGGTAGGATGGTTTTTTACCTGTTTGTCCATTCTTTCATGCTCTGTGCCTGTCACTTCCTCTTGACTTGTTTACCTTCTCTCTGGCTGTGGCAAATAGACATACTGACCTGAATTTGCAAGAGAAATTTAGATTTTGTCTCTGGATTATGCTAATATTGATTGCTTAGATACACATATGCCAACAGAAATCCAATACTTAAAAGTATGCTGACACCCATGTCTACAAGGTATGCCTGTTTTACTCCATAAACTAAATATAAACCATGGGTTTGAGTTTAACCCATGTGAATTGTGGCCACAGTGGTCTGTGCATATCAAACTTACTTAGCCAGGTGACCAAATGAATTTACGGCTTTGTATGTGGTTGTATGAAAAGACATTTTATCTGTGAGGGATAAGGTTTTAAAAAAGCTTTCCAAGATATTTAGTAATTATGGTAGGTATATTGCATGGAATATGCTACTTCCATGTAAGGTTTTGCTACAATATTGTTTTCCTATAGTTTTTACAAGGTACAGATGTAACAGTTATCATTTTAATTGTACCAAGCAGAAAAGGTCACTAAATCATTGCTGTAGAAGTCTCCAGTCTGAACATGGATTATGAGCAAATATTATTGTCAGGTGTATGTCAGTATTGTTTACATGTAAGTCATCTTAAAGGAAGTTTTGATGGTCTTATATTGTCGTTCATGGCAGCCGGAGCAGGATGAGATAGTGACGTCAGACAATGCAGTAATCTCTTCTCCCCTGATGGACACCGAGCGGGCCCTGGGCCTCCTGCTGGGCCTTCACTCTTGCCACCAGGCTCGCAGCCTGCCCGTCACACCGCCAGAGCAAGAGTACCAGGGTTGGCTCCGGTCACGCCTCTTCAGCAGCGGCATGCAGCTGGGTCAGCGTCCCAGCTACTTTGAGCGCGGGGGAGATGGTGACCGTGAACGCTCGCCCGACCAGTCAGCATCGCTTCTGTCGCCGAGCCAGGGAACAGTGCCCTCGCTGCACAAGTTTGACGACAACATGAAGTCCTTCTCCCGCTGTGCCTCGCAGGCGGACATCGCCAAGCCCTTCCTGCAGGCGCTGGCTGAGGGGCGCCTCCAGGACACCAACGTGAAGACGTTCCTGGCACAGTGCGAGCGCTACTGCCGCTCCCACCACCTGGTGCTGCCTATCGAGTTCTCGGTGGCGCACTCGGTGGAGATCGTCTGCCGCCTCCTCATGGCGTGCATCCTCAAGCACCACGACCTTGGCCACGTCGCGCTGGCCGTCGTCGAGCACAGCATCCAGACCGAGGGCGTCCCCGTTGTCATCCATCGGCACCACCATGTCTTTGTGCCGCGCTCCATCGCCGACATCTGCAAGGTTGTCTTCCAGGCCAAGAGAAGCCTTGTGAAGGTTAGGATCTTAGAAACAATGTGTGTGTGTTCATGTAAGAGTGTGTGTTATTCTGTAATCTGTTGCTGCTTTTATTGCTCTGAAAACTCTTATCTTGGCATTCACACTTTTGTTCATGTAGCAGTTTCATTGAAACAGAAGTAGAATAATACAGTGATGTAACACCCTTATATTCATGCAGGCAAAGAAATTGTATATTTGCACCTCTTGTTTTCTTGATTTTTTTTTTCATTCATTTGAATTACAGCAGTTCTCTTTGTGAAACTTGTGTCATCCCAGTTAAAATGTTGCCCATCTAATTTTCCCATGTTGTTTCGCATGTATTTTGGGGGAAAGATTTTGCCATTTTGTTCTTGTTTAAGCATGTGAGTGATTCATGCACTATCATTGTGTGCAATTTTTGTCCACAGATCCACCAGGACCGGTCCGTTGTCTACGAGGAGCTTTGCACACCTATCATTGAGAGACTGAGGTTCCTCTTCAATGAGCTGCGTCCAGCCATCGCCAACGAGGTGTCCTCCCTGTCACGCCTCAAGATCCTCAACACCCCGCCCCGCTGGAAGAAGGTGGTCCAGAAACTGATCCGCGACAAGCGTGCAGCTGCGTCTGCAGGTAGGGTCAGAGGTTACACTTCACATTCCCTACCCTTATAATGCTCTGGATCTGAACAGAGACCCCAAATTGCTATCATTGTGTGCACACTCTACTTTCCAAATCATCTTCAGGATATAATTCAAATTTGCTGATAGAGGCGTGCCATGAGAACATCTAGTAGCCTTTGGGTTTTTTTTTTTATAGACTGTGCCCCCATTGTTCTAACTTTTAGACCACAAATCAGTGATGATATTTTGCATGTTTATTCATTAAATGCAATAAAATTTCACCTGTTGATAAAACATAATAACACGAAAGTCAGTCGTGTCCAGAAGTATGTGCAAAAGTGTTAATCAGAGCCATATGTTGTGAAAGTGTTTGAAACTGTACCCGTCTGGAAAGCCAATTCTATTCCTTTTCTGATCAATTCCTATGAATAAAACTGATTGAGTATAATCTTCAAGTATATTTCTTTATAAATTTATATCTCCGATTAGTGTCCGGACATGTCCAGTGGAGTAATTTTGATTTTTACATTGTATTTCATCAATCTTTGCGCGATTTCAAATTGTGCATCTCTATGTCTGTTTCATTATATACTGCTCAGCTTTTAAAAGGGGGATGGCGTAAAATGATTACCGCTATAATTACAGACACATTTGTCTGAGAGAATGGCCGGTCATTATGTGAGAAGACATGGATCAGTTGTCTTCCTATTTGAGTGGCAGAACCAGTTTGACACATACTTCAAATATTTTTTAGTGCAGCATTTAAAGTGGGTTCAAATGGAATAAGGCTCCTTCTTGTGAACCCACTTGGACTAACAGATCTTTTCCAAACTTTCTAGGAGGTGCGAGGGCAGACAAAGGGGACAAGGAAGCCAAGTCCCTCCCAGACGAATCGTCAGAAGACCCGGACTCGCTGACAACGACCGCCGGTTCCACCCCCTCGGCCACCCCGCCCACGTCGGGGGCGACCACCCCGGGTGCGTCCAATGCGGGCATGGTCAAGATCTTCCCAGGCAAGCCCAACCAGCAGGGCAAGATGGAGAGGAAGCTCAGAGACAGGGTATGTTACTAGGAAAAGTTGTCATTCATCCCCCATGACAGATAGCTTCGTGAAGATAAATCTTTTTTCTTTGCTGTTGTTTTTTACTATTAGATATGTTGTTTGGCAATCACATGTACTTACAGAAATGTTGAGTTAGATTAATAAGATACCCACTATTGGTAGCAGATTCAGATTCGTGCATCATAAATTAAACCATAACATCATTTGAAAATACATGAATACCATATAAGTACATGGGTAGAGGAATTGTGATTTTGAGCCATGCTATATTATAGTTTCCCCAGTGCATAACTTTGAAATGCCACTGAATATTCAGTACTAGGCAATGGAATGTATTTTTTTATTTAAATGCAATATAGCAGTTTCTAATTACATTGGATAAGTGCTCACATTCTATTTTTTTTTACTGCAAGTCTACAAAATGTTGCTCTTTGTTTCAGGACTCATGGAAGTCTGTGGCCAACGCCATCACCAGTGCGAGGAAATTCAAGTGGCTGAGACAACGCATGACAGGCTCCGCCTCCCAAACCGCCCTCATGACTGAAATCATTGACTTTGCCATCCACTCTGAGAATGTCAACATCGAAAAGCTGAGAAGGGCACTCTATCTACAGGTATGCATTTATATCCGCTGACAGATAGAATTGCATTTATCATTTCCTCTTGCAGGCTGCTTTTTCCATATTTGTGTTTGAACAGGAGCTGGAGCAGGGTGGGAAAGGATTTGTATCTTGGACATGAATGCGGAAAATGTTTGTATGTGTTTATGTTAGTTTAGAAGAGAAGTTTCTGAAAGACCATGCATTTCATGTGTTCTTTGCTTGTATTGAAGCTGTCTCAACTGTATTATGACTTACTTGTAATTCATGACAGTTTGTCAGGATTCTCATTCATTTGTAAGTTTCATAACTTTCTCAGAGAAGCACTTTGCGCGATAGGTCTCAAACTGTGCTGCTTGTTGGTAGCATTAAAAAAAAAAATAGTGCAGATTGGAAAGAGATGCTTGTTGGTAGCATTAAAAAAAAAAGATAGTGCAGATTGGAAAAAAAAATTAAGGAGCTTGTGTACACATTATCTCAGATATTAGGAGAGTATGGTAGAAGCAGAATTGGAAGCATATCCCATATGTGTTCATTCTCTATCCATCTATTTGTTTTCGTGTGTCTGTAAACAGTTGGAGAGAGCAGAGTGCCGGCTAGAGGGTTCAGAGGCCATGATAGCACAGCTCAAGAAGCAAGATCTCATTCCGTCGGTGCGCTATGCCATGCTGTGTGGCTGGCAGGGACTGCTAGAACCAGACAAAGACAACAGGTATGAGTCTGTACCCCCTGTCCTTCCCTTTCCCCCTCCCCCTCCCCCACCCCACCCCCACCCTCGCGTGGTGAACTATGGTGAATCTTTGAATAGCGCTGATTAGAGACCATCTGTCTACTACACCTAAGAGTGTGGTCAGTTGAGACAATAAGTGCTGAGTTGTAAAGTTTGCTTATGTTGAGCTGTATCATGCTCGTTGTGCTCACATACATTTAGGAGACGTGGTTACCCTTGCTTTGTACAGTAAAAATGTAAGAGTCTAAAAAGTGTGGTAATGTAACCTGTAACTTGCTTTTTGGATGAAAGATGGTATGCTCGGAAAATTGGTTCTTAAAGGGACTGTTTGCTAGTGTTAGTTGACCAAGAGGACATTCTTAGGTGGAGGGAGCTTTCTAAAGACATTACTTGAGGAATAAAGCGCAATTATCTTTTTCCTGTCCCCAGATGTTTTCTACCAGTCACAAATTTAACACGTGGCAACCCACGTGCTTCTCTGGCCAACAGTCCTGAAAGAACAAGACAATTGATATAACATGATAACAAGATAATCACTTTGAGATAATTTCCTTCATGATTTCCTCTCAGTGCTTCATGGAACTGCCTGAGCAACGTGAACCTGATCCCACCGTACGACCGCATCGTGCTGCAGACCTCCTTCGCCAAGCTCAGCCGCTGGGCCATCGACGCCCTGCGCAACCACATCCTGCAGACAGAGGAGGCCCTCAACGATGGCCAGAGATCGGACACGGCCATCGCCACCGCCTCCGCAGCGGCCGCGGTGGTAGGCACGCCCTCAGGCAGCGAGGACGAGCGGCCGACCCTGGGCACACTCCCCCAGGCCAGGTTCATCCTGGCCATGCTTGGGCTGCTAACGGCCGAGCAGCCTGCCAGTGGCATCAGCCTGCTGCTCAACTCGGGGGTGCTAGCCTTGCTCCAGACTCTTCTGAGACTAGCAGGTGAGAGACAGACACTTCATCTGTTCTTTGACATATTGAAATCATTTTTACATTGTGTTTACAGATGGGTTTTTTCTCGCATATTTTTTTCATTTTTGCCTCATATATTGTACAGTGTTTTCATTTGCAAGTAAGAAATGAAATATAAAAAAAACAAAATTGGAAGCATTTTACAGAATATCGGCAATGTCAAATTCTTATCTAAAGCAGACTTATCCGTCAAGGATGGAATCAATGTGATTGAATTAAGTGTTCATTTCATTTGAATGAAAAATAGGCATGAACATTTCTATTTCCTCAGCTGTGTTGAATCGTAAGGTACAGTGTACGCAGAAACTAAATATTGTATACATCTTGCTTGCTGGCACATGCGTATAGCTTATGTAACAGCCCATTATATGATGCAATGGTAGCCAATTGCTTTCATTGTTAGATCTTGTGATCATGTGGCATAAATCTACTTAATATTTTCAAGCATTGTTTGAAGATAGTTGACTTGACTATGTTAACATTTAAATCATATTTGTAACCATGTCACGCATTACAAATTATGTAATTGATACTGCCAGGGAATTACAAACAATTGCAAATTGTTCAGATATTCCTTCTCATTTTTGTTCTGAAAGGTCCCAAAGAAGATCACTTGGATCGAGAGGAGAGCCCTATACCCAGCACTGTGTTTGAGGAGACAAGGAGTAGGCCCCAACCCGCTCCTGTTCCCACCAGCGGACCAGAGCTAGCTGCCCTCATGAAGATCGGAACGAGGGTGGTGAGAGGACAGGACTGGAAGTGGGGAGACCAGGTATGGAGGAAGATGATCATTTGCATAGTATGTTGTTGATAGTGAGAATGAGAGTTCTGGTGATGCTGGGGATGATGATGATGATGATAATGATGATGGTGGTGGTGATGGAGCGAGAACTGCTGATGATGAAGTTGTTGATGATAGTAGTGAAAATGATGATGATGATGGTGATGGCGATGGTGATGATGATGATGGAGATGGTGTTGATTGTAGAGATGATGATGATGATGATGATGATGATGATGATGATGATGATGATGATGAGGAGGAGGAGGATGAGGAGGATGAGGAGGATGATGGTGATAATGGTGATGATGATTGTAAGACAGACATTGATGATTATGGTAGTGTTAGTGAAAGAGATAATGGTGAGATCACGATATAGTTAGTTATTGTGTCCAGAAGATGATATGATTGTAACTATGGTGGTGTCTATGAGACAGGTGATGACATCTGTAGTGATGATGTAAATGAATATGATTTTAATGCCTGTGGTGAGAATTGGCGATTACTGTTTTGGAAGAAATTATAAAGATCGTAATACAGATGATTGTAGTATCCTTGAGAATAATGGTGGTGATACAGGGTCTAGGGCAATTACCCCCCTGGGCAATTACCCCGGACCCTTCCCCTGGCCCTATTCCTAATCCTAATCCTGAACCTTATCCTAACCCTAACCCAAACTCCTAACCCTAAACCTAACCCATAACCCTTATCTTTACTCTAACCTTACCACTAACCAGTATTTAGCTGGGGGTAATTACCTTCTGGGGGTAATTGCCTGGATACGGGTGATACAGTATATTAGAGAAGCAGTGAAAAGAAATAGTAATAGTATGTAGTGTTGATAATGACAGATTAAAGAACAGTTTATGTTGTTAAGGCATAGTTTATTGTATGGCAGTTGTTTTGCATCACATGAAACTCACTGGATGCAAGAAGTACTCAGTATGGAGTTAATTTTCAGTGGAGGAAATGTTGCTAATACCAAGTCATGTAGCAGTAAACAACCAGATGAAAATACCCGAATATATTACTCATATTCACCTGTTCATATTTCAATCCACAGGACGGTCCTCCACCCAGCGAGGGCAGGGTGATCGGAGAGCTGGGAGAGGACGGATGGATCCGAGTCCAGTGGGACACGGGCAGCACAAACTCCTACCGCATGGGCAAGGAGGGCAAGTATGACCTGAAGCTGGCGGGACCACCACCAATGGTGGAGCTTACTGAGGATGAGAAGGACTGCATCATAGACCCTGGTGAGTGATGGGAGACTGAAGTTACCGAGAGAAAAAGTAACTCTAAATAGATGGTAGCTTGAAGTATCCATAGTTTTTCCTTCTCTTTTTTTTTTTTTTTTCCTTGACCCTGGTGAGTGATGGGAGACTGAAGTTACTGACAGAAAAACTAACTGTAATTAATGGTAGCTATAAGTATCCATAGTTTTTCTTCCCTTTTTTTTTGGGGGGGGGGGGGTTACCCTGGTGAGGGATATGAGACTGAAGTTAGCGGGGGGGGGGGAATAATTGACTCATTGGTGGTAGCTTTAGATATCAATATTTGTTCTTTCTCCCACTTTTTTTTAAAGTAAGTATTTGTGTCAAAGTGGTTCATGATGGTACACTTTTCTTGTATATTCAATTCACTTTATATATGACGTACTGAGTAGTCCCTGAATTTGCAAAGAATGCTACTGTAGAAGGGACATCTGTTAAGATAAGCATTGAAATCAACCTTTTGTCAAAGACAAATTTCCCAGTGCTATTAGAGACCAGGATGATTGCTATTTTTTTTTTATGTACATTTGTATGTGTGAAAAGGAGAAAGGGTTCACTGGATTGTCCATTTTTCTACATTTGCAACCAAAAATTCTGCCAATAAATTTGAACTATGAATTTTGAGAAATCGGATTGCGCCAAAAAAAAAAAAAAAATGAGGCATCTTATTCTATCTGCTTGTTCATACCAATATTCTGTCTTTTCTCTTGGTCAATGTCCTTACCGCCTGCAGCTGAGAGCAAGCGTCTGGTTGAGTGCACGCTCCCCACGGACCTGATCCGACACTGCTGCATCTGCCTGCTGCGCCTCCTGTCCCTCAGCTGCGGCGTCCACGCGGACAACGTCCAGCGGGATGCCACCAGGATGCTCTGCGGTCAGCTGCACTCACTGGTCAGTGTCGGCACGACTGCCGCCACTCCCACCAACGGTGAGTGCTGTGTGAGGGACATACAATGTACATGTATATGCAGAAGTGACCAATAGGATCTTTATACATACATTTTTTTTTTACAATAGTTTGTTTTTGTTTTGTTTTTACATCCAAAATATGAAGATATTTGATTTAGCATGCATGATATTTGCAATTATCAATTTTGTTTCTTCTAACCAAAAGCCATGATTTTCATTGCATCAGTGTGTCTTGATGTGCAGAGTTTGGCAGCCCTGTAAAGTGGGTGATTCTGTGAGCTGGTATTTGAATCCATCACATAAGATATGAAAGATTCAAACTTTGCATGTCTCTCTAGGTATGTTTCGAAAATCACCATCATCATAAAAGATAAAGCAGGTGATGTGGTTATTGTAATGTAATTTTCATCAAATTTTCATCAAATTTATCCACTCCAATTCAGTTAAGATCTGTGTTTAAGGAGGATATGATGTAGGGCTGTTTTGCAAGTTTGTGACGCCACAAAAAAATGAAAATTTTGCGTATTGCAAAATTGCTGAGATAACATTACCAGGAGATGTGTGTTATTGATTGTTAATGATTGTGGCCTAAAAGTGATGCCCGTCAATAATTCTTTGAGTGGCATCCCAAACTTGGTTCGACGTCCTTTCCTCCTTCCTTTGCTCACTGCCTCCCTACAACCTCCTCCTCTTCCAGGGTTCCCACAGTCATGGAAAATCCTGGAAAATCCTGGAAAAAATTGCGGTCATGGAAAGTCACGGAAAAGTCAGGGAATTTGGAAAATTTGTGAAAAGTCATGGAAAAGTCATGGAATTGCATTTACCTCTTGGCTATGGCAGCTTTCCAGTTTGTCGTGTCTCGCAACTCTCATACTCTGTGATCATACTCTGCTATTATAATTGGTGTTCATGATTTCCATTTTCCCCAGTTTTGTGACATCCCAAATTCTACATAACTCCCGGGACATATACTGATGATAGATGTACAACTGTACATGTCATGAGTAAGATAGTGGGTGGAACGGATGGCTGTGAGGGGAGGTGGAGGCCATCATAACGTGTCTGATTTTGGAAACCGTGCCAGAAAGGAAGTCATGGAAAGCAGCAATTTAGTCAAGGAAAAGTCATGGAAAAGTCATGGAATTCTGTTTTCAAATTTCTGTGGCAACCCTGTCTTCTTCCTTTCTTCCTCCACCAGGTGAGCAGCCCCTGGCCAGCATCCTGGCCCACCAGCAGTACCAGGAGTGGTCCAGTCTAGGCTTCATCCGCAGCATCGCTTCTTGCTCTGGCCTCTCCCTGGCCCTCAGCACCCCGACCTGGGTGGACCTACTCCTCAGCCTCATCAAGGCCGACCAGGTCCAGCCCCTCAACGTCACCACCCAGGTACTCTCCTCTCTCTCTCTCTCTCAGAAACTTGCATTCTAATTTTAAGCGACAGATGTCTCTGGAAGTGGTCAAATACCCTGTATACAACTGAAGAGTTTGATTGCAAAATGAGTTAACCCCGTTCGTGTTAATTTGAGATATTTGCGATTTATGCTGCTGAAAAACAGAGAAAATGATAAGAAAATATATTTTCAGTCATAACTTTGAATATTCCGCATTATGTAAACAAGTGTTGCTCACTGGAAAGGTTTCATTTTGCCCTATCTGATGACGAGCTTACTTGAAAATGTTTTAAAATGGTGCTTAACCCTTTTTGTAACAAACTCTTAAATTTATTGTCATACTTACCGTGCTGCCACTGACAGTCGGTGTTCATCGTGTGAATAATCTCTTTTTAGGTTTTTTAGGTTAGAGTTTTTAGGTTGCTTGTGCTCATCCGGGCATACCAGGTACCCCTTCATCATGTCCACCCTTTGGGAATCGTTGTGTCAGTCTGTCAAATACTGTATACGCCATATATTTAGCGCGTCTAATTTTTCGAAAGCTTTCCCGACAGTTTCACGACTGGTTCAATTCACGTTTGTGGAGTAAAGTACTGAATTGAGAAATGTATGCGTACACGTCACACTCATGCTGGAATCAGAGTTAATATTTTCGCGCGTGTTTGAATTTGGGAAACGCACCTGACTCACAAAATTTGCCAAAATAGAAATTATTAGTCACGAAATATTTGGTGTATCCAGTAAAGTAATCTAGGGCAGTAAGAGTCCAATAGATTAAAGCACATGACTTACGTTCCATGGAGACATATAATTGTGTTGGGCATCTCTATTCCTACTTCTGTACTTGTTATATTGCTTACCTACCATAAATGCGGTGTGTCGTTCCCTTTTATACGTCCTGCAGATCTTGGCCCTGCGCCTCCTGCAGACGGTGCTCCCGTCCTGGTCGGAGACAGAGGCCCAGGACCGGACGGAGCTTCTCGTCTCGCGGCTCTTCTCCGTCCTGGGCTCCTGCATGCTGACCTGCTGCTCGGACACCCCGTCTCCCATCTACGGTAAGAGGGGATCGTTTGTGGTGGATGTGGTGTGCTTGTCACATACTTTTCTTCTGCAGATGTGGTGTAGCAGACCCATCTTTAAAGGGAAAGTCCATCCCAATATTATTTAGCTTTGTATGAAAACAGAAAAATCAGAGAGAATGAGAATTGGGGAAAAATAGGACACAAATATAAAGTTTGTTAAAGTTTAGAGAATAAGTCAAATTGGCCACTCTGTGTAATGTAGGAGTTGAGTGTCTCTTCGTTTAATTTGTGCACCAAAAGTCACCAATTGTCAGACCAGTTCTTGGCATGTAAGAAGAGTAATATATTTTTGCATGTCCTCCTCAGCGGATAAGTCAATGCCTAAATATTAGTGACATTTTGTGTACAAAGCAAATGGAGAGCTGCTTAACACCCGCAACCTCTACACCTACGTACTTAGGTGCAAAGGGTTGGAGAGTAAAAGATGAAATGTTAACATTTTGCTGGTTCCCTTTCATGCAGAGTTTGGCAAGAAGCAAAAGCAGGGCAACAAGGCCAAGGTTTCCCTCACGGCTCCCTTCGCCAGCACAGTGGCCGATGAACTGGTGCTCCTCCTCAGACGCCTCCACATCCTCCCCACCTGGAACCGCTACATCAACGCCTACATCAACAGCAGGCTCTGCAAAGTGGTCGCCATGGTGACGGATGTTGCTGCCCCACAGGTGACGGTTGTTCATCGTGCCAAAGAGGCGACAGATTGCACCCCGATGTTTCTGTTTCATATCATTTTCTTTTATTCAAAGTATAGCTTTTGTACCTTCTTTTTTTTCCCCCTCATCAACGTGAATCTCAGCGCTATGGTCATTTGTAAGAGAACAGATTTAACCCTGGCTTTCAAAACTCCCTCCTCAAAATGCCTTTTACATTGTGTGCGAACATGTTGTCGACAATAGAGAGAGAGTTGGCGATAGTGAGATGCTGGAGCAGTGTGCCTGCATGCCGATTTCATTAATTTATAGGGCCGATAGCTCTTTGTTATATCAAGAGAATTATACAGTGATGCACCTATGTGCTTATGCATTAATAGTCTTGAGATCCTTGATAGGGATAGTTCCTGATCGCAAGGAAATGTAAAAGTCAATGTTCTAGTCATAATTACAAATGTACTTTGGTGGCGCTTGATTTATCTCTGTTTTTCATTCAATAGTATGTTAATGTTGCTGTCTTTTCACAGCCCGGTGAGCAGGAGAGCTATCGCCTGAAACAGGGAGAGGTCCTCGCGGTCCTGGCCATGATCGGTGGCGTGGATGAACGTCCGAGGCTTGGCGGTCAAGTGAGGCATGAGGAGTATGGCATGGGCACGCTGGTCAACATGGCAGCCAACGGAAGGCTGACCGTCCAGTTCGAGGGTCAGCGGGTCTGGCGTGTGTGTCGCCTGTCGACACTCTCCCCAGTAAGTCAGGGAATTGTTACAGCTCGTGTGAGTGTATTCGAGTGTGTGTTTGTGTGCATTCATGAGTGCTTACCAGTATCAGTGCTTGAGGCACTCTTATGGTCTTGCTGGAGCTGTAATTGTAGTTTTGTCAGTAACAAGTTTCTTGTCTGATTGTTTTGAATGAACATTCGGTTGCTGTGTTTTGGCCACATCGTGTTTGTACTCTGGTTTATGGTGCATTAGGGACATTAATATAGTTCCTGCCAGTTTGATTTCAGTGATGTTGAAAAAGTTCTGCACTGATTCACAACATGTCTGATTGATCATTGGTAAGCTGACCGAGTTGGTAAGAGACAAACCACTCTATCCTCATGGGCTGGTCCTACGGAGTGGGATTTAAAGATGTTGGTCACTTGCTTTTAAGCATTCAACAATTCCTAAGCGGTCACATGAAACAAAATCAATTCAAATCAAATTAATTTAAATCATGCAAAACAGTGATAGTAATGATAGCAACAATAACAATAATGATGATAATGATGAGAATAATAACGATAATAATTTGTATCTATATAGTACATGATAATCTAGAAGATTCTGTGTGGTGTCAAGAGGTAACTAGCTACCTGAAGAATCTCACGATGCACAAAACATGCATTTGTAACTACATAAACAAACAGACAAACGAACTGCGAATTGTCTTGCAGGTGGTGACCACACCCTTCAGCGTGGAGAAGCTCATCCTGACGCCCACCGTGCTCAACATGTGGAGCCAACTCATCAGCCTGGCTGCGGCTGGCTTCCGCATCCACCGAGGGGGCTCCATCAGCAGGGACAACAGTGGCAGCACTCTCAGCTCAGTGGAGCATGGTTAGTGTTTTTAGTGATTAATAGCAAATGTTTGCGCTCTTTAATCTGAGCGAGCATTTGCATACTTAGCAAGAGATGGCTGGCCATGCATCCGTAAAGTTTTCATGCATCTAGTGATTCCTGTTACACACTTTGCATCTATATCAAGCCAAACAGAATTGCGTTCAGTAAACTTTGCCAAGCACCTCCAGTGATTGTCGGAAAATTGTAAAAACAATGGATTTCCAGCAAAAAAAAAAATTTCCTGTTCTATAAATAAAATGATGTACATGTCTTTTCGTGCATCAGGAGGAATAGTGTGCATGCATTAACTCTTAAATCTGGTCTAAAGCCACAAGGCGCAGCGGAGTGGGTTAAACTATTCAATAGTTAACCTCATGCACACAATTTCTTCTGATGCACTCAGACCGGTGCATCATTCATATAATAACACATCGTCCCCCTCTGCATTAATTAATGTGTATCTTCTTTTTTTCCCCGATGTTTATCATCAACATTTCCATTTGACCCGTGTCTCTCTGCAGAGGGCATTGACCTCCAGCTCCTCCGCAAGCAGCAGATGCGGCTGGGACTGATGCAGGCCGCCCGCAAGGTCTTCAGTCGCCAGGACAACCTCCGTCAGCTGCTGTCCCTCACCACTGCCGCGTGGGACATGTCCTCCCCCTCCTCCTCTTCCTCGAGCGGTGGCTCCGGTGGGGCGTCCTCGTCGGAGGAGGGCAGCAGCCCCGAGGAGATGGGGACCATGGAGCGCTTCACCCTGCTCCAGCAGCTGATGTGCGCTGCTACACAGCCCTCGCCCGTCAAGGCTCTCTTCGTCCGGCAAGAGCTGGAGGTGAGGAAAGACTGGTTTCAGTCGTTGGTGTCAGCCCTGTCACTCTGCCTGTCTCCAAATCAGAGAATAAGAGAAGAGAGTGTGGTTACGCGGATGTGTTGTGTATTGGTTAAGAAATTATGATGTATTGTGATGAGGATTCCATTATGTGCGAAAATCTAGGATATCCCGGTCCACTTTGATAAGGTGACAATGTATTTCTCATATATTGCCTTCATTGCATTAGTTTTCATAAAATACTTTTGCTGAGCTTATGTTGTTAGATGCAAATCATAAGATGTAAGACATCAGTGTTCGTGGAAATTGACACATTGGAAACTTTCCTCATGTTTGCGTATTTTTGTTCATGGTTCATCATTTTAAGATGAGGTTTGTAGGATTTTCATTCCTTGCTTCAGTCTGTGTATGTACTTTTTTTTTTAATTACTTAGATAAGGAGACTGAGCAGATCTTGTTTTTGTTTCCATGATGGGCAGTGAGAGGCTATGGCAGAGCATATCATCATTTTCACTTTACAGAATGACAAACATAATGGTCATAGTAGAAATATATAAATGGTTGCCATATCTTATGTTTTGACTGCAGGCGGCCGCCTTGGCCCTCACCCAACACTTGGTGAACGAGGCCTTCTGTCCCCTGAACGGATCGGATCAGGAGCCGCCCTCGGCAAAGAGCGACTACCCGGCCCTGGCAGCCGCCGAGGCGGGAGGGCTGGGCCTGCCCAAGCCTGCCCGTCCCCACCGGGCCAAGCCCGTGGAGCAGCCGCCCTCGCCACTGGTCACCCAGATGATGGAGATGGGCTTCCCAAGGAGACATGTGGAATTTGCCATCAAGGCCATTAGTAAGTCTTGGTCTGACTGAATTCAATTTTATCTTTATTCCTCATTTTTGTTTGTTTGTCTGTTGTGTTGTTGGTTCTTTTGTTTGTTTGTTGTTGATTTTGGGGGAGGGGGAGGAGGCTTAGGAGGGGATGGAAGTGATTATGTAATTGAATATGAGTCCAGGGTGTAGAACTACCTGCAATTAAAATGAAGTGGTTGAGGGGCAGTCCTAAAACTATAAGCCTTTTCATGTTGCATAGACTTGAAAGGTGAAGTTACGTCACTTTGGTCATTAGTGTGATTCCTCTTTTGCGATGAAGATTTTGTCAAAAGGAAAGAAAAAAAGAATACTCCTGGACATTTGTTGTGAGTGAAGGGAGATGGCAGTTGCAAAACTGCTTGAGAAATAGCATGTCAATGAATTATCTTCCTTCAGGATAGAAATGTGTGTCATCGGACGTGATATATATTTGTTTTACCTTCTTTATGTCGGGTATAATGTTCCACAAATATCCTTCTAGAGCAATCTTAAAACTTGTCAAACTTTATGAAGTGTCGTGCATGTAGGAGAAAGCTTACAATTATGTTGTAGCACTTCCATAATTTCAGATTGTCAGTGGTCTTAGATGAATCTAGTATCAGAAGTATATGCCAGATGTTCAACAAATATGCTGTTCGATTTCTATCTTATTAGGGTTGAGGGTCTGACTTATTTATATCTACAACCCTTAGATTTGTTGATTTAAGTGTTTGCCTTCATACAAGCCATTGCACAACAGACTGCAGATGAAAGTGAGAGTTGAGATTTTGAAAAGTCTTTGAGGTCACATCTCCCCTGACATTCCATTTTCCCCCCCAGCAGGTGTATCAGAGGCGCTACCAGGCCCCGAGGCAGTGGTCAACTGGCTAGTGGACAATCCAAACATCCAGATACCACCTGATGCTTCCGATGTCGAGAGCGGCTCTTCCTATGACAACTGCTCCGACTCTGACCTCAATCCCGACGATGAGTTTGAGGACCTGGAAGCCGATTATGAACATGTGTGTAACTTATGAAAATCTACATATTTATCTAACAACTATTCCACCACAAAACTTCAATTGTACTTGGTATCAGAGATGATTGACTTGATAGTCAGTTTGGGACTGTGTGGTTAGATTGCACTTCAAGGATTTTGATCTCTAAAACTCTGAAGGAACAAACAAAAATAGGACTGTGAATGTTCTCTCTACTATGATGTGCTTATCATTTACGTCTGAAGATAGGCATTTTGCCTTTGACAATGCAGTAGTTAATGTACACTGTATTATTTCATTTGAGCTGTAGACATTGATCTGTTGCAGTGTTAGAGCAATCAGTGAAAGCAAATAAAGATGAAGGTGTGGATTTTTGGTGGTGATGATTTTTTAGTTATTTTCGTTGGTGCTATCTTAAACAGCTGCTCTCGCCAGAGACCACAATCTTCAAGAAGAGGAGCGACTTCCTCAGCAATGACGACTTCGCCATGTATGTCCGTGACAACATCCAAGTGGGAATGATGGTGCGATGCTGTCGAACTTACGAGGAAGTGCAGGAGGGGGACATCGGCAAAGTTGTGAAGGTGAGAGGGATAAAGGTTGACAAAGATAAAAAACCAAAGTTGTAGAAGCCTCCTGGAAAGTAGTTACTTTGTCTTTATAGAAAGTGTTCATTTAAATGATGTTACATCCATGTCACGTGTGCCTGATCTAACCAAATATTCAGTTTGTACTGCTGGGTGGTGATAATTTCTTTCAGCATGTCGTATACATCCATCCAATAAGCTCGGGAAAGAATGGGGGGAAAGGTGTTTGAGAGGAAGGAGTGTATAGTGACATTCACTGTTGTGAGATCTTGCGATTTGTATGGTGTTTGTCAAACCACAGTGATTTAAGAAAACACTTCCCTATTTAGTATTTTCTTCTTAAGAATTGTATCCGCCCAGTTTGCAAGGATGGTCCTTGCAATAAGATTTGCTCTGACCAAACCTCTGCAAACTTGATTCCCCACTTGGTACATTGCCTTCTGGAAGACAACATCCAATATGTCTTAGCTATAGAGTAACTCTTACCATGAGTTGTCTGTTCTTTCTTTCCACGGCATCGCCAGCTTGACCGAGACGGGCTCCATGACCTGAATGTTCAGGGCGACTGGCACCTGAAGGGGGGCACCTACTGGGTGCGCTACATTCACGTGGAGCTGCTGGGCTTCCAGCCCCAGTGCGCCCCGGGCTCCAACATCAAGGTCGGCGACCGAGTCAGGGTCAAGAGGTCAGTGACCTCTCCCAGGTACAAGTGGGGGTCTGTGACCCACCAGAGCATCGGTACAGTGACAGGTGAGGATTATTGGCTGCTGACCGCATAACGCCCTGGTCCTGGTCAGGGTTAGGACAAGTCAAGAATTATTAGAACTTTTTATGCTAGATGCTTCTTAGTCCCTCATCCCCATAGCAACCCCAACCCCACTCACCCAAACTACAAAAAAAAGAAAAAAAGAATGTCATGGGAGAGGACATTACGAATGAGGGAATATGGTAACATCAGTCACTGAAAAATCCAGCCTGTAATGATAAGCACCATAAGATGGTTGGGGGGAGGGGGGGGGGTGGATGAAATGGTGGCCAGATACTGTAAGAATTTAATTTTTAAGCTGTTATTTTTGTACTATGAATGTAGTTTCGAGAAGAGACTTTCCGCCTTTGAATGAAGTGGAGAGTCTTGGGATTTATGAAACATTATGCTCAGTGAAGATGTTGTAGAAGAATATACCATTAGTAATGTTGACTATCTGCAGTGATTTCATGGGATCTTGCTCTGATATTTTTTCTTTTCCCCTGCAGGCTTCAATGCCAATGGCAAAGATGTAACAGTCAACTTTCCCCAGCAGCCCCACTGGACAGGGCTTGTGTCTGAGATGGAACTGGTGCTCAGCACCCACCCGGGCATAGTGTGAGTATCTTGAGGCGAGCTCCCTCATTAGAGTATCCTCTCCTGCCATGCAGCTGGTGGCTTGGCACATCAGGGAGTTTTATTGAAGAAATCAGGAGTTAGGATGTTGTGATAAAGTTACTGGTCAGCATGCTCAAATTGTGAAATTGGGCCTGTGCTGCAGGTTGCAATACTTGCAGATTGCCATTGCAATGACTTGATTGCTATCTGATGATTGGTTGCTGTTAATGCTGCTGCCATGGTACCAGCACTCGTAATTAGTTGCTGTCAGAGTAAAGTATGCAACGAAATAGGAACCACATCAACCTGAAGCTAACCTTCACTTCTGCGTAGGCATTGCCTCTAATACTTGGGAATATTCTATGGAATTAATGTTTAAATGTATGAGGTGAAAGGGATATTTTTGTGCTCCGGTATGCAGTCGGTGCAGGCAGGATCTACTACCAGAGAATTGAAGTAAGCCCTTTTTTTCCCAATCTTACTTTAAAGATAAGGTGCTTCAATCAGACACAGCTCCCTCAGATATCTTGTTCACATTTATTGATAGTTTGGCCATCTTCTCGGTTACAGGTGCAATGGATGTAACCAGAGCCCCATCGTGGGCCTGCGGTTCAAGTGCAAGACCTGTGGAGAGTTCAACTTCTGCGAGAGCTGCTTCCGAGCCAAGCGCAACCACCGGCACACCTTCATGAGGATATCTGAACCAGGTCAGCCACGGCAAACCTTCTTATCCCCAGCAGTTTATTTCTTGATCATTGTCTCCAGATAAAACATGGAATAATTCTTTGGGATTTGAAGATTAAAGTTTGGTTATGAACCAAACTACTGTAATTCAGTATCTTCTGTTCAGTACCAATTTGATTTTGCTTCCTCATGACTATATTAAGTGCTGTCTTTCATATGCAACGTTGCGAAGTCAGTATTTAGTATCAATTTTATTCACCAAATTTAATTTGACAAACATTTTTTCCCACTGTGGTAGGTGCCTCGCCGGTCAACGTCGGCCGACCCGGCAGGAGTCGCAGCAAGAGGGCGCCCCCTGCAGGCTCACTCATTGAGGAGTGGTCCCGATGCGTCAAGAACCTGAACGTGTCGTCGAAGGAGGGTCAAATGTCGCGGCTGATTGACGGCAATCCCAACACATATTGGCAGTCATCTGGATCCCAGGGAAAGGTAAGGACTTTGGTTTGATCGTTGCTGACATTACTGTCCTAGAAGACACTGGCCTTAAGAACGGCAGTAGATAGTTTGAGCTTCCAAAGACTCGAAAGCTGCTACAGTCCAGCCAGAGCACTGTGTAGCATAGTCTCTAATGGAATCCCAATAGTATCACTGCTCATTTGTTTTTGTTTCGTGCCATCTTATAGGAGATTTGTTTGGTCATTTATTTCTACTTGCAAAAAAAAAAATAGATATAGTAGTGCACTGTAGTTTCATAATATATAAGTTCTTCTGCTAGTTTAAGAGCTGTAGTTATAGATAGAAACAAAGATGCATTTTTTGTCAGCTTTTATGTGTGTACCACTCTTATCGCCCAGCACTGGATCTAAATGGAGATTTGCTGTTTTCAAGTCTGATAAAGCTCTAATTATTTTACCATCTTATCGGACTTTTTGTGTGTGTGTATTTTGTATTTAAATAAAATGAATAGATAACGTAAGACGCTGTGCAAGGGATTGAATTGTGTGGTGTACTAGATTACCTGTTGGGTTCCAATACTCCAGCATACATGATTATAATTGCTGAGAAAGAGAAATGTATCTGCTATTGATACAACCATTTTCTGCACTCTCCCCGATAATCCTCAGCACTGGATCCGACTGGAGATGCACGCCGACGTCCTGCTGCACCGGCTGCGGATGATGGTGGACCCCAATGACAGCTCCTACCAGCCATCCCTCATTGTGGTGTCCGGCGGGGACACCATCTCGGGCGTCCGGGAGCTGAAGACCATCCGGGTCAGCCCCTCGGAGTCCATGGTCACTCTCCTGCAGGACTGCACTGAGGTCAGCTTGACCGCTATGGGTGTCGTGGGCAGTGGTGGTTGGGGAAGGGGATGGAGGGAGGATGGGGGGGGGGGGGGAGAAGAGGAGGAGAGAGAGGAAGGAAGGAGAAGAGAAGGGAGATTAATATTGTATGGAGAAATGTTCATGTAATCTTATGCAAAATCTGATGAGAGCATTGCATTTTTTCTCTTTGTCTGTGAATTTGTGCATTGTTATAGAGGGTGATGCAGAAAAATGGTAGTTTGATTATAGGAGAGTCACTAATTCATTCCTTTCTTGTGCAATGGTAGTTCTCCTTTTGAGTGGGACATCATTAGGAATGTTATAACGATACATTTCTGTACATTTCTGGGTGTGAATTACATTGTGCATCACTTTCAATTTGTGTGAAAGGGTTATTGTTGGGAAATGTGTTTTAACTGAATGCTTCTGTAGACATCTGTAATGTAATATCTGTTCCTAGCAAGATTCATCCAAGTGTGAGTTACTGAAAATTTGATACAGTAATACAAGCTTTTTTTGTTGTTTTTTTCATTGTCAACATGTCATGATTCACCCAGATGGCCTTTGCCTTGTGTGAAGTACAAGTAGTTTGTAGTCGCGGTCACTAACTGGAAAACTCTCAATTTTCTCCTGTATGATTATGCAGTTTCATCGGTTCCTGGAAATCGCCATCAAGCAGTGCAAGAGCAGCGGCATCGACTGCAAGGTGCACGGCCTCTCCATCGTTGGGAGGTCCCGCCCAGACGAGGACGACCTCGCCTCGACCTTTGCCTTCATGTCGTCCGACAATGAGGATGACCAGGGCACAAGCATGATCTCCAGGCTGTCATCGCGGCAGCGGGGGAGCAGTGACCACGCTAGCAGTCGTGAGATCCAGACCAAGGTGTACGTCTGGGGTCTAAACGACAAGGACCAGCTGGGCGGACCAAGGGGGTCAAAGGTCAGAGAAGAGGCTCTGCTTTGTCATATCCTTAATTTGCATGTCCATGTGCACATCAGGGAACACACATTTGAAGACTCAATGGGCAATTCCCCCAAGATGGTGGATTTTCAATTATACTGTGAACATCGACGTGTTTGTTTTTTACATTTTGCACCAAAAGTTGGTAATGCTTCATTTTAGTCAAGTTCACAAGAAGTATTTACATATGATCTCCTGGAATTCACAGAAATGGTGATCATGGGTGTGGGTGTGTCACAAGGAGAAAGCAAGAGTAGACCAAAATCTGAATGTGATATGGGATGCATATTGAGTGTGGAATAAAGCTCTGTGTATGCTGTTCACTGAATTATAATTTTTTTTTAATAGTGTATGGCTATGGTTATAGCTGCTTTGGTATTTGGTGAATTGTCATTCTGTGATGATTTCTTGTGATGTTTTCCTGGTATGATTTGCCTGCTTACCAATGAGAGTACTGGTATGGTAAATTTTTTTTATATCACTCTTCTTCCCATCAGATCAAGACTCCAGTTCTGAACGAGTTCCTGTCCGGTCTAAAAGTAGTTCACTGTGCTGGCGGGTCTAAGAGTCTCTTTGTTGGTGAGTTGGGCTAAATCCAGTCTTCTTGTCCTACTCTGATTTTGCTCGTTCGTTTTCATTTTTCTGCTGAAGGATGCCATTTTCCAAGCAATTCGATTCACAGATTAAAGAGGAAAGTGGCAAGGAAATGAAAGTATCTGCAACTACAAAACTGTGCATGACTGTTAGGAAATGATAATTTAACCCTAAAAAGACTGGGCTATTTTGGTAGCTCGAAAGACTGGGGGGGGGGGGGGGGGGGGGGGGGGCCTAAAGGGCCCCCCCTTAAGATCTCGGCCGTGGATCGCGCGATCGCTGCGGAAATTTGCACAATGGTAGTGTGCGATGTAATCTACAAGATCGTGTATTTAAATTTTCCAAAATAGTCTTCTTTTATTTTATTTTGATTAATTATGCTAATTTATGCGAGAAATCAGACTTTTTTGTCTACATCAGTAAATAAAGCTCCAAAAGTGCTCATTTTTGGTCTAGATATTCTTTGTAGCATTCTTAGCAAATGTACTTGAAAAAAAATTCGGTATCAAAATTAATTTCTTATTTATTTAAATGTTTTATGAATTTCTTATGTGTTTCTTTGTTTTTTCGACCTTTTGTTTTTGTTGTTTTTTTCAGCAAAATTTGTGGCAGACCCTTTTTGAAGCATAATACTACTAAAACAAATTGATTTTAGCCATTGAGAGTAAAAATAAGCATATCTATATGAACCATGTGATAAAACTCAATTTGTATTGACTTTGTACACAAAATCACATTTTTGAGCCATTTTCGGTCTCACGTGCATGTACAAAAAGTTATGTAACTTCAGAACCGTACCCCTGGGCGTCACAAATTTGGTGTCAAAATGTGCGGGAAACTCGAAAGAAAAAAGTCGTAGAGCATCGCGGCGAGAGCATTGCGCGTTGCTGAGTAATCGCGCGAAATGTCGAGGGGGGCCTTTTAAGACCCCCCCCCAGTCTTTTTAGGGTTAATATTGCTACGGATGAGTGTAAACCATATCATTATTGCTACGTGTTTCATTCATGGATTATTATTTTAATAGCTTTTCCTTGGACACAAGTTTCCAAGGGTTTAGATGTCATCAAATGATGGGTTTTACTCTTTTTGAGCCATGTGATGCTCATTGATTTTGTTGTTGATTTGCATTTTGCAGAGATAATTTGCTTGATTTTCACAAGGTAACACTGTTGGGGAAATGTTTAGTTTCTGCTTATCAAACAGTGACAGCTGAAGGGAAGGTGTACGCCTGTGGAGAGGGAACGAATGGCAGGCTAGGTCTGGGGTCATCCCAGAACGTGGACACGCCGCGGCAAATCACCAGCCTCTCGCAGTTTGTGGTGAAGAAGGTGGCTGTGCACTCAGGTAAAGTCTGCCTGCCGAACATCTGAAAGACAGAGAAATTGAAATTACATGCAGGATAAAAGAAGAGGCTTTTGGTGAAAGTTCAGAATTGATTAGCAGACCTCCTGCCGGTTCTATGTGAGTCAATTTTAGAACATCGGTTACATCATACATGTATCTACACCACTGTACATTCCTTTTGGCTTATATGAAGCAATAGACCGTTTCTGTCATTCATTACAATTCTTGGATACTTCTTTTCATATAGCTGGTAATAAAGCATTTTGTTCACCTGCTCCCTCCCATGAAGTTCCATAGGCAGGAATTCACTTATTGGTTGCAAGGTCGGGCAAGCCTCCGGCAAGCTTTGTGGTTGTTTGGGGCAACTATTGTGAGCAAAGTGTGCGTAAAATCTGATTACATTTCAGAAGCGGTCTGTTCTGTCTTTCAGCATCCAGTGTCTAGTCTCAATATGTTCATTTTCAAACTTGAGGTTTTTACAGATGTTACTTTTATATGAATTAACCTGTGATGACACTGACAATGCCAGTGGTTGCTGTCATGACTCATTTGTTATGCAGCTTTATACATGCACATTGCACAATCTTTGATCTGTTATGCTCTATATTGCTGTCAAATGTGCTTCGTGGCTCTTTGAAGAAACAAAACAACAACTGAAGTCAGCATTTCATTTGACCCTTGCGTAGGATGACATCAAACTTTGCACATACAGTGTACATGTAGTGTATCTCTACAGATGCAATACATTGATACAGTCATCTTTATGCAGTATCCACTGCATATACAATCAAACCTGCATTAGTGGCCACCTGTCTGTAGCAGCCACCTGCTGTATATGGCCACCAACCCCCCCCCCCCCTCCCCCAGAAATGCTGAGTTAAAGACGCTGTCTATGATGGCCACTTTTTCTTTTCTTTTTTTTTTTTGTCTCCCTGGTGTAGCCGCTGTTGACAGGTTATACTCTAAGCAGGAGAAATTTAAACAGAGGGATGAAGGTTGAGGTGTGAATTTTCTCCAATTGTCTCCTTCTACAAATGAAATTTGTAAGATCGCAACTGCTGATCTATAATTTAACAAACATGTCAGAAAAAAAGAACCATGGGACTCAAACCTGCCATCTACTGCTTTCCGGCCAGCGACATTACCACCAGGGTTTCCCTGGTTGCCGGCAGTGACACAATGAATTTAGAACAAATACCCAAGCTCCGAAATTCCAACATTGTTTTGTCAAGTAGTCCTATTCTCGTTCGAGTCGCGTGGTTCCTTTTTGGGACATGTTTGTTAGATTGTAGATCAGCAGTTGCCATCTCACAAATTTCATTCGTAGAGGGAGATGAATTGATGATTTTACTGTAGTCTGTTTGGTTCACGATTGCTCCATTGAAAAGTCATTCTAATTTCATAGCTGTTTGTAGCCAGTTTTGAAGTTTTAAAGAATAACACAAATTGTATTTTCTCGGAAACCAGGTGGGCGTCATGCCATGGCCCTGACGACGGACGGCAGAGTTTTTTCCTGGGGAGAGGGAGATGATGGCAAACTTGGACACGTCAGCAGGATGTGAGTCAAAAAACAAACAAACCAATGCTGTCTGGTGCTGTCTATTTTTCTTCCCGTTTCATCATATCAGCATCGAGAGTACAGTCATTACAATGTGCTGTATTCACAAGAATTTTTCCTGCAAAAGGAGCATTAGCACTGATGGTACCAGACGGTTATCAATGTTTGCATCAGGTTATGATTTGACTATGTGTTCTAACTCATAAAGGAATTTTGAATTAAGAATTGCCAGAAGGTCATATTATATGTTTTCATTTTTGGGAGGTCGGCATAAGATAAGCTGCAGAATGGGGAAAAAAAGGTTGTTGTTAAATCTGTCCTTGTAGATTTTCAGATTCTTCCAGCAATAAGGTCTGACGTCCACTTGTCCATTGAGGAAGGAAGAAGAGTGAAAGATGTGAATGTATTAGCAGAAAGTCATAAGGTGAACCTGTAGAAATGACTTAACCATGGACCATGAGAAGTGTGATTTCTGTTCATGCACATCAATAGTCAAGATTCAACTGTTTCTGCTGATTCCGAGAACTGCGAGTACTGATGATTCCAAGAACTGCAAGTGAAGTTTTGGAGTTGGCTAGCATGGATGATGGGAGTTTGCGCTTTGACTACATTTCACACACTTTCTCTCACGCAGGAACTGCGACAAACCACGCCTAGTGGAGGCCCTGAAGTCAAAGCGCATCCGAGACATCGCGTGCGGCAGCTCTCACAGCGCTGCGGTAACGTTAAGCGGAGAGCTGTACACATGGGGGCTCGGGGAGTACGGAAGGCTGGGTCATGGGGACAGCACAACACAGCTCAAACCAAAATTGGTGAGATGTGCTCTAATTCTTTCTTTCTTTTTTTATTTCCATCAATTACTGCTTTGAACTTCAAAGCATAACTCATTCATCTCAGTCCTCACATTGAGTTCTGGTTTAGAATCTTGTGCAATAGATATTGATAATCAGTCTCTGAAGATTGCGGAAAGAGTGGTACAGAGCTTGTGATGCATTATAACCTCCTTGTCAGCGTCCTCTTCAAAAAGGCTGTTAGTAGAAATATGGTGTAGTAATAAAGAAGGACTCATGCTTTATCCAATAACAAATCTTCAGATTGAACACCAAATTATACTGTTGTTTTCTGTTTGTTTTCTCAAAAGTTTTTAGTTCGTCTTCAGCTTTATTTGAACTAGTGGAGTTTGGAAACTTGTGATATGTGTGTAATATATGCTGGAGTCTGTATAAGCTGTGAAGGGATGTAGAGCGCATCAAAATTCTCATTAAAGGGATTGTACAGTTTTGGTTTAGATTGGGCTGCAAATTTCCGACTTTTTTTTGTGTGTGTTTGTGAGATACTGAGAAATCTCTTATGAAATAAGAAAGAACATGTAATTCTAAGAGGAATTAAAAAAAAGGTGATTCTAATAAAATGCGACAGGCCACAACTTTTATTAGGATCTTTTTGTTTGACCTTGTTTTGGGGTATCTCTGTCATTTCAAAACCGATTTTCATCAAATTAACTTTCAGTTCCCCTTGGAATTGGAAGCTCTTTAACATTTCATAGAGTGGTATCTAAATATCTCGCAAAACATGTAAAGCTGAATCCTCACCTCAACTAGTACTATAACATCCATTTAATATCAAATGTACTTGAAAACTAGCTATTATTATCATTACAGTCATCTCGCCCTATGTTGACCTCTCACTAGTGGAAAAATAGTCAAAGAAAAACTCTACCATTGATAAATATGCATGTACATGTGTAAGTCAAAATTTATGTAAGTTTAAGGAATTTCTCCAGTCCATTTTGGATTTGACTTACGTGGAGTTGATGACTTTTTAAAACAGGACTGTGTATTGTTTTATTACTACAGTCAGCCAAGATCTCTTTGCCAGTGTACTGGAATTGGACCCATGCCAGGCCACTGTACATTTTCATCTCCTCTCTTTCATCCCTCTCAATTTTTCTTGCAGGTGAAGGCGCTGGTCGGCACGCGAGTCATCCAGGTGGCGTGCGGTAGTCGGGACGCCCAGACCCTGACGTTGACAGAGGACGGCATGGTGTTCTCCTGGGGCGACGGCGACTTTGGCAAGCTGGGCCGCGGGGGCAGCGAGGGCTGCAGCACTCCGCACAACGTGGAGCGGCTCAATGGCCAGGGCGTGGTGCAGATCGAGTGCGGGGCCCAGTTCTCTCTCGCCCTCACCAAGTCCGGGCAGGTGTGGACGTGGTGAGTTCCCAGTGGAGTGTGTTGGCGTGGTGACGATAGGTAGTTATGATTCAGATAACGACGATATCTGACCGGGTGGAACAAAGATTATCATTAATATATGCATAAGCATTTACAGAATAGGAGAATACATTTACGTTCCCTCTTTGATAGTCAACGCACATTTTGGTATTGTTGTATTTAATTCCTAGTTACTGTATAAGCTGTTATTTTTGCGTACAGATATTTTTGCAAATGAAGAGATCATAGACATTTTTGCGAAATGTTATCGCGAATTGATGCCAATGCCAAATGTGAATGCATTGTTACGCTAGGGCATGGTGACATTTTTGTGTGTTGTTAATTTCACGATCCAGCTGTGAATGCATTGTTACGCTAGGGCATGGTGACATTTTTGTGTGTTGTTAATTTCACGATCTAACTGTGGTTCGCGAAATTCACAGAAATTAATTGTCATTGAATAGAGATAAGCACATCAAAAAAATATGTATGTCTTTTTGTGTGTGTGTATTTTTTGCAAATAGGGGCAAAGGTGACTACTTCAGACTGGGGCACGGAACCGACTCCCACGTCCGCAAGCCGCAGCTGGTGGAGGGCTTGAAGGGGAAGAAGATCGTCCACGTTGCTGTGGGTGCCCTCCACTGCCTTGCCGTCACAGATACTGGACAGGTATGACTGACTTCAAACCCCTGGGTGATGTGTTTGAGTGATAATGACTGGCTGTGATGGGGAGTATTGGAAACGAATGTATGATTCCAATTTTAAAGGACAAGTACACCTTGGGCCCAGGGAAGGCTTTTTTTTTTGGGGGGGGGGGGGTGGGGGGTCATCCCATCCACTTGAGGACCTGCCAATATCATGATAGTCATTGATGTCCTACAGACTCTCACTAGACAAAAGAAAGGAGATTATAAGCCATTATATTACCAATTTCTAGTAGTACAGCTGAGTACCTGTGGGGAATCCTGATTATAACATTCTGAAGTTTGCAATTTTTGAATTTTCATAAAGGTAGATAGGTAAAAGTAGGAATATAAGATGATGAAGCACATCCTGATCAAATGATTGGTTGAGAGCGTACATGAGACTGGACACCTATTTTGCCTAGTACATAACTTTGCTTTGTGACCCGTCATAAGTTAAGTATAATGACTGGTCATTAGCACTTTCATATTGCAGTGGTGATCTGTGAGATGTCATTGTTATATTTATTCGTGAAAATGGCTGCTGTGGAATTCAGGGTGATTTATGAAACAATAAGAATCTACTTCGTCATTGTACAAAACAAATAATTAAATACACATCATTTTGTTCAGGCATTTATTTAATTTACCCGCACTTAGTACCTTCCAAATAGTCCAAATACCCTCAGGCATTGCCTTCTGGCATGTTACACTGTTCCAAAGGTACCTTTTGTTGGTAATTTTAACTAATTCCCTCACTGATGTGTAGTACTTGTATACTAACTGCTGCATGCCAGCGTGACACTCCCTGTTGACCATCAGTTTGACATGAGTCCACTTTTGCTTGCTGACAGGTGTTTGCATGGGGAGACAATGACCACGGGCAGCAGGGAGACGGCACGACGACGGTCAACAAGAAGCCCGCCCTCGTGCAGGGCCTGGAAGGCGTCCGCATCACCCGCGTGGCCTGCGGGTCGTCGCACAGCATTGCTTGGGCAACCACGGACACGGCCATCCCATCCATGCATGAGCCGGTCCTGTTCACCACACCCAGGGATCCGCTTGGTGCTACTGAGCTAGGTGGGTGTCCAATAAGAAATTTGTCAATTCTGTTTCTAGTTTTTTTAATGTTTTGTTTAGAAATTTCCTCATTCCTGTTTTATTTGAATGTATGAGTTTATGTTGTCACATGTTGACACTGCGAATCTTATTTTATGTTACAAATGCTTGTTTCTGCATTTCTCCTCTTGCATAGTATATTACTGTATACATTATTCTGAGTGAATATGTTAGGGAGCACATGCATGGTATGTATGCTGAAATTAGAATTCTTAAGTTCTTTTGCTTTAAATAGTCAAGAAGAAATGCAACAGTAATGATATGACTAAAATGCATTTTTTTTTTTGTCAATGTATTCCAAGTAAATTGCCAATCATTACTTTATTCCAGTTATGTACATCCATACTTACAAGGTATGTAGCTTAATGAAATGCATAGTTTTGGTCTCTCTAGTTTTGCCTATGTACATGCAGCATGAAGAAATCATCGCTTTTATAAATTTTAGAGGAAAACTTACATATGATATAAAATCACATTGCCCTTCTCGAATGACCACTACATTCAGAATATACAAATGCGCCTCCATCTTGACTTTGATGAATCAGGTGTGTTTGGTGACCCTGGTCAAGAGGCGGCCGACAAGAGCCTGGCCCTGGGCAGCTCGGCCAAGCAGCGGCCTTCCCTGGCCAAGGTGGTCCTGTCCCTGGAGAGCAATGCCAGCAAGCAGCAGGCCCTGGGCCAGATCCTCACCACCCTCCAGATCATATATGCCAGGTGTGTTTCACAGGGGACCAGCCATGATTGTGCCAGCGATGCAAGTTTGTGATAGCTTTGCAACTCCCTCCTGTATTTGGTGCATAGTTCCGGACTAGTTAAAAAGTTGGTTTGAAAAAAACAAAAGAGTACAATTTCACAAACCCTCCCAGTCATATACATGTACTTTAGGTGTGTTTCAGTTGGAACAACCACAGGTATGCCATTGATGCAAGTTTCTCATAGCTTTGCAACCTCTCCTTTTTTTGGTGCGTATTTCCTGTGAAAGGGTACTAATGGACCAGTAAAAACTTGGCATGGAAAAGAAAGAGTGAAACTTGACAGGCACAATGATGAGAAGTTGATCAAAATCGGATAAAGATTAGGAAAGTTATGAAATTGTGAAGTTTTGCTAATTTTCATGAAACAGTTCTTGAACAGTCAATATGAATATGCAAATAGTGACTTGATGATATCATTGCCTCACAACTTGCCTTATTTACATGTAGTAAAGATGTACATTAAAATCTTGAGAGTTCAAGTCTTTTTGTTCAAACGCTATTATGTCCCTGTCTCAAATCCTAACATAGTTGGCTAGTCATCATTATGAAGTTGTTCAGCCAGGAATAACACATTTTACATTTTTCAAGCATAAGAATTGAATTTTCATCATTTTTTGCACACAATAAATGGAAAATAGTGAAGTAGTGACATTGTCATGTACTGTGATGCGCATTGATTTGTGTGAATAAATATTCATGTAATCAAGATTATGTAATGAAAGATTGTACATGCAGTGAGGTCATCAATTAATCTTCTCTGGCCCTTATCCCATGACAGGGGTGCGGTGGTAGGCTCCCTGATGTCAAGGACAGACACCGCCCTCTCAGAGTCCACGGGGACGTCCATGACCCCCTCACCCAGTGATCAGAGCCCCCTCTCGGCCGTCACTAGCCCCATGGGGCTGGAACGGGTGCTGGCAGCAGGTGACGCCACGTCCAGTGTGGAGGTGAGACTGTTGAAAGTACACGCCCACCATTCAACAAAATCTACGCTTTGAATGTTCCAACAAGAATTGCAGTAATATGACACAATAAACTGTACCAGTACCAGTGCAAGTTGAAAGTCTACTCAGTCGTGTGCTTTTTCATGGCAGCATGTCAAACTTTACTCAATATCATGAATGCAGCGTTAACTGTGGATGTGAGGTGGTGTGGTGATGACAATAGCTTGATAAGAATTTCAAAGCCTTACAAAAGTTCCTTTAAGGGGGATGAAACTGCAAAAGATTATGATTTCCGGCAAATGAAATTTTTTTTTAAATTTCCAACACGAGGTAAAAATTTGTTCCCACATTAAACTAAATGTTGAAGTTTGTGCAATTAACCTGTCGAGGACGGGCTGATTTTGCTTTAACACGCATTTCCCATGGACACCTGCCCGAGTATACTCAGGACTAGTCTTTAATAGGTTGAGGAGTCTTGATATACACCACAACAGATTGATAGTGTATTACTGTGCCAATTCGGGCATGCATGGATTGATAGCATGATAACATATTACGTGGATGAAGATTGTTTGATTAGTACGTGTGAAGAGCATTGTGATTTTTTTACTTGGAACCAGCTGCCTCCGGACTTTGACTCTGACCGGCCGGGACCGTCCAGTATGAACAGCTACAACAGACATTCCTCCATCTCCATTGTGACAGAGACAATTACCAGCGCTGACCAGGTGAGTCCTACTGACCGTCATGTGATCACAGCTACAACTTCTGTCACAGACAAAGTCACTTCAACCTCACGTCAGAGAAAATAGTCATATTGTTAAATCATCTGTTATAACTTTTCTCACGTCATTATAAGTAGATGCAGTAAAAAAGATGCTGAAATACCATCATTACATCACTGATGTTTGAATGAATGTTATATATGGTTTTAAGAAATGAAATAGATAGTGTAATTGCTCAAATAAGAGTGCCTTGTGTTGGTTAACCTACAGTATTTTCAGTGTATATGCAGTGTTCATATAAAACTCCTTGTGGAACCGACTTTCTGTAATTTATCATAACCTTTGAGTTTAGACTTATTCTTTGCCTCGTGATTACAAATAATCTGTGTATGTACTCTGGAAAAAAATAACAAAGGCATCCTGAACACTTCTCCAAACATAAAGTTATACTAGTGATCATATCAGCCACTATCATGTTATCCTCATCATTATCGACACTATTATCAGCATCAGTATCATATTGATCATCATCATCATCGTCATCATCTTCATCATCTTCATCATCTTCATCATCATTCATGATATGTCTGGGAAGGAATAAAGAGCAGGAAATACTGACACTTAAAATTGGAAAGAATTATTTCACCAATAAGCAGAGTTTGCATCATATGACATCTCTCTCTCCCACCCCACCCCCATCCCCACTTCAACCCCCACCCTACTCCGTACCCCCCACCCATTTCTGCTGCAGGTGACAAGTCCAGAGGACCAGGGAGGCGGATCCATCATAGCCCCCAGCCTGGACGAGTTTACGGGCAAGCTGCAACCAGACGACGCCCGCATCCTGGTGGACCTGCTGAAGCTGGCCGTAGCTAGCCGCTGCGGAGAGCACAGCCAGCAGGCAATCTCAGACACCCTCACAGCCATGGCCAAGGCCTACCCAGAGGTAACTTGTCGAAGGTCTTCACGAGAACAGGACAGTGGGCTACTTTTGACTTTAATAGCATGATGTCTCAGTTTGCAAAGAAGGCAGATGTTTCATTTCTACTCATCTGGCAACATGAAAAGAAAGAGAATGCCTGTTTTATTTCATCAAAGTAACTTTGAAATAGCTCCTCAGTCTGTAGCATTTAAATACATGTACAGCCAGTATTTTCTGTTTTCACTCCCATAAAATGGTCCATTGCATGATATACATGTACATTACTGTTTGACATATTGAAAACTAGAAGAAGCTGTGCAAGAGGACTGGTTCACTGGGAAATTTATATTGTTGTGTTCCTTCTGAATATTCCAGGTTGCTGACATGCTGCTTGAGCTGTGTGTGACTGAGCTTGAAGACGTAGCAGCGGACACCAAGGCTGGTCACTCGGCCATGCAACCAGTCGTCCAGGAGAGCTCCCACCCCTATGCCGACGACACCACGCTGACTGGCAACGTCCGCATCCCCGGTGCCGAGGCGCTGCGGGTGGAGTTCGACCGGCAGTGCTCGACGGAGCGCAGGCACGACCCCCTGACTGTCATGGACGGGGCGGGTCGCACCGTGTCGGTGCGCTCGGGACGCGAGTGGTCAGACTGGTCGGCAGAGCTGCGCATCGCCGGCGACGAGCTCAAGTGGAAGTTCACCAGCGACGGTTCGGTCAACGGCTGGGGATGGCGGATGACCGTCTTCCCCATCATGCCGGCTGCTGCTCCCAAACACCTGCTGTCTGACCGGGCCATCCTGTCACAGCCGTCGATTGACCTCGTGACCTGCCTGCTGGATTTCAGGCTAGAGGCCAGCACTGACAAGAAGATCATGCCGAGGCTGGCGGCTGCCCTGGCTGCTTGCGCCCAACTTAGCACACTGGGTGAGTTATTACTCCATCCATCACTGACATAAAACACACATCTTTTGAAATTCACATCATCAAATGTAATAATGTAAATTCCTTGTTTATACCAGGTAGTCCACTCTAATATCATGAATAGACCAGTTAGTGATGGTTTAAATGAGTCAGTCGTAAAATGAGATTTCACCCACTTACATAATCCAACTTGGTTTTATGTTAGCAAACTCCCTTGAATGTCTATAGATGTTTTCACTGCAGGCGCTGTCCATGACATTGCTTATTTTAACTCTGTTTCTCATTATGTCATTCTTCTCAAATGACCTTTATCTGCTCATGAGCAGAATGTAACTCCGAACTGGCGTATTGCAATGAGTTGATTACTTATACAATTTTTTTTTCTTCCCCTTCATCATTGTCCCCCCATAAATAGCTGCTGCGCAGAGGATGTGGGCCCTTCAGCGTTTGCGGAAGCTGATAGCCACAGAGTACAAGGGTCACCTGAATGTTGATGCTATCCTGGGCCAGCATGAGTCACAGTCTGACAGCTCATCACAATTTGGGGTGAGTCTACAATTTATTTTCTCCTCATTTGTAGGCCTGCATAGTAGTCCAGCAAGGGATTGTATTCTATGCATTTGCTGTTAATCATTGTAGTAATCCCTCTACAGATTGAATACCTCTGTAGTTTTAATCAAATCTTCTTCATGAAAATATCACATGATGGCATCAAAGAAAGTGTTCACCAAATATTTGGAAGGAAACACTTGAGAACTTCAGCAGATGAAGTTAACACGGAAAGCAATGTAGCCTCCACTTCATTCTACTTTTCTTCATTTTATTGTATTAACATTATTATTATTATTATTATTGTATTTACTGTATTAATACAGTTGTAAGTCTCATTTGTTTATGTGTCTGTGCGTGTGTGTTTTAATCGTGACAGGATTTCAGCGGTACAGCCCTGGCTGCATTGGTGAAGGGTCTCCCCGAGGCCCTCCAGAGGCAGTATGAGTATGAAGACCCCATCGTGAGGGGCGGCAAACACCTCCTGCACAGCCCCTTCTTCAAGGTCAGTGAACTTTTATATGATGACAGCACCTCATCACCTTACAGCATTATTTTATAAACGATTAACAGCGAAATCAGTTTCTCATGAAAATAGGAAATTCAAAATGTACATGACCATCCTTATGTTAGTCTCATTTCGATGATCTTTTTTTTTTATTTCGCTGTTCTGAGTATTTGTACTTTACTTATTGAAGTAACTTAAACATTGACTGTACTTCTCCTTCAAGCTCTTCCATTGTATCAAGAACATGTGTGTGATATGTTGCAGTCTTTCATGGAAGTATTCATTTGCTTGTCATGATAACAGTTTTGGTGAAGAAAAAAAAATGTCTGAATTAGTGCTAAATTCCAACTTCACAGAGAGTATTTGGTCTCAAGTAGAGCTCATGACTTGATATGATGTTTGCATCGCATTGATGACAACATGTGAACAGTTGTAAGATAACATGATTTTGAGCGTTCGTGCAATACACATGGTACATGTAGTTTGTGGACAATTTAGAGTTGCCTGTACAGACATCATGTGATGACAGATTTATTGAGGATTCTAGGACTCTGCAAAGTTTGTTAACTCTGATGTTCATACAGTTGTCAGTTTCTGTGTATCATGATTATCTTGTGATGAGATATTAAAGGTGCATGGTCCCCGTGTTTTAGTCAAATGCGTACGCGGGCGCACGGCGCATTAAGTTTCCTATAGAGACCTATGCTATCGACTTCTCTTTGGCGCTTACGCTTTGGCCCACTTTCCCGAGTCCGAAGAAGTCCGATCCACTGTAGTCAGTGGTCGGATCACAGTTCGGCTCATGATTCCTGCGAGGGGGAAGACAGCTTTAACAAAGTTCTTTTGTGATGTCATGATAACAAGCACATATGCATGCACCATGGCATTACTACAGACTGCGCGATGCGCAGAGAAGACAACGCAGGCAACGTTACTTAGCAACAACTACGCACTTTACTCTTGATGACAGCTTAACTTTGGTAATCTTCATATCAATGCTAACGGTGATGCTAACGGCCCCTTTAAGGGTACAGGGATTGATAATGTTCGTCTTGAAAATTTCTCCAAGTATAAAGAATTTGTTAACTCTTTTTTTGCATGTGGAAGAAACAAATTGAATTGAATTGAAAAATAGAATGGTGGAATACAGCCGAGTTCATTCATTTGAAATTTGAAATGTGGTTATTACAGTTGAGTAAACCTTCACTTTGTGTGTCCCAGCCCACCACATTTGAGGACTGATTTAACTTTCTTTTTACCCCGATGGCAACAAAGGTTCTGGTAGCCCTGGCCTGTGACCTCCAGCTCGACTCGCTCTCGTGCTGTGCCGAGTCCCACCGCTGGGCCTGGTTCCGGCGCTACTGCATGGCGGCGCGGGTCTCCGAGTCACTGGAGAACCGCGCCCCGCTCCACAAGACCTTCGCGGAGGAGGTGCTGAAGAAGGTGACGCAGATCAGCGCCGACTGGGAGGAGTTGTCACGGGAACACGAAGACCACCGGGTCTTCAAGCGGGAGCAGGACGAGCAGATTCTGCTGTGGATGAACAGGTGAGGGAGCCCTCCAAATATGAAAGTCTTGAAAATGGTTTCAATCTTTGCTGCACAACAACAAGACTATAGGTCAGAATGTTGACAGTTACAAGACTTCATGCAGATAGTGTTGATTCTGTGGGGATATTTTCATATGGCGATATTGTAATTTTGTCAGTTTGGATAGTGACTGTTGCCTTCTAACACTTACATTGTATGAATGAAAGCAGTGGTGTTGTGGATGTCATTTTTATAAATGATGATCATAAGGATGATTATTATACAGATTGTAATGATGATGATGGCATAAGAACTTATGGTTATCATTTAAGATGGATAAATACAAGCATATAGAGAATTGTTTGGGGTTTTTTTTTGAGGATATAAAAAAATAAAAATCATGTGAGGTGCAAAAGTGGAAAGATGCATTTAATGATTGTCATCCACCATTCAAAACTTGAGACAAGCTATATTTTTGAACAACAACTCGCTGAAATAAAAGATAAAATCTTTGTATAAAATCAAATTCAATTTCTTAGTTGTGTTGTAAATCACAAAATAAATGTTCTACACTCGCCGTAATTGTACATACATGTATTTCTATTTTGTATTCATTTCATAATCTGTGTTTTTGTGTCAACTTCTTTTGTTTTTTTGCAGACGGCCAGATGACTGGACTCTCTCCTGGGGAGGGAGTGGCACCATCTATGGCTGGGGTCACAACCACCGAGGTCAACTGGGGGGCATTGAGGGGGCAAAGGTGAAGGTGCCTACCGCCATTGAGTCCCTGACTGCACTGCGACCCATCCAGATTGTCGGAGGGGAGCAGACGCTGTTTGCCGTGACTGCTGATGGCAAGGTGAAGAATTATGTAGTGTGCTATGCCAAATCGTAGCATTCAGATTTAATTATCATATACACTCCATTCTTTCATATCTAGTTTGTTGCATACCAGTTGTTCATTCACTTTTAGCACACGGGGATGCAGGTCTATTTAAATGATGAGATAATTAAGATTCATATGTGCAGATGTGACAGCAGCAATTGCATTGCATTTTACATTAGTTGTTGACTGTGGTCACATTGCACAAACTGCTGATAAATTATGTAGATTGTGAAAGAACGATATAAATGGACCCATATGAATTTATGCTATGCTTTTGCCTGATGTTCCATTCTTTCTAAAAATTTCATTTGTAAATTACCTGTAATACCACAAGTACATATTGCTTGAACAAATGAAAAAAAAGATTGTTCTGTCAAGAGCATGATGTTAATTGAACATTGCACTTTAGTAGCTACCCCATCATCATTAAAAAATATGCATCTCGGATGATTCTAGCCAAATGGTTACGAGTGACACATGTCTAATCATAAGAGATTAAAAAATAAACTCAACAAAGCAACGTACAAGAGCTAATGTAAAGTAATGAAATTAATGGATTGGGATCTTAACAGAATTTCCTATCCTGGTTCTTTGCTCCCAGCTGTATGCAACAGGTTATGGAGCTAGCGGTCGGCTTGGCATCGGAGGAACAGATTCTGTCTCTACGCCCACCCTCCTGGAGTCCATCCAACACGTGCATATCAAGAAAGTTGCTGTCAACTCAGGAGGCAAGCATGCCCTCGCTCTCTCCGTGGAGGGAGAGGTGTACTCCTGGGGCGAGGGAGAGGACGGGAAGCTGGGCCATGGCAACAGAACGTAAGAACGACATCTTTTGTGTTGTTGACGTTTGATGAGGAGTTGCAGTGCCCGAGGTAACCTCTGGCACAAGCTTTGAGCATATTGCCAACTCATCGATCTGTGTGTATTACCTCGGGGGAGTGCATGTGCAAATGGGAAATACAAAACACATTCACTCACGTGCCTTGCTACATGAGATGATGTAAACTGTGTCAACGTGTCCTAATGGCATAAAGGACAAGTGATAACTAGAAAAGCACTCAGAGAGCACAGACCTCCACCAAGCAGCTCATTTCCATCCATACACATATGCTGAAAATTGCCCATTTTCCCAAATTGAAGATAAAGCAACTCAGAAGCCTGTGTTTATTTCATTAGCCTCCTGCTGCATGCAGCTTTAACTCCTAAGTTCATTTACCTTTTTCCCCAAAAGATACAGAATCCATCAAATATTCCTTAACCCATCCCCGTCACGTCCCACAAAAAACGTGGTTTTTATTATTTATGACCAAAAGAGGGCGTCCTAGGACCTCAGGCTTGGCCAGGAGCTGTAGAATAATTTTAGCCAATCACAGAGATCCTTACTGGGACTCAGAAAAATAATTTATGCAAAGAAACATATTTTAGAATGTCTCTTATTGGCCAAAACATCTGCCAGGGGTTCGAGCCTGCTGAGAAACTAATCAATATTCATGTTTACAGCGCGGATGTATCTTTGTTGCCCAGCAACTGCAGTGATTTCTTACGCGCGGTATCGTGATATCGATCTCCTCATAGAGTGCTTGACGATATCTCCTTGTTTGTGTACGTGTACTGCTATGCTGGGGCACGGGGGTGTGTGTGCTGAATTTCATTTACGTTAGTGAGTGTGGGTACCTTCTCTAGGTTTCCCGTCCATTTCTCTCTCTCTTTTCTCTCTTTTGCTTTCGTATCATTCTATATCTTTCATTCTCAGAGTACAATCGTACTTCTGAGAGTGTTTTGTTCATTTTTTCTAAGTGATTATCTCGTTTGCAACAATTTAGAGGTGAGTTTTTGTCCTAGTGTTTGTTGAGTTTTTTGATTGAACACGATGTAGCTTATCTACGTATGTGCGAAAACATCGTAGTTTGTGTGGTACTCACTCGTTTGTTTTCCGTGTAAGCATTTTTGCCGTAGTGTCTTCATCGTTCGTCTTCCAAGCATCGTGTTTTCACCCTAGTTTTTCTCATCGTAGTTTTTTACCTCGATTTTTTTTTGGGTGCAAGATGTTCTGTGTATTTTTTTCTACGGTAATATGCCATCGTTGATGATCTTCGTGTATTCATTACTAGTTTTTCACCTCCGTTTCATTTTTGTGTACAACTAATGTCTAACGTGGCGTAGTTACAACTATGTTTAGAGCTAGTTAGATAGGTCTGCGATGTCTGTATCGTTTGCTGATATGTTTTGTGAGCTGAGAGTGACTATGATGGGAGTGATATTCAGGGTTTTGCTGTGGTTGAGGTGATGGCAAGATGTAATTTATTTTGTGTAACCATGTATGACATTGAAGATGGCGAGTAAAACTACGACACGAGTAGCCTAGCCTAGGCCGAGAGTGACACTGAGTGACACTGACGAAACGGGGGCTGATGCTCGCTCGTGCACGGGAGTGGTCTAGAGACCTGCATTACAGTTGTGTATTTATTTTTTTTTCCTTTTTCTTATTCACTCGGGTATTGTGCTACCAAAATTCGTGTCTCTGAAGAAACTCAACCAAAAGCTTGAAAACAAGTTTGCATCAGGTCTATTCTGTAGTACTAGCACTAGGTTCTAGATCTAAATCATAATGGCGATGCTAATTTAGTTTTCATTTAGAACTCGATGAAATCCATTTTCTTCGCTCATTTTTCAACTGATAAATTATTTAGAACTGTACTTAAATTCTGATGTACTGCATTCACCATTGTAATAAAAAAGAGCCTGCTGATCAGATGTGTCATTGTATCCTTTTCATTTCCTCCCTATCCTTTTGTTTTCCTTCCTGTCACTTTCTTCTTTGACCCTGGATGGAAAAAAAAAAATCCCATCTTGCCATGTAAAGACAGAATACATAACCATCATGAAATATCATGACATTGAAATGATAATAAGAAATATTCAAGTGACCGAAATACTTGTTTGTGAAAATAAATAACAAATGAAAGGTGATTTCTTATGGAGCAGTTCTTTCAAATGTCAAACAGCTTCGATAATGAAGCAAGTGAAATCTGAAAACTATCCTGGCAACAAGGTGAAATTGATAAGGAATTCTGACAAAAACTGTCACACCATTTGATGTTTGAATTTGTCTTTTTATTGGATGAGGTTATAAAACTAAGTGCCGCCGATAAAATAACAATCCTCTCAATTTGAACAAGAACAGTAGGGTGGTACACTAGTACGACTCAGTAAACAGCTGATTATTTATGCATCGTATCCATGGGCAACTGCGGGGTAACTGCAAGAAGCCGCAGGAAATTAGACTTGAGTCAAGAACGACTATTTATTATTATTTTTTTATTCAAACTATTTTTTTTTTCTTGGACTGAAAAAACCCCAAAATATTTCATATTACGCTTCTAAAATATAAAATGAATATATGAAGTCTTTTTATCGTGATTTTATGAAGAATTAGAAGTATTAAAAAAAATATAGATACTAGACGGGCTGAACAAGGAAGTCTAATTTCACCCCAAGAATTTGCAACACACAGCATCTCGGGTGCATTCCTAGCGTTCTTGCCGCACTCTCACGATCACCTAGCTAGGCCATGTGCACAAGCCAGTCACATGTTCACAGTACACACGTTGTTAGCCAGTTCACCGATCTCATTCCTGATCTCGTGCGTGTAGAAAATTCTCTCAAAACTAAGCCAGACATGATTTTGGAACATACATTACAATGTCAAGACCTTTTCAGTGGACTTTGAATTCGCTTTTTGTCTGTTTTAGCTCTTGAATGTACGACTTCGAACGTCCGATTTGTTTTTCACTACACCACGTGGTAGGAGTTCCGTGTTTTTTCAGCCCCATGCTTCTCCACACGCGTCACACTAGCACTATGTACCTGTACACACACAAGCCATCGCGATCGAAGTTTGAGCGATAGCGATAACATGTGCGGAGCAGACATGCGGATTTCAGCACAGGGTAAATGAGTAGTTGAACGTATCACGATTGTAAAACAAATCTTTTTCTATGTCTCTGCAAATTTGAATTAGGCTATCTCAGCATAGATAGATTATGATACATTACAAAATAGATTAGCCATAGCAAGAACTTGCTTACATGAGAGTTATTAGATAACGTTGCAAAATAAAAACCCCGTCATTGAATGGAATGTTCCAGAGCTATCTGGGGGGGCTCGAGGACATTATGGACACGTCGATTCGCAAGTGGGTAAGATGTGATTACAGATGGCTTGAAATGAAGAGGATTTATCAATGAAATACACAGAAACAATATTTTTTCATAATTCCTGCACAATTTATTATTTCTTTTCATAAAATTCACATAAACTAGTGCTGTATTGAGTCAACTAAGTGCATATTAGCACAAGTGTACACGCATCATCCCTCCTGCCTAGTGGGAATGACACAGGCAGTTTTTTCTATGACGTATGAATGCTCTTCGCGTGTAGATCGCGCCGTAGGGAAGATCGCGCCCAAGTTCATGGCCAACTTACTAGGCAGGCACGATATTACAGATTACACAGAGGCCCGTACATGGATGGGTTAAAATTTCCCGATCATTACTTGAATTTAATCATCTGTTCTGTTTGTCATTATGAAGTTTTCCTGCTAGTTAATCCACATCCGTTCACAACTTTTGGAGTTATTTTGCACACAGACAAACAAACAAACACCAGCAAAAACATAACCTCCTTGGTGGAGGTAATGAGTGAGTAGTGCTGTAAGATCACATTGTGACCTCAACTTTGACTGTTGCATTTTAGCTTGACCTACAGAGTATGAGAATTAATATGATATCTAGGGTTTCTACTAGATAAAAATCTTACTATGACAATCTCCCATGAGACTTTCATTTGTTGAAGAAACCTGTTGCGTCCAGGGAAGCCTTGTCACAAATTCCACTGTTTTATTGTTTCGTGCAGGCAATGCGACCGACCACGAGTCATTGAGAGCCTGCGTGGCAAGGAGGTCATTGACATCGCCTGTGGCGGTGCGCACAGTGCCTGCATCACTTCCAGCGGTGAGCTCTACACGTGGGGCAAAGGTCGCTACGGGCGTCTGGGTCACGGGGACAGCGAAGACCAGCTTCGACCCAAATTTGTAAGTTTTGGTGCATCACAGATTTCTTATATTGTATATACCTGTTGAGCACAAGTGAGGCTAAGTTTCAGTGCTTGGAAAGTGAAAAAATGTTGGTTTCATATGCTAGCCCTGAGATTATCATATTCAATAATCAGTGATATCAATGATATCACTCAGTAGTCAGCTATCAGGTCCACAAACTTGAATTTGGTTGGAGATCAGTCTATTGATGCACTTTATTCCAGAGTAGTGAGTAGATGTTCGAGTTTTTCGTACAATTCCTGAAAATAAAAAGCAACATTGGCACTACGAATCCTCATCACTTAACAGGCTACGTATGCAGAGCCACCAATTAGAAAAAATGCTGAAGGAGAGCGTGTTTTTGTTTTGAACTTTATTCGCAATCAACCTTGCAACAGTCTCTAATGTGTGCTCAGTAATTCTTGTCTCTCAATGTTTATCTCATCATGCATATTGATGAGTTGCACAATATATTGACCTAAAACTCATTTTCATGGCACCAGGTTGATGCCCTGAAGAGCTACCGCGTCACTGACGTTGCGTGTGGCAGTGGCGACTCGCAGACGCTATGCATCACGGACGACGACAATGTCTGGTCCTGGGGGGACGGGGACTACGGCAAGCTGGGGCGGGGCGGCAGCGACGGCTGCAAGGTGCCGCAAAAGATCGACGCCCTCGCCAACATCGGCGTCTGCAAGGTGGAGTGCGGATCCCAGTTTTCTATTGCCCTGACCAAATCTGGCTGTGTCTACACCTGGTGAGTAGGCTGGACATTTTTTTTCGGGGGGGGGGGGGGGGGGGGGGGGACACCATATTTGACAGGGAGGACATAGACATTAACATTTACTTTCTGAAGTGATACAGATATGGAAGTTTCTCCCCACCTGCATGCTTTTCTATTCCTACAAAGAATCCAGAATTTGTTAGTCATTGTGTATGTACATATGATAGGGTTTTGAACTTTATGTCAAAAAGAAAAATGTCAGCATTCTTGTGTCATAAATTTGATGAGAAGATTGGCTGAAGGGTGTGAATTTCAGGAAAAGAAATAAACACATGAATATGAAGCATGGGCATTGTACAGATCAGTGTGGTATGTGAGAATGTGATATTCAATTCTAATTTTGACATGTGGACACATTAGTTACGTTCAGACGGGAGCCCTTAACCTCGAAGTTAGGAAACTTCGAGGTTAGAGCTTGTAGTTAGGGACCGTGAAGACGCACTCGTAGTTAGCAAACCTCGAGGTTTGCTCGATGTTTCGAGCCACGAGAAATCTTATGGTTAGCGCTCTAACCACGAGCCGCGTGGGGTCCCCACTCGTAGTTAAGCACCGTGTGGACACAAAAAACAACGAACTCGAAGTTAAGAGTGACCTCGCCTTAAACTCCAGCCCCTACAATTTCCCTCTGCTTCCGGGTCAACCTCCCAAACGTACACCACAAATACACTACACGTGAAAAACCTATGACACACGACACAACAACATCATCTTTTCTTCCCATGCGCTTGATCTCTGAAACTGAACACGTCGAACTCACTACTGTATTCTGTATTCTTCTCCGACGCTAAAAAATGTTTTCGACGAATATCTTCATAAAGGCATAAAGTCATCAGTGCAGTGCTATCTCTGCATACCATGACAGAGAAAAAGAGTACCTGTAAGCGAGTCCGACAGGGTTGGACTAAAGAATAAATAGACGCCTTGTTAGCAGTGTGGGCTGAAACTTCCGGTTTTGTGGTTTTAACATCGAGTGGGACCCACTCGTAGTTACGGGGGGGGGGGGGTGAACCTCTCGAAACCTCGAGGTTATGATTCGTCGTGTGGACACACGTCGTAGTTCGGGGGCAAGAGCTAAACCTCGAGGTTTCCTAACCTCGAGGTTAGGGCCTGCCGTCTGAACGTAACTATTGAAACAACAAGATACACATTCTTGTACAAAGAAGATACTCTGAAATATGTGTTGTGATGGAAATGCTATATCTACTTCCCTGAAGGGAAGTATTGGAACATAAGCATTGGCAGAGAAGGATATGATCATACTGTGTGTCAGAAATTGTGACACGGGCTTTCATGAATATCATTCATTAGCGAGATATGAAAAGTCCCTTTGGACAAGATCCTCATGTGGCTGATACAACTACCCCCCAAGTACGTGAATGCGGTATTGAATTATTTGCCGAGCTGACAGTGATTTCATTTATTCGTTCCTTTTCAGGGGCAAAGGCGACTACCACCGGTTGGGTCACGGATCGGACGATCACGTGCGGCGCCCCCGTAAGGTAGCTGCCCTGCAAGGCAAAAAGATTATCTCCATAGCAACTGGCTCTCTCCACTGTGTTGCTTGCAGTGATCAAGGTAAGATACATACCTCCTAGTTATAAATCGGATGTGAAATGATTTATCTTGATTTTCTTTACCCACTTTTACTCGACACATATTAAATTTTACTCCCTTTTTAATTGAAACTACCTTCTTGGTGAATACATTGTAGAAGGACAGGTTAAGCCTCATTGATGATGAAATAGAGGAAATTATTTTGTCATGATAAATGCACATTAAAGGATGTATATCATAGAGTGATAGTAGAAGTTGCTAAGTCTTTGTTAGAAAATAAATACAGTCTGTTTTTCAGCTAATGCTCATTGATTATATTTGGCAAGATTGTGTAATTGTAGATTGAGCTGAAAGTGACATGTTTTGCCACAAGTAACATATTACAGCATGTAGACTCAAATATACCTCATATCATATCTGTATTCATTGATTATACTTGGCAAAGATTGTGTAATTGTAAAGAGAGCTGAAAGTGACATATTCTGCCACATGCAACATATCGTATCATGTAGACTTGACTGTAACTTTGTATGTAGTCATTCGTATCTTTTGTGCTTTCCCCCACCTCACTCGCTGCGATTACCACTAGGAGAAGTGTACACATGGGGAGACAACGACGAGGGCCAGCTGGGCGACGGAACGACCAACGCGATCCAAAGACCCAGAATAGTCACTGCGCTACAAGGTAGGCCGAGACAGTGTAGCACCATACTTTGGACAGGGAGCGGAAACTTGGTGAAATCTTTGCCATTCAATCACTCTCATATTTCGTGGTTCAGCTGAGTTTACTCAGTCTCAAAGTTTTTGTTTTCGTTTAGAATGCTCTGAAGTCATTTAAAATCCCCCTTTTTGAAGGGGGTAGGGTAGGGGAGGGGGTTGAAATGATTATGAAATTGTAACCTTCAGTTACTCGTGATAAATATCTAAACTCCTTGTCATAGATTTTCTTTTGTGTTTGATGGTAATACACTACTTTCATATGAAGGAGTTTCTGTAATTACTTTTTTTATGTCCTAGTAAGGATGGGTTGACCTAACTTCATCCACATTGTTCGCATCCTGTGTTACCAGCATAGATTGTATCAAGGTACTCCTTGATAGAGCACTTTATAAATGTGTGTACAAATGAAGATGGGTACTTTACACCATTTATTTCTGGTTGAAATCCATATGGACGCTGTCTGACAATTATGGCCAATGTACCGCTTCAGACTGTGTTGCAAATGAGCTTTATACCCCTTCTTTCTTTCATTGCCTCTTGCATCTCACACTCTCGCCCACTTTGAATCACCCAGACAAGAAGATCACCAACGTGGCCTGCGGCTCTGCCCACACCGTCGCCTGGTCGACTAGCAAGCCACTGCACGCCGGCCGACTTCCGCAGACTGTGCCCATGGAGTACAACCTGCTCAAGGACATCCCCATCCCCGTGGTCCGGAACCGCCTGGTCCTCCTACACCACTTCTCCGAGCTCTTCTGCCCCTCCATCCCCATGTTTGACATGCGGGACAAGCCGGACACCTCGTCCGCCGCTGGGATGGGCATCCTGGTGGGAATCGATGCCCTCCGAGGCCTGCTGGTGTCCTCCGGCAAGGTGAGGATGAGAGAGCAGTCTTACTTCAAGATCTCTCCTCCACTCTATCATTCATTCTCTTTCTTTTTCTCTGTCTCTTGTCTGTTTCTCTCTTTTAATGAAGGTGAACAAGGATACATGTGTTGTCATTGGAGTATAAAAGAGCAATTACATCAATGCATATAAGTTATGTAAACACGTGCCACAAAAATATGCACAAATGCTCACACAGCTGCCTCCACTAATTTAGCACTGTATGGTAAAAGAATTATAACATCTTAATGATTTGGAGAAACTGTGTTATAGATAATTCAAAGAGATATTATGTGAATGTAGGTGAAAACATTCCAATTGAGGCAATATGCTGGAGAAATGAGACTTTCAGTCTCATCGTATTTTGCTTATGTATACGTTTCTTGATAGGCTTTTGAGTGGATATTATTGTTGCCCCATTGATACAAATGTAAGCCTAACATTCTGCATGGCTCTTAAAATTAGGTTTAACCTTATGAGCACGCTTTTAATAAATATGTCTCACTCTCTCGTGATGTGATTGATATGCAGGAAGCGGCGTTCCGCAAGGTTGTCCAGGCGACCATGGTGCGCGACCGCCAACACGGGCCTGTCATCGAGCTGAACCGCATCCAGGTCAAGAGGTCGCGGAGCAAGGGCGGCCTAGCGGGGGCCGACGGCACCAAGTCAGTCTTTGGCCAGGCCTGCTCCAAGCTGAGCCAGTTTGGTTCGGACAGCCTCCTCCTCCCGCACCGCGTTTGGAAGGTCAAATTCATAGGTCAGTTCTCCCTCACCACCCCCACCACGCCCTTCCCTTTGTGCTCTTTGCAGTTGCACTTGTTACTTTGCCATACACTAAGGTTTGATATGATCGAGTATTTAACTCCAGTGATGTACGCTTCAATTCAAAATTTATCCTGCAGGTGAAAAGGACCTCAACTACGTAGGACTGCTACTTCTGGTTACTCATTGCTCGAGATGTGTTCAGAAGATTTATAATTGGTTTAAGTCATAATTCAGCCTGTTTGTGGATATTTAAAGATGATGATTAGCTAAATATAACATTTCCTTCTTTGATAAACAATTGTTGTGATAAAGTGACTGTGATGACCCAACTAGATGGGTAATTTACAGTGTTTCTTGCTCAGTCTCAGGCTGATATTACCCTAAATTAGTATCAAAATAAAGAACTCTCACAGTGTTAAGGCTGAGGTGGATTTAAAAGAAATTTGTCATCAACTCGAGCTTCATATCAGCGAAACTTTTAGAAGAGCAATTTAACATTCCAACTTGCAACTTTTTGTTTGTCACAGGGGAGAGCGTAGATGACTGTGGCGGCGGCTACAGTGAATCCATCGCTGAGATGTGCGACGAGCTGCAGAACGGCTCCGTCCCGCTCCTGGTGCTGACCCCCAACGGGAGGGACGAGGCCGGGGCCAACCGGGACTGCTTCCTACTCAACCCCCTAGCCAGGTCTCCCGCCCACCAGAGCATGTTCAAGTTCCTCGGTAAGTGGGCAGTCAGGTCATACTCATCAAACTGGCCATTCCCCTTATCACGGCTGTATGATTTAAATCATAGTGTATCTTAGTGTTCCTCCGTTGATTAAAGGAGACCTCCGGATGATTTTCAGACATTTACATTTGAACAACAATAAATTAGTTATACTGAGAACAGACTTTCAGAATTTATAGTGATTTTGATGAGGAATAAGTGTCAAAATTTATGATAAACTGCAATGAACAAGGACAAGGATGATGACATAGCAGCCTCACCATAAAAATGCATGAGTTGGGGCTCAAGGAAGCAGAACAAAAGGAGAAAGCATGCATGAATTCTACACAAGTGAACTTGTTAAGCAAGTGATATTGTATTGGAATTCACATTGCTACATTACTGAAATGTGTTAGCCTCCTTTGTCATCGTCCTTGTTCAGCGTATTATGTTTTGGGGTTTTCAGAGTATTGGTTTCTCTGCCCAAGGACCACAATAGATCCCACAAAACTGTATGTGGCACGATCAATTTATGTACTACCTGAAGTGAATTTATATAAATTGTCTGCAATGCCCCTTTAATGTCTTTGTTTTTCTTTTGATGGTTGCAGGCATTCTGATGGGAATAGCCATCAGGACAGGCAGTCCCCTCAGCCTCTCACTGGCCGAACCTGTGTGGAAACAGCTGGCCGGCATGCCTCTCACTGTAGCAGACATCACAGAGGTGGACAAGGACTACGTTGCTGGTGAGAGATTAGAATCACTGGAATTGCACTATACCCACAACTTTTCTGAGTGAATCCTTGAAAAAAAGACAATGACAAATCATTGGAATACATTATATCCATTACATTTCTGTATGTATCCTTGAAAAAAAAAAAGTAAACTATATTTCTGTGTGAATCCTCGAAAAAGACAGCAAACAAATAATCATTGGAATCACACTATATTCACTACTTTTTTTGTGTGAATCCTTCAAGAAAGACAGCAAAAGGTCAAACCCTTTCATCAAACCTTCATGTAATATGTTCGTAGCCTCACTTTTATTAAATCTTAACTGATCATGACTGGAAAACAAAATACAAGTCACTTTTTTTAAATGATGATGATGATAAAGTTCACTTTTAGTGTGACGACTTTTGATCAACCCCTGCATTTGATGCAAGAGGGACACAGGTAATTCAGTTATTGTACCCTAATATCACAGTACAGCTGTACATTTGTATTTGGCAATGCCCACACCAATTATCAGCCTGAGTTTTTGTTTGTGTTGTTAGTCATGCTTTTGTTTTTTAATAGGATGACAAAATTTTTGTTTTTGTCTGTCTCTGATCTATCTTTAAACAAACATTTTATCTGTCTCCTTCTCTCCAGGCCTGATGTGTATCCGTGACATGGAGTCAGAGGCTGAAGCCTTCAGTCAGATGGACATGCCATACAGCACACCGAGTGCCACGGGTCAGGACATACCCCTCAACACCAAGTACTCCAGGATCACGGTGGAGAACAGGAACGAATACGTCCGTGCTGCCCTCAACTACAGGTGAGGTTTCATTTTGAGATGAATCATTGGGTCACTGAACATTAGTTCAGTTTGAGGCTACTGCTTGTGTGGAGAGGTAGTAACCTGTCTGCCATTAAGAATTATTTTCCTACTGTGACATAAATAAGCACCGATTATTTGGTGTTTTAGTGGTAAACGTGATAGAAAATCATGGGCATACACCGTACATACACGGGATGGACCTGAACCAGTGATCTTCTAATTACAAACTAGACAGGCGTCGTATCTACTAGATTGCTGAGCTTTTGCCTGACAGCGAGTGGTGTTTTGTTGTTGTTGTTGTTGTTTTGTTGTTGTTGTTGTTGTTTTTTTGTTTTGTTTTGTTTTTTATCCCTGATAGCAGCAGGTACTGCATATCTTTTTAAATTAATGAATACTTCTTTCAAGTTGTTTTTATTGCAACTGAATGACAAATTGCCCTTCCATCCATCCTATGTATAGGACTGTCCACGCTCCTTTCCCATACAATGGAACCTCATTATAAAGAGGTTGGGTATAACAAAACCTTCTTATAACAAGGCCATTTTGAAGGTCCCGTCTCCTTATATTTCTTTGCTTTATGTTGTACCCTGATATAGTGTCGGTTATGAGAAACCTGGGCCCCATTTCATAAAAGATGTTAGGATAGCAACTCTTGCTGGAATGGCAACTTCCAATAGCAACAGCCAATCAGGAAGCTGTTTATTTGTTGTTCCCATGACAATTGACATTCCAGCAAGAGTTGTTATCATATCAACTTTTTATGAAATGGGTCCCTGGTTAACAACATAATTGTCATGGTTTTGAGGTCTTTGTTGACGAAAGTTCCCCTATGATAGCACCCTCTTTTCATCTCTTCATGTCAACTTTGTCTACACCAAGTAACTATAGTTGTACCATGTGGTCCTACACACATTGCATGATGTATCTTCAAGTGTAGAATTATGCTGTTTTCTACTGTCCTGTATAGATCTATGTGTGTGTGTTCTTATATCACATCATACTTTTGTTCATGTTTTTTCTAAACAGGTTGACAGAATTTGATGACCAGGTCCACTGGGTGAGAGAGGGCATGGCGAGGGTCATCCCGGTTCCTCTCCTCTCCCTCTTCACTGGGTCTGAGCTGGAGACTATGGTATGACCTCATGACCTTATGACCTTTGTAGAGAGAGAGAAGAGATGCATGAAGAGTGATGGAGATAATGATATGGAGAGAGGAAAAAAAAATAGACAAAAAACTGAGAAAGTGGGAAAAAATGAGAGAGTTAAGGGAGAGAAGCAGACCTGGACAGAAGTAATTATCCATAAGACTGTCCAAGGCTGCCACCCATGTCATCCATATGTTTGATATGTGTAGATTGAAAAAAAAGGGAAGAGAAAATAATGTGTACAATGAGAGAGTGAACAAATATCACTGCAAAATGCATGAAAATGCATCATTGTTATTATAATATTGTTGAATCAGAAAAATTAAGTAAAAAAAAAGAAAAGCAGCACATCTGAGATGAACTATGCATGAAGTCTGATACTCTTATTAGCAGACAGAGAATGTCTGTCAAACACTTCTAAAAAGGAAAGGGAAAAAAGCCATATTTGTCATAATTCTTCCTTTTTTTCATATTTTTTGTGGCATTCTTTCTTTAGAGTTACTTGCATTTGTTTTGACTAATGTGTTGATATCAACTATCATAAGTTTTATACCAAAAGACAATTTTTTAAAGGAAGTGAACAAAGAAATAAAATGTAAACAATGTGTTCTCCCTGCTGCCTGTTAGGTCTGTGGTAGCCCAGATATTCCCCTGGACCTCTTGAAGTCGGTGGCGACCTACAAGGGCATCGACGCCTCGGCCCCACTGGTTACGTGGTTCTGGGAGATCATGGAGGACTTCACCAACAACGAGCGCTCCCTCTTCCTGCGTTTCGTCTGGGGCCGCACCCGCCTGCCGCGCACCATCGCCGACTTCCGGGGCCGGGACTTTGTCCTACAGGTCAGTGTCCCCTCATCCAAAGTCTCTTTAATACCTTGTTGCAGCGTATAAAAATATGTTAGCTTTGCATGGGGCGATGGTGTGCCCTTGCTTATTCATGTAAAAGGCAAACTTGCACCCTGTTCTTTTTGACCTTTGCTGTTAGGGGCCAGATTTACAGTAGTTTAATCAATTTGAAAGGCAAGCTTACGAATTGTATTTTTGACCTCATTTTGGGGACCAGATTTAATAGAAAAAAAAATAGAGACTGAAATTAGTCTGTGATTTTTAAAAGCTTTCACTGCTTGTCCAAGGATGGGAAAATGTCATGAAATGACAAAGAGATTGGCAGTCTGGGAAGTATTTGTGATACGAGTCATAAGGTAAAAGTGGACATTTTCTTGCGACCAGAAACTATTGCGGATGTAAAAGCCAAGAATATTATTGTTTGTTTATGTAACGTCATTCACTGCTTTCATTCCGTGGAATTGAAAACAAATGAAATTCATCTTACCCCACCAAGCGCGAAAAATTACTCGTTCAAAAATTGTCACTTTTACAATGTTGTCGATCATTTCCATTTATGAAACAACTACTGAGGCTTTCTTCACAGGGAAGTGATATGCCCACTTTTCAGAATCTCACAAGTTCTGAAAAGATGGAAACGCCATTTTGTCAAGCAGAGATTTACATGTATTGATAACTGATGAAATAGATTCATGGGCACAGTCACTGTAACTATGTGCCGGTTGCTGTCTGTATTTCAAAGAAGTTAAGGAACTTTAAATCATTAGCATCAAGACCTTTGTGATTTGTGGATGCATGACATAACACTTTCCTGTGTAATTCTTGCCTCCTGTGACGAACTGCTTAGGTTCTTGACAAGTACAACCCACCTGACAACTTCTTGCCCGAGTCCTACACCTGCTTCTTCCTGCTAAAGCTTCCCCGCTACTCCTGCCGTGAGGTGCTGCGCGAGAAGCTCAAGTACGCCATCTACTTCTGCAAGTCCATCGACACCGACGACTACGCCCGCATCGCGCTGACGGGCGAGGCCGCCGGGGGCGAGTCCTCCGAGGAGGACATCGAGGAGGACGAGCTGGATAGCATTGAGTTCGACTCCGAGGTGGTGGAGCTGTCGTGATGCTCTTTCCTCCATCCCCTCTGGGGAGAGGACGCGGGATAGCATCCTGCCATGGGGGCGCGAAACCGGCACTACTGGTGGTGACACAGCTGTGTTTGAAGTGCAGAGACCAGAAGAAGGGAAGAAAGTAACAAAGCCAAAATACTAATGTTCCTAGATTAGAAGATATCCTACTACGTAGCAAACACAATTCTGATTGACATGTAGCCGATGAGATGGTACCGGTAGACATTCAAAATTTTCTATGCCAATGTTAGAGAAACACCTATGATAGATACAACATATCCATGATATTTTGTATTTCCTGCATGGATTGGGTTACATGCACATTCACGTGGTATTGTGTTGAAAGATGTCAAAAAAAATACTGGACTGAATGAGCACATGCATATCTGCAGTAGTTGACACATTCTCCGTGGCTGTCTTTTGACTTGAGGATAGTCTGAGTTCATGACAGATGTGATGCAGCTGACAGAAAAAGAATTTGATAAAGTCGCTTGCCCGTTTGAGATGCAGTTCAGGTTGTGGTTAGCTTAATTCTGTTTCTAAGTCCCATTAGGGGCAGCCAGTCTTATGACCGTACATGTACATTGTATGGCTCTGTGCTAGCAGAACCACACCTTAGCATAAGATGTTGGAAATGATGATGATTGCTTGCGTCTGTTTCGAGTAAATGCCTATGCTGAAGCCCACCCAAGTGTCGATTTGCTTTAGTAAGCATGTTGTAGGGAAAGCTGTCAAAAATGTCTAATACATGTAGATTATTAATCAAGCAGTCAAAAGCAATGTGAGAATGTGACAGACTGTATCTAGTTGGCAAAACTACCAAAAATTGTTGTAAACTATAGCGTTTAAGGCTATTTATGCAGACATTGTAATATGGCAACACTTTGTGAAAAAGGATAATTTACATCTAAGACATTTTCTTGTAATCATTTGATTTCCAGAGCTGTATCCTTTTGTGTGATTTTTGCTTGAAAATGTTCACTTTCACAGACAGAGCGTATTATGCCTTTTGTAAAGATAGACATGAGCAGGGCAGGAACTATAATGGTAGTTGATTCCAAGATGTTTTCCAGTAATCGCTGTATAGGTGCTTCAAACGTCGTTACAAGTCATACCTTCAAGATTTCACTTATTTTGTATGTTATTATCAAATGTGTAATGCTCATATGCACAATAATTGTTTGTTGCTGAAAGTGCAAGGATTGCTGCTGGAAAAGAGATTGTTTCATATTTCCGACGACATTTCTGTGATTTCGCTGATGTTTAAGACGAACATTTGTGGGCGTGTGACTGCAAGGACGATTTGTAGGTACTTACAAAGAATGTAAACTTTTACTTGAGAAGAACTTGAGGTGCACATACTGTATATGATATCTGTGTAGATATATAACACATATTTCACCATTAAAAACCATAATTCTGTATTGCCAGAAAACTATTTCAGCAACTGAGAGAATTTAGAATGTGACGCGTCTGTGTGAATGGAGTGTTTGTAGTCTATATGCCAAACTGCTTACTTGGAATGTTTCATATTGATGATTACAGAATGTGTTTCTTGTATATTAAAGTTACATTGATATCTCTGGTTTGTTCATGCACACGTTCACAGGCATTGTGATGCCAGTTATTTAGAAGATATGAGGATATTTTGTATGTTTTGGTTGCAAATTCAAATATGTACTATTTGTGTGTTAAACTATAAAGCGATAGGTCCATATTTGCCTTGTCTCAATCAAATGTCATACCATGAGCTATGTGTGGAGTTGTCATAATGCAGACATAAAGTGGTATCATTTTTGCAACGTAGTTTGAGATGATGGACTTGTAAGTACCAGAAGAGCAGGATATGTTTGCAATACGCAACCCACAGTGTTTTTCAGTCAATTGAGAGTTTTCATAATAATGTGCATAATATTGATATTATATTGAGAGAGAAGCGGTGTTCCTTTATTTTCATTAAGTATGTGTACCTCAAAGGGAAAATGTACAGAAATTAGAGGGGACTGTTCCTCTGTTGGCAAGATTCTTGTCAGTTCTAGATTTAATCCATGTTCACCCTTAATAGTTTTAGTAATCAAGAGGTGAAGTGTAGAAGCAAGATTTTTGGGTGACGCAGTCTCGAAAGCAACGTCTGTATTTGTAAGCATTGGACGCAAAATATATTTCCAGTGTTTATGGTATGTTTCTTCGTGCGTCCTGGCTTCTGCTGACAATTTTGTTATCTATATTGTGGAGTTACCCTGTTTGCATAGTTGTATCTTTTTGATGCTTGTCAACGGTAAAAATGTCTGATATGGTAAACTATTGCCGTACCACGATTTGTGTGTGTGTGTGTGTGTGTGTGTAATGAAAAAGATGTTTAAAGGTTATTGGAGGAAATTAAAGAAGGAGAGGCCCTTTTCCTTTCCTTGTGCATAGATGTATTGAGAAATGATATGTATTTATTTCACCCCCCTTACTCACTGGCTTCGCTCTGAAGTGCACACAAAGTATAGTAAGATGACGTGTCAAAGTAATGAGATAATACGTACTGTATGTATATAGATATATTCAGAAGATTTGATCATTGTTTTGTTTTTCATAATATTCAATATCGCCAGAGTCATCTGCGAGTTTGTTAATCTTGTTGGGGAAATAAAAAAGTGTAATTGAGGTAGCGTAAAAATGTGCATTTTGCCAGGATTGCATGTTTTGAAGCAATTTTAATAGAGTCTATTATCAAAAAGAAGAAAAGAAAGTTGTCAGGCTCTATTTAATGTGTATCAGAAGTGAGATGTACTTGTTTTGAGGAATGATTGAACTTTGTGAAAAATATTTGTACATTGTAACCTTGAAGCAGATACCATCGCAATGTTTAATATGTGTGCATATGTGTGAATTAAAATGGCTTGATGATAGCTGCTCTAATATATGAAAAACAAAATTGTGTACAATGTGGTTTTTCTGTACTCATTATGTGAAATATGAAACTTCTTAGATACCTTGATCTCCAGGCCTTATTTTTTTCTCCCTTTTTTTTTTTTTGGGGGGGGGATTCAGAATTTGAACAATTCCTCATGTAAAACTGCCATGATAATCCATTTTAAATCTTTGGTACATTTTCAGACAGCAACACATACAAAATATTTGCTACTGTAAAACGAGAAATGTTCGCGTGCATTTTAATTTCACGAATTTCGCGAGCGCCAAGATTCGCGAAATTAAAATGCACGCGAAATTTTTTATCTACAGTATATGCATTGAACGCAAGAGGCAATTCGCGAAAATTTCTTGCCACGAAAAAGGCCGTCGGCTCCAATTCAAGAGAATTTCATGCAGCGAATATTTCATGTTTTACAGTATTTCCTCACCATTAATTCTTATGTCATAGACCTCTTGTTTCCTATGAATAACCTTTCTCCATCTCACTTAGTTTGTTTTTCTTCATGCTAATTATTAGCTGTAAGTCATTTTTCCATGTAAATTACTACAGATGATTGTCTACAAATTTTCCCAGGCTAGTAGGAATAGAGTGCTTGTGTTGTCTCATTTGCTTGTGCAGATGAGGAGAATATGTTTTGGTACATGTCACATTTTTCAGAAGTAACTTGTTGCAGTAGCATTCCTTTTGCACTGCAGCATTCGCAACAGTAATTTGCCTCTAGCACACACCATCTATTTGATTGCCAGAACAGTCCTAGCGTAGTTTCTGGTATGTTGTGGCGAATTAAAACTGCCCCAAAAGTAACATGGAGGGGTGGGGGGGGGGGGGGGAGTGGGAAGGGGTGAACAAACAAAGAAATCCTGGAAATTATATAGAGGTTTTAGGTGGGAATCTTTTTATGCAACCCCTCAAGATTGAATTGTTCAGTTTTTACATGACTCTTTTTTTCAATCTGTATTGAGCTGTTTGTTGAAATGCTACAACCCTGGGTTTTTTTTTTTCTCCTTCTGTGTTTGAGAGGTGGAGGATATCGACCACTAGCGTATCATGTAAACAGAGAACGGATGCAGCAGTTTCTAAATGAAACTCTCATTAGTTGCTTTACTGTTCCACTGTCAATTAAAAAAAACACAAATCCTCTTCTCAATTTTTTGTTTTCACTAATAAGGATATCATCACAATTTTTCTTTACAATCTCACACAACCTTGACAACAACCACAAGGGATATCTCAGTGAGAGTTATGATAAACAGTTTCTGTAATGTATTCAAATGCTATGCATGCTTTGTTCACGTTAAGTTGCCATTAGCAACCACAAAGCTTGCTGGAAGCTTGACCTACCCAGCAACAAGTAATGGATGCTAATGGATGATTCCTTCCCAAGAATATTAATTGGAAGGAGCAGGTGAATAAAACGATTCATGACTAGCAGGGGCGGATCTAGGAATTCTGTAAAGGGGGGGCGTGACTAATATTTCTGGTGCCACTTCCGTGTTTCATTTTATTTCTTTTATTTTTATTTCTTTTGTTTTTAACGACAAATAAAGGGGGGGGGGGTGTGCGCCAGTTGCGCTCCCCTCTGGATCCGCCACTTGACTAGGTTGTAGGAAAAGAAACATCCACAAATCTTGATACATCACAGACACAGTCCACTGTCTACACACTTCACTGCACTCAACAAAATTAACAGATGCATAGATGAAGTGCCACAGAAATAACATTTTTCTTTTGAGCAAGAGCATCGACACTACGCACCTCAAGGTTGCCATTGGCAGTGCACTACTTGTACTGTATTCAAATTGGACAAAAATATATATCCGTCTGTGTACATACACATCTTGGTTAACACTCTTCTACTGAATATTGCAATTGAGTAAATGAGAATAAGTTTGAATTTAAATAAATTAAGAATGCAATCAACTCATCACACAATGCATATTCCTCTATGATTGATCTAATGCTGAATTCAATGTAGTGTATTGTGATTTCAATGGCAGTCTTCATGATTATAAAAATTTTTCCAAGGCCAAAATACGGAATTTTACCTCATGATAGGAAATGGGTATGTTTGTCGTTATATACCTTCAATATGAAACTCATCCTTACATTGACTTAAATACATGTATGAAAATTATTGCTACATTAACTTATATAAAAATCATGTTATATTAACTTTAATACAAAAATCATTTTTATATTAACTTAAACATGAAAGTCAAATAAGAACAAAGCCTCTAATTTTGTGCAAATGATGTATGGAGGTGTTTTTTTTTTATTTCAATTTCAGAAGCTTTTAAAAAGATTGTGGCCTTTCTTCCACAATTTGTAAGTTATAGGTAGATAGATAGAAACAAGTTGTGTTACTTACAGGCAGATATAATAAATGTGAAAACATGCTGCTCTAGGTTGCTTGACAAGGCCATGTTACAGTATTAGAAACGAGCACTGAGCATTTCACCTAAATGAACATAGCAGTGAACAGTGTGCGCTTCAAGGTTTATTGCCTGTTTGAATGGATGCTCTTGTCTACTTTCCTTTTCGACACACTTGATTAGAATAAAAAATCATATCCTTTTCTTGTTTCAATCTTAATATGCAAAAGAATTGGAGTCATGCTTCCATTGCAACTATGTTTGTTTATTTGTTTGTTTGTTTGTTTGTTTGTTTGTATGTTTGTTTTGATTAGGTGAATCAAATAAACAAAGAATTGACAATCAGAATTTTACACAGCAGTACTTTTGAAACTAGTCCAGAATATGTCTATACACCATTGCATAATGAGAATCATTTCTTCATCAGGATGGTTTTTCAGTTCATACTGTCCCAATGTTCAGAACATTGTCCCTGAGAGAAGGGGAAACTTTGCAAAGAGGTGTTTTCCCCTCCAATTTCTATCCCTCATTCTCACTTACTGCTGAAACCAAGTGTGAACTGTCAAACTTTCCTATGAATTGTTTTAGAGTCTTGGAGACAAGTGAGAGATCAGAGTTTCCCATCCCCACCCCAACCAGGATTAGATAGCTTACACTTTTAGCAGAAAGACTTTTGGGCATACATGTAGCTGTCCAGTCGGTCTGCACAGGCCTTCACACCACCTTAATGTACGAGAAGTTTTGGGTGTGGCCACCCAGTTGGTCTGCACTGGACTTCACACCACCTTAATGTCTATGAAGATTTGGGCGTGGCCACTTCTTTGGTCTCAACTGGCCTTCACACCACCTTAATGTCCAAGAAGATTTGGGTGTGGCCACCCAGTTGGTCTCCACTGGCCTTCACACCACCTTAATGTCCAAAAAGATTTGGGCGTGGTCACCTAGTTGGTCGCCACTGGCCTTCACACCACCTCACTGTCCAAAAGGATTTGGGCATGGGCATCCACCTTGAGCACCCTGGGGATCTTGATCTGGTTGATGGAGGCCTGTGTGTTTGCTAGGAGGTGCTCCCGAAGCTTCCGGAAGGTCCCCGGCCGCATCAGGTGGACCCGGATGGGACTGATGCTGCCCTTCTCCCGGAAGGAGTTGTACACAAAGGAGCTCTCCCGGAGGTTCTGGTCCAACTGCAGATTGCAAGGTCGTGCATACAAACTTTAATATTACATTTACATTCCACTCTAATACATGCCGTAAATAATTATTAAACAGCTGTCCATTATATCTATATCATATCAGCCCAACTACAATCAACAGAGCCCTACACTCTGGGTGCTAGAAAAACAAACAAACAAACAGACAATTCCTTGCAAGCATATCACACATTCAAAAATCTATTTTTAAAGGTCAGCATTTGTGAGATTTTAGGAAAAAAAAAAATATCATATGGAGTTTTTTGGGATTCTTTACAATTATTTTTTATGTGAGTAAACATATTTCACATAAAATTGGAAAGTAGATCAACTGACACAACAAAACTGACCAGAAACTGTTCAAAGTTGATCAATCATTTTCAATATGAAAATATTTATTGATAATGATTATAATAATGTTAAAAGAGTGAATCTTTTGCATTGACAGTTTTCATACAAGACGTAATAACGTTCTATTTCAATCTGTACTAGAGGACTTTTGATCTCAAATAAAAAACAACAACAAACAAACAGACTTTTATAACTAAAGGACAACAGGTTTGGATTTTTTCTTTGTAGTGTATTCCAGTCGACATCACATGAAAGACTGAAAAGATATTTTTTCCTGCAGTTCTAACCAAAGTATACATAACTTCATGCTCAAAAAAAGAAAAAGAAAAAATGTAATCATGTTTCTCACATTCTTTTACTTGTGACCAAGAAACAAATGTCTGAAAATGATGGAAGAAACAGCTTCTTTTGGGACAGAATATACCAGGTATTTAAATCTTACCAAAGTCAGATCACTGGAAGATGGGGTTCTTCCTTCCAGCTCGAGAAAGACTTCATAGTGGGGGCATTTGTCGGAAGCTGGGTTGGAACCAAAAGAGAAAATAGTATCATTTGAATAATACAGTACTCTCCGCACAATCGGGTAGGCTCGGGCAGAGCGTTTCTTACCCGATTAAGCGGAGTACCCGATTAACAGAACACTCTCATTCACAATTGACACACACAATGTGTATTTACTTGCATTGTACACTGCACCAAACACCTACACTGTATGCTTAACACACGTGTTTGCACGGCACATTATACATCCCTTTCGTGAGGCAAAAAGTCGGTACGTGAACATGTGTTTTCATGTTTAATCACTCCCCAAATGATCGGTCTTCTTTGCAAATTAAGCAGGGAATGCGATTAGCAGTGGAAAATTTGACATGCATGATTTCTTAAAGTGTTATATCTGTGATGAAATGTGGGTAGAAATTAGATTAAAAGAGAATTATTTACCCATTTATGCGGAGAGGCAACCCGATTATCAGGTAATTTCAATGTGCATTGGAACTGACTCTGACATTACTACCCAATTAAACGGAGTACCCGTTTAAGCGATACCCGATTACGCGGAGAGTACTGTATATTCCATGTATGATGTCATATATCACATTTGATTAATGAAATATGGGAAGATATTTTGTAAAATGCAGGGTACCGGTATGTGCTATTTTATCCAATGAAGTTTAGATGGCAAATGCACATTATCAAATAGCGCGCTACTTCTTCATCGGGTTATGATACAATATAGATTATAGGGATGAATACTGATCCCCACTGATTGCCAATTACTCCTGGGACCTCTGAATGAAGCGAGCCAGCAGATGTGGTGATTGGCTATCAAAACACATCAAAGGTGAACGACTTCAATACCCCCAAGTCCTAGGAGGGGGCTTTCCATGGTGGTATAGTCGCTGAGGGTGACCCCACCCCAGTCGCCAATCGTCTTCTGTATTGTCTGATACATGACATCCTCCGACATTTTCTCCCCTCGCAGATTCAAGAGTTGGCCTTGTCTGTAAATGACAGGAAAACAGGATCACATCACAGCGAAAAGTCCCTCTCTAATCCTATAAGTTAGGGCACTGAAGAGTATGAAAATTATCGCGTAGATTCAAAGGTCCATAATGTGAAAATTATGTTGTACTTGTTGTTTTCCTTTCTGCCAATTTGAAAACACTACACATCAGTAATTATCTTTATAAGCATTCATACATTTTCTGATTTCATACACAATTTTTGCATAGCTAAAATGGTTTTCATAAAGCATGTGCAGCAAAACCATTTCTATTTCAATCAAATTGCAGCTCATTATTTGATGGGGTCAAGAACTTCTGGCCAATTTTACTTTTTTTTTAGGATACACCCATCCCTAACCCAAACACAAAACAGAATTAACTGCTTTACAACTGGAATAAAAAGATTTGTCATATCAAATACTTTATTTTATCTTTCCTATGTTCTAGTTGCAATTGAAAAAAAAAATCATTTTGTTTATCTAATGGACTTTGTCACACAAATAAGCCTATGCTGTTTAAGATCTTTGAACTATGATGCTTCATTGATAAGCAATTAGTCTTGTCACAGTAAGCTATGCTCGTGCCGCAAACCTACCCATATAAATGCTCATCTGAATTCCAGATTTTGCCCTTTGCACAATGAAATACATGGCAGAAATCAGAGTCGATACAAGTTGACGCAACATTGACGTAAACTTCTGGCACAAATCAGATTCGACACAAGTTGATGTAAACTCCTCTGTCTAAGTGTACATATGCAGGGTTTCAAACTGTACATTGTGATGGGTTTTACAAAAACACGGCTATAACATCATAACTACCTGTATAGAAACTCTACTACTGGAGCCTTGTTGTAGAAGTCTGTCACTCGCACCACGTCTCCAAAACGGTAGCGATAGAAGCCGCTCATGTTGGTTAGCACCAGCTCGTAGGTGGCGCCCTTCTCTACCTCGTTCATCAGCAGCGTGGATGGTTGGTCTTCGTCACTGTCATGAATAAGACAACAACAAAAATCATGCCAACAGAGATGGAAAACACACACATACCATTGTAGTATATTATACTGTATACACAAAGTGTATTGTTGTACATGTGTTTCTTCATGTGTTACAAACAATAAATGTACAATGACAGCTTTGAGAAATGCAACCTACAATAACATCAACAAGAGTACTGTATACGCCAAATATTTCGCGAGTCAGGTGCTATTCACGAAATTAAAGACACGCAAAAATATTGACTCTGATCAAGCTATGAATGTGACGTACACTTATACATTTCTCCATTCGGTACAGGACTACACGATCGCGAATTTAACCACTCGCGAAATCGTTGGGAAGTTCTGATTCGCGAAAATTTAGACTCGGCAAATATATGGCGTATACAGTAATCGGACTGAAGTACACAGTGACTGGGATGCGTCTGTCTTTTAACACAATCTCTGTGGACTTTTTGATGACATTCACTGGTCTTGACAATCTCGACCTTAACCCATTGAGGATGGACTAATCTTGCTACAACACACATTTCCCATAGACACTTGCCGGAGCATACTTGGGACTCGTCCTCAATGGGTTAAGGAATTACTTTCAAAAACTAAACATGCATTTCCCTTACACCAAATGACATCCTTGGATAATATCTTGGTAGGAATTTAGACAGCTAGCAATAGATTAAAAAAAAAAAAAGAGCGAACTGAAATATCATATGTTTCATTGTTTGAAAACTGGAAATGTTGACATATAATATACACTGTACTGTATGTGTCATATATTTCCCAAAGTGTGACTTGTATGCCAACTTTATAAACAAGAACCACAGTGACAGGATAAGAACTAATGGAGTCAAAAGGGGCCCGAGCTTTTGATCGCAGAATCTTTGTCACAGGCAAAATGACAAACAGGCAGGGAGAGCAATCAGATAATAAGGACTTCACACAACAAGAACAGTGAGTGGAGGGCTATGGACACAGAACAAAAACAAAAGGGGAGGGTTGGAGGTCATGGGCAAGGAGCCCAACAGGTAAAGGGAGGGGGATTAACGGAGGAAGGTGGACAGATAAAAGGCAGAGGAGGGTCAAAGATGATCCCAAGGATCATAGGGGGCTACCTGTGAAGGATAAAGATGAATAGGGAGGAATCAACATCAGCCCCCCCCCCCCACCCCCATCATGCTGTTGCTATTTCACTCTTTTCCCATTCTTATCCCTCCATTGTTCCTTTTTCTTGTTTGATGTTGCCTCCCTATGTGTCCTTATCCTCAAGAGGTTGCCCCCTATGATCCTTGGGATCATCACTGACCCTCCTCTGCCTATTGTCTGTCCACTCTCCTGCTTTAATCCCCCTCCCTTATTAAGACTGTTGGGCTCCTTGCCCATGACTTCCAATCCATCCCTTTTGTTCCTTTGTTCGGTGTCCCTAGCCCTTCCGGACTGTTCTTGTTGTGTGTAGTCCTTATTATGTGATTGTTCTCCCTGCCTGTTTGTCATTTTTGCCTCTGACGAAGATTCTGCTACGATCAAAAGCTCAGGCCCTTTGACTCAATTTTACTCCATTGGCTCACCACTACTTGAAAGGCAGTCTTCAGCAGGTGTTGTTGTTGGGGGGTTTTTTTCAGCTACATTTAGGATGAGAACTAAATAAATATTCCTTTTCAGAAGAAAACTTTGTGCTATCCCAGCTTGGACACAATATACAGTGCATTTGTGATATGGGAGGCAAAATTTTCACATCTTGATAATTTTGCAAAAGTCAATAATGACTTGCAAAGTTTGCCAAAATGACAAAATATACCACATATACAGTTATCAAATGTCATAACTATAATTCCGTTGCACACTATTTTCTCATTCCTGCTGTCACTTCTGTCTTACCTGTGTTCGATGGGGATGAACTCACAGAACATACTCCTGGGTACCAAGAGGTATCTCCTTTCGTCATCATGGGGCCAAATGTTGATGCCTATCAGGCCCTCACTGGCGGCATACAAGCAGGAGTAGATGGGAATACCTGAGGGGAAATTTGAGGGTAAACAAAAAGATTTGGATGATAATATATTGAACCAAAGCAGCATATATCACTGCATCTATCAATCTATATAATTATCTATCTATCCATCCACCTATCTATATTGCATCAAAAAATCTATCAGTCTTTAAATCTACAATTCATCAATCAATCTGTTTATCTATTTGTCTGTCTATCTATCTATCTATCTATCTATCTATCTATCTATCTATCTATCTATCTATCCATCTACATCTATCTATCTATCTATCTATCTACATCTATCTATCTATCTGTCTATCTCTCACCTTTGGTATACTTTTCTCTCAACATTTTGCCATAGATCTGAAATGCCCCTGAGTCCACAGCCAGGATCACCTGAACATTGGGCCAGATCCTCTTGGCGATGCCATCAAACCCTTTCTCAAACTCTTCCCTCAGTTCGGTGGCCCTTTCCGGGTCCGCCGTAAGTATGGCATTCAGCTTCTCTCGGATTTCTTCTGGAATGTCCAATTTGGGATCAACTTCTCCCACCTCTATGTCTGTCACTAACTGCTTCCAGTTCTCTTCGAGCTCCACGAAGGCGTTGTGAATAAGAGGAACAAAGTTTGCCTCGATTGCGCCAATGTCGCGGTCCGCCAGAGCAAAGAGGAGGTGAGCGTACAGAGCTTCCCTCTCGGTCGTGATGTCAAACGCTGGCATTGGTGTGCTGTACATGTCGATGAAATGCTGTGACGCTTTGGGCGTGGCCGAGTTTGGCCCGATGGGAACACCACCCGGCGACTGGCGCGGCTTGGGGTTGTAGAAGATCTTGAGAGTTTTCCGCAGGTGCTTCGTCTCTGGGATCTCCCGCCGCAGGTAGTCCAGACACACCGTAACGCCATTGAGCAAGAAGTACATCGTCTGCGCTTTGATCATGGGCACCAGATTATGGTGGCCTGAAGTACCCGAGGTCACCGCCAAGATGATGGGGTCGTCCTTGGTCAGAACTTTCTGGGTGCCGTTGGCGATCTGCTGGACGAATGGCTTGTAGTGATCAGCACGTGTCAGTGGATGCTTCTGACAATATTCATCAGGTGATTTGATCTCACTGAAGTAAAACTGCTTGCCATAGATGGTATCACTGGCAGATTGGAGACGAGAGAGCAATATCTCTTGTTGGACCTACGGCAAAATTTGAAAGAAAATTTGATTGTCAATTCCAGCTTTTACGTACAAAGACATTCAACTATCAAATGAAAAAATACTTTCACCTATCAAATCAAAAAAAAAAACACACACACCAATCAATTCAAATTTTAATAGTTCCTTAACTTCTGTCACACATCATGCAATCAATTAGATCATTTCATCCCATTCTCACATCTCAAACTTACCCAATTTTCAAAAAGTCAATGAGTGGACTGAAAGTACAGTCATTCACACAGACTTCAAAATGAGTAGATTGTAATGGCACAAACATCTAGAGATTTTCAAACACTCACTTTCCGATGCCATAAAGCAGCTCCTTGGTAACCCAAAAAGGCTTCCATATCAGAAACATATTTCTAAGTATATATACTATGTACAGAATTTAGAATATCTCTGCACTATATCCATGTAGCTTTCCTCAAGTGTCTAGCAGTTCTTGACTGTCTGTAAAATAATCAGAGCATGCAGCTCCATAAAGTGATGATGAAAGCAAACCTCCTGACATCGCTTTGAGTCAGCATCAAGCGCCTTGCTCATCCTCCGGCCTACAAACTCGAAGACCTTGTTCACAGCGTATTGCTTTGCCGCCGACTCCGGAGTGTGACTCTCGGCTTTCTTCAGCCTCTTGAAGTCGTAGCTAATGGCGGCTACAGCAGTGCAGCCAGCAACTACTGGCACACCCAGTCCTGGTAAAAACAACAAAACAAAACAAAAACAAAAACAAAAAAGAGCAACAAACATGAATAAATGAGTCAAGGAATCAGGCACTTTTGTCCAACACAGAGCTGCAAACTTTCCATGCGATAATATATAGCATGAGACTCACGCAATCAACCAAATTTTAACTGTCTCACTCAGAAGAAAGAATTCTAAGATGAACCCTGAAAACAGAAAGAAAAAAAAAGTAAAAAAAGAAATGAAGAAATGTCTCCCAAATCCCTGAAGAACCAAACATTGATTAAAGTATGCACCAGTGTGTACTATTTAAATGCAAAACTGTCAAAGCTTCCCACAGTGGAAAGAAGGGGGGGGGGGAGGGAGACACGCCCCTTCCACACCATCCCCACCCCCCCCCCCCTCCTCCCCACCATCTCTTTGATCCTTTGGATTTGGTCACTCACTCCAAGTGTCTCACTCCAAACCCTCACTCATGGTTGCATGGCAGCCCTGCCAATAATACCTCTCATACTATATTTCAATGAACTTGTATAATGATTACCGGTATTTCACATATTGCACAGAAATGACAGCAAATATCATTGGCTATCTATGGCAACACTTGGTAATTACTACAAAATAATCATTTCATGTGCTGTTTGTTTTGTACTCTCCTTCCTAATAAAAGTAAACAATGTCAATGTTGTTCATAGGCATTCACAATTCATCCAATTCATATCGCTAGAAAGGAAACTTTATCTCTTCACAAAGGCGACAGTGCTACAAAACTACCTGTCAGCAATTTGAGAAAGGTTGCCCAGTGCGCCCACCTATATATATTTTTTACATTGATAGAAATTACAATTTTCTGAAGAGTATTTTGCAAATAAAAGGGGCGAGAGTGGGACTGTGTAGAACCACACACAGAGCTACCAAGTCTCACGCATTCTGCGTGAGACTCAAGCATTTAGGGTCTGTCTCACGATCTCATGCATGGCACCCATTTTTCTCACGCATCTGGTGAAGTCTGCAATTTGGGCCAAAAATAAGGAGCATAGCTCAAAGGATTAAAGTGATAGTTGCAATTGAAGGTATATTTCCCTTTTGCCTTTCAAAATTAGTGCAAAATAGTCACTTAAGTATGCACCAGATCGCATCATTAAGAGCTAATAATTTAAAAAGCTCGCTACCATGGGAGGGGGACACCCTCCTTGTTCGCGTGCGCATGCGCGCGAGCGCCGAGACGCCGAGTCATAAAAATCTCACTCATAAAAGTTTTTTGAACTTGGCATCTCTGCACACATTAAGAGTTGTCATTGAGGTCTAAGTCATATGAAAGTGGAATAACACTAGAATGTGGACCATGCTGCATGCATTCCAAGCTTTTCTCTTCGACTTAACCTATTGTCTTTTCCCGACAATTGCTATGTGTTCGAATGCACACATACTGGAGACACTTACTATACGGATACGCAGCCAGTGCAGATAAGAACTAACAAACATTGAACATATATCTTCCTCCATTTCCAGTATTAAGATTAGTTCAAGAAATACAAAAAATTGAGATCAGCTTTGATTAAACGTGCTGAAAGTAAAACCTTAACCGCAGCAGCGACCCCAATACGTACAGCGCCCCGCGCCGGGGTTAGTATAAAACTAGACATTAGGCTGTATTGGGTGAAGGTGCTTTTCGTCAGTCAGCGCGTCGCGCAAGAACTGGTACTTCTTCCCTTTTACTTCGTGTTACTTTTAAGTTAAAAACACATGGAATACTCACCAATTGCAACTATTCGCAAAATCCCCATCTTCCTATATCACATAATCAGTAACGAATTAAAAAAACGACGACGCCTTCACTTCTGTTACCGACACGCGTACAGCTCGACACGACAACTCCATACGCGGAGCTAGCTTGCTGTGCATGGCCAGGGCGCCGGGGGAGTTTCGGCTGTACGTCCCATCGTAATCCCGTTCCAGCTCAGTTTTGTTGTTGTTATGTAACACCTCGTAGTCTTAGTGCAAGACACATGACTCACATCGTAATGTTTACATCGGTGCCTCCAAAAGAACTATTCACTTCGGGGCTCTCCTCAGTGAATACTAGTAGTTCTTCTGGAGTCACCTCTGCCCATAGTTTTAACAAGAAACTCTCAAGGCCAATTACCGGTATATTTGTATACTATAAGTGTCAGATATACAAGTAAGTATTATTGTCAGTGACTTTATTGTTTTCATGAAGGCCTATGTTTACATGTGACCCATATCATGGATATACGCAGATGAGCCCCATGTCAAGACTGATGGGCCCACTATCAGGGGCGGATCCAGTGAATTCCGTAAAGGGGGCGGGGTGCGATAAAGACAATTTTTCTGGTGCCACTTCCGTGTTTAATCAGCTGACAAGCAAAAACAAACGAGAGAAAAAAAAATATGGAGTCTTAATTGTTGCTAAATTTGAACCATGTTTTGTTTTGTTTTGTTTTTGATATGCAATAGCAGTGCTTTATTAAGACAAAACAAATTGAATGTGACTTTTGTGACTCACGATAATTTGAGTCTTTTGTTTTGTTTTTGTTTCGTTTTTCTTTTGAGAAAAAAAAATATGTACTGAGTTGATTGGAAGACGATTCATGTTGCAAGTCGTCTGCGCGAGCGGATAGGTCTGCATTGGGAATTGAAAGGGGGCTTATAGGAAAAAAATGCCTTTAGATAAGATTTTCAAAAGTGATATAGATATCAAACTCGCAAGTTTCAGAGCAAATTAAAATATATCAGGCAATTATCACAACATTGTAAAATTGCACCACAAATATGGAGATAGTCAACGAAATTTAGTAAAATCTTCACTTACCCTAAATTATATTCCTCCAAGTTTAATTTTGATTTTAACAATCTTAATGTGGAATGCGGTATAGGCCGAGCAGACCCTGTGAAAGAACAGACATTATCATTTTGCAAATATGACTGAACGGGTAATCCCCCGTTTCTTCTGTACCTATATGCAATGTAATAATATATGCAAACTTGATGTAATGTGTGTATTTTTTCTCTAAAGACGGAAATAAAAACAAACAAACAACAAGGCATGTATAAATACCTATGATGGGGTTAACCCCTCGAAAAGAATCTAAAGGTGAAAACTTCTTCCCAAATCTCCAAATGCAACAAAAGAGTACTCTCTTTGAGTTTAAATGAGTGAATAGACAGATATAGATAGATAGATAGATAGATAGATAGACGAGATAGATATATAGATATAGATAGATGGATAGATGAATAGATAAATGAATAAATAGATGAAATAGATAGATATAGATAGAGAGATAGATTGATGGAGCTTTGAGTTTAAATGAATGATGTAGACAGATATAGATAGATAGATAGATAGATAGATAGATAGATAGATAGATGAAAAGATACACTAAGTAGATAGAGCAATTATAAGCGCGAAGGAGTAAGAGATTTCTCTTCATGGCTGACACATTTTGTCAACGAATTATCAAAGGGAAAATATATATTTTAACGTTATAAAAAGTATACCCCTCCACTGAGACCTCTGAGAGTCGCTCCATTCCCTCTTGCAGAAAGATAGGGCCTATACTGTGTGTGACCCCCCCCCCCCCCAAAAAAAAAAAAAAAAAATCCTTGTCATGGGCTGACATGGGATTCAGAACGGACCCCAAATCTCGGGAAAACGAGAGGCAACTATATGAAAGGAATTAGGTTTGCGGTGACAAAGGCGCAGATTATTGGTCCTTGTTCTATATAGGCCCCTGGTATATACTTCGACGTCATGCCCGATGCAGACCATTATTATATATCGCTATAAATGCCGAGTGGCAGATGCATTGTTATAATATTATCATGAACATAATGAATAAAAGCATGACTGTAGGTCTAACTGAAGTTTGCGAAAACGCATGTCTGTTTTAGAAACATTATGAATAGATTCATGACATAAGTGCTGCAAGCTCTAGAATATTGCGCATAATGGTCCATCTATAGGCCCTACAAACAAGAATTTAAAAAACAGCTGTTTTGGTCTCTTCCAAAAATGACAGTTTTGGAATTGCCCAAGTCTATTTACAAGTATTTCAGGACCCACTGAGAAGAGATTGGAACAGAATGCACAAATATTGTGTATTGACGAAATAAAATTTTGGAGCCATTATTGCAGAAAGCGCGTGTAAAAAAAAAAAAAGAAAAAAGGAAAAGAAGATGAAGATGAAGAAAAAAAAAGAAGCAGGTGGTGATAAATGTTATAGATGCTCTTTTTTAAGACTACGACAAAATAAAGCATTTCTTTTTTAGCACGCACGTTGCATTCATAAGATGTAAATTTGAAAAGTTTAATGCAATAACAGACTATAATGATCCATATCTATGATTTTTAGATATTTGAGATCTATAAAGCTTGCTGGAAAAGCAAAGAAACAAACATCTTTAGAAAAAATCTCTTGTTATATATGTGAGCGCAGTATTCTTGAAAATATCTTATTTTTCTCTATTTGATGATAACCTCACTGGAAAAAAAAATGAAAACAGCGTTAATCTGTTTTTGCATTTAAATTCTTTCTATACACTAGAACTCAATATGTGTGTCTATGTGTGTGTCTGGTGCAGTGTCTGCGTGTGCCAGTGTGTGCATGTGACATGCGTGTGTATCGCGGGTTTATTGTTGTGGAACATGGAGTATGATTCATACGCATAATGGGGCTTGGGGTTTGGGATTTGGGGTTTGTGTTTTAGCTAGCTAATGGACCAATGGCGAAGAATAGGTGGTATTATTCACCTAGCCAACTGCAGGCATCTCAACCTTATGGGATTGAGCTCTGGTGTGAATTATTGTCTCATGAGTTTTAAATTCTAAACAGTTAAACACGTGGAGAGAAATGGGATAAAGATATGAAAAGAGATTTGTTTAAAATCTTTATATTAAGCAAAGTGATTACAAATATTAAATTATTTTATTTAACGACATTTCTGTCGATTTACTTTGTCTCAAAATGTGTGGAAGATGCCACTAAGGCCTATCATGAGGCATCGCGGCGCCTGGAATCCCAACCCGCCCCCCCCCCCCCCCTTACATAGATAAGTAAAATGCTCAATAGCTCTCATCAAATGGTGGATGTAGTTAGTGCAGGTGCATAGAAAATCTTTCGAATTGTTGGTAACATGTCTAAAGTTTGTGAATATTACTTTCTATTAGCCCGTCTTTATCATTATTCTTGTTGAATGGTTAATACAATATGTACTCATAATACTAGTACTCCTTACTGATGTAATAGCCGCCTATGGTGCAGTTACGAAAGATTTGCTACCTGCAAGAATTGCACAATTTCCTACGAGAGCGAATAGGCGCAACTGCACGGTTAGCATTATTATTTGACTCTTTATCAACACCGTACCATCTCGCTCATGTAACCACTGCTATGGCGTCTGTTCTCGTGCGAAGCAGCCGAAAGGGTATGTTTATTTCTCGATTCTTGTGTTACATTAAGACTCTGTTGGCTTTAGACCCACAATATATGAAATGCTAATTCCATATTAATGTGTCTTGGTAGTCAGTGGCTGCATTTTTGCGGTCTAATTTGTTAAATTGAGCTTTTAATTGTGAGCACAGCGCACACTTTAGTCGGTGAACGGTATGTCGACTCTGCCGGACATCGCCCACTGCGTGCCCCCATCGCATCTGCCATCTGCAGTGATTCGCTAAATAAAGCATAACGTTTACACTTTACATGCCTGGTTTTGGAGTCCGTAACGAAGACTGCTATTCCTGTAAGATGACAAGCGGAATTGAACTGTAGCAAATGGGTAGTTTTGAGAGTGAGGGTTAGGAACGATGGTGGTTGCACTCAACTTGTTACTACGACCTATGTAGTGTGAAAGTGACTTTCTCAATTTTTGTCTCAGTGGACTAAGGTAGTAACTGTGTAGTGTGTGTTAGTGTTAGGAGATAGAAAAATCCGTCTGTCCGAAGGAGTTTTGTGACATTTTATTTTTCTTTGACTTGAACGGTTCTCCGGAGGAGACATTAGGAGGGGATTCTGTGAAGCCAGACGTAGACTCCCCGGAACATATACAACGTACTTGACGATTTAAATACAGACTGATAAGTGATCATAGTGATCTTTCGGTCAATCAGTCAAGAGTCAGTGCAGACTGCAGTGGCGCCTGACCTGGCTTGGTTGTTGTCGAATTGATAATGACAAATAGACTGTTGCTGTAGTAATAAATACTAAACGTTCTCATTACATGGAGTCATGTGTTTATCTTTCCAACAACACATAGTTCTAGGTAGCTAGACCTATTTTGACCCAGATGGCATTCATCTGTCCCAAAGCAGGCAAAAAATAAAAAATAAAATTAATTTGCTAGTGAATAAGACGACATATTACTTTACTTTAAAATGAATGTATAAATACAATCACAAGCACAATCTTATTTGTTCTGTTAGTGAGACTTCCGAGTTTACTGGAAGACTGGAGGCTAGTGAGGGAGATTTATTTGATATAATACATTATTTTTTTTTTAATTATTTACAATAAAATGAAAATGATATAGAGTAAAATCTTAAATTTAAAGTGATTTTATGAGTAAGGATTTTTTTTCATAAATTTTCTTAGAGGAATGATAAATGCCAAGTAAATTCAACAACAACAACAACAACAGACAGGATGATGACAGGACAAATGAATAAAGGCAAGGCTCTCCTGTTCTTTGATAATTTCAGTAGGTCAAACGTAGAGACTATGTCTATGACTTGAGCTCAGGAGAAAGACCTGATTATTTACTCGGCTATGGCTAAAGATAAAAAAAAAATACAATTATGTAGTGTTGTATACAAATTAAAAAATCTTATGCAATATTCTCAAAATTGTCAAGCACACACCTCATCTTGACTCTAATTGTAAGTCTTACTTGAGTCTGGGCTACACTTATTTAGTAGAATGTACAATATGTTAATATTGGAAACCATTTTTTTTAAAAAGATTTTTTGGTTTTTGTGTGAAGAATGTATTTAATATTATAACTTGTCATCGCAGATATGAAAATTTGGAAGGCAAATGTGACGTAAGAAATGAGAGTTGCACAAAAGATCAATTTGTTACTAACAGCAGACTATTGTAAGTTGGTTGTGCCATACAAGAACAAGCTGTTTTAGTGTTTATTGGTTACATTTTTCACAATTTTGTCCTTCAATACTGGGCCTTGGCCAACTCTTAACAAATGCACAACGGAATTCCTGGATCTGCCCCTGATATGAGACTCTGTGTGAATTACTTATGATGTAATAAACTCTGGTGTATATGCTACTATCAAATATTCTCTTCAATGTAGTTTTGCCACATTGTTTACACTAGAGGGTCTAATAGCATTTGATATTCTACATGCACAGCCAAATTGATAGCACCTAGAAATGAAAAAGTGGGGAAGCATCCTCATCAAGGTGACACACTTTGTACCCAGTAGTCAATTAAACTGGGGCATTGTGAACCTTTCATTGCAAGCATCATCACATTGTTTACATTATGGTATATCTGGTACTCTGATTCTTCCAGGTCACAAAGGAAGTGAAGTGCTCAGTGTCCTGTTTACACAAGGCAACACTGCACACTGGCACTGGTCTGATGGTCCAGACTAGTAAGAATCACTGTCACTAGTGTCAGACCAGTAACTTTTCAGGAATGGACCAGGACAAAAATGAAAAAAAAAAAAAATAGGTACCTACTGGGCTGACAGGGACAGGTCAGACCAGTAGAAAAAAATGGGTTAGTGTGCAACCCTGCATAAAGTACAATTAAAAAAAAAATGTTCCACTTCCAGTCTCACTATAGGGTGAGAAACTGTTCAAGGTGAAAATATATGACTGCATTAGTAGCTGTGAGAGTCACCACTATCACAAGGGAAAACATGTTTTACATTGATTTTCTTTAAAGTGAAATTACCCATTTATTGATTTAATGCATTTCAAGTATCATTGTGTCTTTCCGGGAGATAAGGAAAGTTCTCAACGTGTATTCAGTTTTCACAATTTTCTAGGCTACAACTAAAAAATTTGTTTAGATGTGCAGTGTTGTGCTTTGTGATGGAATAAGAGTGAAATTCAACCAGGAATGTGCATAGGAGTGCAGCAATGCAAATTTAGAGGAGTATTAACATGCTATGTACATGTAGGTATTGTCTCAACCTAACCTCCTCCTCTTCCCTTTGTTTTTGTCTTCATTGCTGTGCCCTCGGCAGCTCATCAATTCATACGGGCAGCAGCGTGCGCCCAGTACTCCTCAGGGAACACACCGAAGATCACAACACACTACACAGTCATTCCAAGAGAGACTGACGAAAGATGGAAAGGTAATGGAGAAGCAAACCCTTTTGCAGGACACCTTCTGCTCAGCTTGATTTTCCTCCTGTATGATGCTATGTTTTAATGGCTGTTGCAAAATGTACATAGTACATGTACCTTGAGGAAAGAAGACAGGCCAATTAGTAAAAACATCAGTAGTATAATGTTTCTTGGCTTTGTACAAAGGAGTATAATCATAATGTCCCTGCAATAACGTTATGAAATAGACAATGTCAATCTCAAGAAATTAATCACACAAGCTTTAATTTAACACAGGAATGAAAGACATGCTGAGAGAATTTATAAGCAAAACATGTATGATGAGCATCATGCATGATAGAAATATAATCTTCATTCGATAACTTAGAAATATGCACGAAAGATGATACTATGATGACAATGCAGTCACATGATCTAGACTCTGTTCTGGGGGTTCAGAGATTAGATTCTACATGTATAATGTCATTGACATAACAGTCTCAGTGACATTGTGTTTGTTATTAGCCAACTCTTCTGTAAAACTTATATTTCTAATGCAATCTTTTTTTAATCAACATATCTTGGTCATAGAGTGCACTCTGCCATAGTCCTTTGTGTTCCCATGCTTCATGCCATGATATATCAAGCTGTTTCATTAGCATTCGCATTAAAAAAAAAAAAGAATTAAGGTAACATATTGTAGATGACATACTCCGTTCAAACAATGTTTCAGATGAAAGAAGACAGCACTCCCACCGGACGACCATTGTGATTTTATATGAATTAAGATGATTACATGTCCCTCTTTTAAAACAGATTATCTGTGGGCAAATGTGCCCTTCAGTAGAGAATGCATGTTGAAGGATTTTAGCTTTGTTTTAGTCTTTATGAAGTAGAATGCTGATGAGTGCATCTTTGACTGTCTTTGCTCAATTAATGGTCAGAGGTTGAAATGGAGCGGTACGGCGATGAAGCAGACGTGGTGATTGTTGGTGGAGGACCGGCAGGCCTCTCAGCGGCCATCCGCATCAAGCAACTCTGCCAGGAGAAGGGGCAGGACCTCAGGGTTTGTCTGGTGGAGAAGTCTGCCGAGATAGGTAGGTATGGGTGAAAGTCAGATCAAACTTTTAACCTTCTGCATGCCACATTATATTTACTTGCTCATAGCTTTGTGTGTGGAACTTGTGCGCATTTGACTCACTGGCAAAGAAAGGGTTAGGTGACTGGATGGCTGTGGTCTTGTGTGTGCTCTACACGCATTGACCATATTATACAAATATTGACTGCTCATGAGGATGATGATGGAAATTATCATTCCCAAGGTGCTTTTCATACCGACCCTTCTATCACCCCGAGGCGTTAGCCGAGGGGTGATGGAAGGGTCAGTATGAAAAGCACCGAGGGAGTGATAATTTCCACCATCATCCGAATACAGAGCAGTTAATATTCGTTTTATATACCTCATCGTTTTAAGACTTAACCAAGATCTAGGGCTAGACAAATACGAAGTAAATTCTAACTGCTAACACTTAACAGTTAGGCCTAACGTTATTAGCCCTAAAATCAGACCACAGCGCTCGCTTGCATGGTTTTCGTCGTTTCACGGTACTCACTTACGGCAAGTCACATGGCCTTTGGCGAGCTCCTGCATAAAATCTTTGGCAGAAGATTACCGTATACATCCAGTTTCCCGTTGCTTGTGTTTTAATTCCATATTTCCAACATGCTGAGATTTGCCTCTGCTTCGGGATCCTAAGCAATCCTTAAGACAAAGTGTACGATTTTTGATTCAACTTACTTCAAATCACGGAGGAGCGCTCGATCACAAATGCCATGTTGAAACATGCCTGCTGTGCGCTAGTACAGTGCAATGATTGTGCATGTGTGTATACGATGCGCGTAGTGAACGTGTGATCTTGTAGGGGCTGCGGACACCTTGCGCGAAGTCTATGTTAGTGTACTTGTTATGTGTACAAAAGTCGCGGAGGGTTTACAAATTCTATCACGAGGGTTTTGACTTACTATCACAAGGGTTTTGCCTTTCTATCACTTGCATGAAAACCCAAAGGCAAGATAGACGGGACTACACCTTGTCACGTGATATACTTTTGACCAATCAGTGATACGAATCTCACTTATGAGGTATATAATATTTCTTAGCATCTTCTTTTATAGCATCATACCACCATCAGCACCAGCAATATAGTCTGAAGAGATGCTTGGTGATTTTGTTCATAGATGAAAATGGTGTCTTTGCCTGCCAAGTATGAAACATGTACTCAATAATTTTCTTTTTGACTTTCCCTCGAATCAACCATCTGTAGGCTTTGACTACCATAATTATTTTGCAGTAGAAATGACAACAATTTGGAGAGTAGTAAACGTTAACAGAAGTATGCAATTGTAAGATGGCATCATCGGAAATGGAGGTGTGAATGCTCTCAAGTTAACACTGGATATCTTTTGGGACTGGTGTCACCCTCAACTTATTTTTCTGTATTGTCAGTTGCAATAAAGTATGTTATTCATGAAAAGCAGTAACACATAAAAACACACACATGTGTCATTACTTTTGATGGTATCATTTCAATAAGACAGTTCATACAACGGTGTACATCCATGGATAAGTGGCATAGCCTCCAAGGCAGTTTTAAATAAGTACAATGGTATGTTGCGAATGAGTAAGGAAAGAAATGTACACACATACATTGAACACACAGTATGTACACACTCACACACACACAATATTGGTCTTTGTAACTCATGATTTGTGTGGGTGTGGTGACCACCCACATTTCTAAGCCCGTTGGACACTGTCTCTCTGTGTCAATCACAGGTGGCCACACCCTATCGGGGGCCTGTCTGGAACCCCACGCCCTAGACGAGCTCATCCCAGACTGGAAGGAGAGAGGGGCGCCCCTCCGTACCCAGGTCAAGGAAGACAAATTCTCCTTCCTCACAGAGAAACACCGCATCCCCATCCCAGTGCTTCCAGGTACTGTTGAAAGGGTGTTAATCATCCCTCTCCCATCATTCTTAAGAATTCCTTTTTTCTTTATCTTTTTTTTTTTCATGGTGTGATGTGGAACAGAGAAAAGCTGAGACAATTTAATGCATCACTAGTTAGACGCAATGAATTGTAAGGAGATATGTTTGAATAATGATGTTGCATTGAAATAAAAAAAGCAAAATGTGGAAACCACCAGCAAGGTGAATACTCCCATTGTTGTTATCCTTTCTGATGCCTTCCCCTTCTCTTCTCAACCGCCCCTCAATGGTTGTCACTTACCCCTTGCCTTTTTATCATTCCCCATCTTTGCCACACTGACTGTTGGATGCACTTTTATACATACTTGTGGAAGTTTGGAAGTCCATTTTAGTGCTACAATCCATTTCAAGGATTCTATTTGCTCTTTAGGAAACCAGTAGAGTGCAAACTTCACTACCAGTAATTTAGTTTCTCATTTGCATGCTACTTAATCTCTCTCTCTCCTTCTCTCACTCTCTTTCAATAGCTTTATATTATATACCTATGTGTAGAGCTTGAAATGCATAATTTTTATTTTGTATTATATTTGCTATTACAGATACTTTGACAACAATTTGTCAAATCATTTCAGAAGGATGTCAGCTTTGAGCATTTGGGTTTTAGGTTGTAGGAGGAAAGTATAGTGACAGAAAAATGTACATGTTATTCTTTCACAGGTCTGCCCATGAATAACCATGGAAACTACATTGTGAGGTTAGGGAACTTTGTGCGCTGGCTGGGGGAGCAGGCGGAAGAGCTTGGGGTGGAGGTGTATCCCGGGTACCCAGCGAGTGAGGTAAGTCATCTTGCAGGAAGTGTAAATTGTCATTAGTCTGTCTGCTTCTCATGCTTACTGGAAGATGCATGTAGATTTCATATCAAGAATCCACACTTTATTGGCAGGGCAAAACACGTACTAGTATCATAAACTGGAATTCTTCAACTGCTAGTAGCTCTATCTTGCGTTCTCGGGGAAAGAGTTTTGTTGTTATAATGTGAATCATGCATTCAATTTTAGACATACATGTGTCTGTCACTCAATGCTTGTTGATTTTGACATATTGGTACAAATTTCATGGATTGTGTGCCAAGTTGTGAATAAGGTACGTGCAAATGATGCTGTAATTTCATGTGCATGATTATGAATGGCTTTTATTGACTTGAAGGCTAGTATGGGTGATGTATAAACTCATCTGATGGAAATGCTAAGAGTTTGTAAGGATATTAATTTTGTCATTGATTTGGAAGGAGGGTATTTTTGTTTGATTTTATCTGTAGTTGAATGTAGCTTCAAGGTGTATTTCTCAAAATTATTTTCTTCCAGTTATTGTTCCATGAAGATGGGAGCTTGAAAGGCATAGCTACCAGTGACGTTGGAGTAGCCAAGGATGGGTCTCCAAAGGTGAGTTTTTTGTTGATTGTAGATCAATGCTTTATTTTTATGTTTTTCATAACAAAGGTCCACAATCCTGAGATGGAAATTAAAAAACAAACAAACAAAGAAACACATAGGGATGATCTCCTGGTAGAGATTCAAGATTTTTCCTAATATGGTGGTATTTCAGAATATTATTTGTGGCATTGTCACTGCTGTTAAGTGTATTGTACATCACATTGATTATTTGCAGATTTATGAATGAATGAATGATGGATGGATTGATGAAACTATTATTTGTAAAATTCAATTGTTTAAATCTGCAAAGCATTTCAAAAGCATGATCTAATCGTGTAATCGCTGATCATATCAATGGGGGGATGCATGTGTGTGAAGAAGTAATTCAAATTATGCAAAGTTTCTCTCACACTTATGATTAACTCAAAGTTTTGGGCTCATGATTTGTATGATGAATGTTTCTTCTCCCTTGCCGTCTTCCAGCCCACATTCGAGCGCGGCATGGAGCTACACGCCAAGGTGACAATCTTCGGTGAAGGGTGCCACGGACATCTTGCCAAACAGCTGTACAATAAATTCAACCTGAGGGAAAACTGCCAGCCGCAGACATATGCAATAGGACTGAAAGAGGTGACTTTATTCAAACATAACACACACTCTTTTTGTTCTGACTGTGTGCAGGAGTTATTATATTCATTCAAGTGTAATTCCTCTGTTATGTTTTATTGATATCACAAGGAGTGTACTTAAAACAGGCATAGCCACCCATGATGTGGATTTTAGCAGTCATGATGTATCAAACATACACTTGTACAAACATGATCTGATAGTGAGCTAGTTCTGATTTGAAACGAAGAAAACCCAGGGAATACATAGTGATATTCTGATTGTTGCTTCAAATATCCATTTTGCGTCTCCATTAGAGCCAACCAAATTCCTACTTGTCCTGTTAAATATTAACCATAATATTTGTCAAATGTTTAAACTGCTGTAGATAAGTTACAGCATGATTCAAAATCAATTGCCACAAGCTACAAATTGTCACCGCTGTCCAGTTCTGTAGATGTCTAAACGTATTTGGTATCATTCACAGCTCTGGGAAGTTGAAGAGAGCAAGCATCACCCGGGCCGCGTGGAACACAGCATTGGTTGGCCATTGGTGAGTAACGTTGTGCAACACATGCACACATGTAAAGCCCAATAATTGACGGGAATATCAACATATGCCCCTCAACATGAGCAAAAGATTTTTTTTTTTTTTTAAAGACCCTCCAAACTGGTTGATAATGTCAGATGCAATGAAGAACAGATTTGAGAATGTTTCCTCAAAATAAATTTGGGTCAGACTACCACTGGAAGATGTGTTCTGAGTTTCCATGTAAAACTTGTAAATACTTTAATGGAACCTTTGGTAAGTGAAAAGATTTTAAGGTGCTTGTATGTAACAGAAACAAACGTAACAAAAATGGTGTATAATGAAATTGTCCATACAAATTCAGACCAGAAAGTCATTCCAACAACCACATTCCTTCAAAGTATAAGAATAGAAATAATTTTTGTTAATTGGTCCCACTTTCCTGAATCTTTGTTGTCATCTTCTAGCATACATGGCTTTTTTACCTTCCAAATCTGAGCCTCTGTACATTCTCCAGAGTGTATGAGTGTTTATGTATTCAACAGTGCAGTTAAACAGGTTTATATGGTATCTTCCAAATGAAGACATTGTTGTTTGTGAAATATGTGGATATTTGAATGATATAATTTGTTGCAACTTTCCATTTTTCCTCCTCAGAACAAAAATACTTACGGAGGGTCTTTCATCTACCACCTCGACGAGGGCGCACCACTGGTTGCTGCCGGCTTTGTCGTGGGGCTGGACTACTCCAATCCATACCTCAGCCCTTTCAGGGAGTTCCAGCGCTTCAAGCACCACCCGTCGGTCAAGTCGACATTCGAAGGTGGCAAGAGGATCGCCTACGGTGCCAGAGCCCTCAATGAGGGTGGGCTTCAGGTATTCACAGCTGCAATGTGTGATGTGATTTTTATGAGATTGTCTTTAGTGAGAGTTAAATAGCTGTCAACAGCACTGTAGAGGTTGCACATGGATTATGTCGCTGTAGTTATGAATGTTGTATATACATGTATGATGTAAGAGAAAATATACTGAAGTTTGCCGCATCAGCTTTCCCGGACGTCCAGAAATGAAGTAAGCTAAAGTGAATATGACAATTAGTTTAATTACAAAACATTTCTGATGATTCTTGTTTTTAGTATTATTAGTGCATTTTCTATATTAGATTTGAAAAGCTGTTTTCTTGCCATCATGGTCAGAAAAACTTAATTGTGGAACCAAAACTCTGGCACTCATGCCACCGTTTATATTGGAAGCAGCTGTTTATACATCTTTCTGCATGTTTACTGTTTTGTTTCATTTTTCTCACCAAAAAAAAACTTAAAAAACAGTCGATACCCAAGCTGTCATTCCCTGGTGGGGTCCTGATTGGGTGCAGTCCAGGCTTCATGAACGTGCCCAAGATCAAGGGCACCCACAACGCCATGAAGAGCGGCATGGTGGCAGGCGAGGCCATCTTTGAAAGGCTCACAGCGGAGGACGCCAGCTCAGAGACGGCAGGTATGCTGGACCACTTTTCCTTTCTTCTAAACGTTAACTTTAGTGTGATTGCATCTCCTTTTTCGTGGTGCGCTGATATCCAGGGCTGGAACGGATAAGATTTTTAAATGCTAGAGATGGGAGTTGTGTTTATTAAAACATTTGCTTGCAATCCTTATTTGTTCGTTTGTTTGTTTGTTTGTGGTTTTTTTTTGGGGGGGGGGGGGTGGTAGATGTTTCCACCAAAGTTATATTCTCAGAAAATTTGAAATGCACAAGCTTTGTAAACATGTGACATGCATAAAAATGTGGTAATTAGAGTAAAGAATTTCCTTTCTTTACATGTCTTTCAAGTCAAGTGTTGCTGTCCTGAAATTTGTGGTTTCATATGAGAGTGCATTGATTGTCCACAATCCACATCAGTCAGGATGGTATTGTGGTGTCATAAGGTAGGTTAGATGATGAGGTTACAGGCATGATAAGAAAAAGGTTGATACCAGTAAAGTACAGTCTGCATGTACCATGCTTTGTCCAAGGAAATTGGTGTGTGAAACAATACTGAACTGCAGCCCGTAATAAGGGCTGTTCACTCAGCTTGGCATAATCCTCTTATTCAGTATCAGTCAGAAGCCAGGAAGCATACAGTAGATAAGTTATCTTGTGTCTGATTTGGTGTATTCTTTATGTGTATGGGTACCTGTGCTTGTATAATGTGTGTGTATGTTTGCAGAGTGTGTTTGTGTACATACACAGTGCATAAGAAGAAAGCGTCATTTTTAGTATTGTATTGTTGGTGTTCAAAGTTGCACTTTGTGAGAAAGGTGTGAAGGGGGTACTGTATAACAAGGAATTTTCGTGTGCACTTTAATTTCGCGAATTTCGCGAGCGCCAAGATTCGGAAAATTAAAATGCACGCGGAAGTCCTTGTTTACACTATATGCATTGAACGCCAGTGGCACTTCGCGAAAATTTCATGCCACGAAAAAGGCTGTCGGCTCCAATTTGCGAAAAATTCATGCTGGAATTTATCATGTTTTACAGTAGTTGTGAAGCCCCTACTCACAAGTGGTTTTATAAAGCAGGTCAGTACTCTCTTTTGGTGTATGATACAATGTCTTTGAGATTTCCAAGGGAAAAGATTTGATGTGCACCAATGAAGGTCTGCTGGAGCTTTGCTTTATTACCCACGCCGATGAAAATCGGCAGGGGGTTATGTAAAGGGTTCCGTATGTTTGTTTGTTTGTTTGTTTGTTTGTTTGTTTATTTGTTTGTTTGTTTGTTTGTTTGTTTGTTTGTTTGTTTGTTTGTTTGTGTACAAGACAACAAGAGAACGGGTAAACGGATTTGCACGAAATGTTCAGGGAATGTTTGGATAATGACAGGAAAGAATCGATTAGATTTTGGTGATAATCGGTTGACCCTTGCAAATTCTGTGTGACCTTGAAGTTTTGACCCCATGGTATAGTGACCATTCCGAAAATTTCCCGTTTCTCACTTTGTGATTTTCCGCTACCATACGAAGACATAAACTCCCCAACGATCCGACTTCGCTGCTCAAATGTTCGTAAGAATTCCGAAATTTACGTTTAGGCCTATTTGAGGGACTATGTCCTTCTAGATTTATGAAAGTTCGTTCTCCGTCATCACAAACTGGCCCGTATTTTGATGATTTTTCAAATTAACATTGATTGTTTTTTTCGTTGGAGGAGCATTTTGCTCGGTCGCAGTCACACTGCACGATATGCGTGCTCAATGTCAATGCGTGTGCAAGGCCGCTGAAAATGCATCGCGCTCTACACTGTTGGTGCAAAATTGCACCGGGGACGTTGCGGCGCTCGTTGGTGGCCGAATACTGGTGCAGGAGACATTTGCATTCAACCCTTGCATTGAATAATTCCCGTAGACACTAATCATAGGGGTAATTGCCTAGGGGGTACGTAAATTTTGTTTTTCTTTTTTGCTTTTGTGGATACCATCAAAGATCGTAGACTCATACGACCTTTGATATTTGATGATTTTTCAAATTAACATTGATTGTTTTTTTCGTTGGAGGAGCATTTTGCTCGGTCGCAGTCACACTGCACGATATGCGTGCTCAATGTCAATGCGTGTGCAAGGCCGCTGAAAATGCATCGCGCTCTACACTGTTGGTGCAAAATTGCACCGGGGACGTTGCGGCGCTCGTTGGTGGCCGAATACTGGTGCAGTAGACATTTGCATTCAACCCTTGCATTGAATAATTCCCGTAGACACTAATCATAGGGGTAATTGCCTAGAGGGTACGTAAATTTTGTTTTTCTTTTTTGCTTTTGTGGATACCATCAAAGATCGTACACTCATACGACCTTTGATATCATCACACTCTCGGCTTGCTATAATCAAAATATCCCGCAAGAAAACGGCGTATTTCTCGATTTTTAGCGCTTTTTTCCGCGACCCGTCGCGTAGACAATACTCTTAAAACTGGACTTAATTCGCACGCGCTTGGAAAAGTTCCGATTCTGCACTTTTGACGGTGGAATTTGGGATTTTCGATGGATTTTTGGAGGAGACTTAAGGACTTTCCTGTACGTGAATGAGTGTTAATACCGTATGTGTAATTATGTGATTTGCGATGTGATGTGACTGTAGAACCAAAGATCGTACACTTCAGTGTACGATCTTTGGTAGAACTCACTGGCTGGTGATAAAGCACACTGGCAATTAAGTGGCCGAATTCTGGTAGATGACCGAATGCACATTATGTTTACCCCGACTTTGTACTTAGGCGTGGGTCTGCCGCCTTTGACGGCCCCTCTCTAGTTTTATATAAGGTATGGAGTGAATGAGTGGTGTTATGCTCACATGAGCTTTGTGAATTGCAAATTGGTTCATTGTAGGGGAGGTACTCCTTCATGAAACTGTAAATGGCTTGATTGTTGCTTTTGTATGGCATAGATTGTTCAATATGTGGGTCATAATTGAATATTTTTCTTCTTCAAGTTAACAGCTAGAGTGATTCCAGGAAAGTTGTCATAAACCAATTCATGTGTGCAAGTAAAATTAGAAAAGAAAGAGTATTTGATGACCAAAACATTCACAAATGACATGCAAAAACACATGATCTATAATACATGTTAAAGGACAAGTTCACCTTCATAGACATGTTGGTTGAGTGAATGCAGCAATATTAGTAGAACACATCAGTGAGAGTTTGAGCAAAATCGGACAATCCGTTAAAAAGTTATGAATTTTTGAAGTGTCTGCTCAGTCACGGCTGGATGAAAAGACTACTATAGCTTGTGATGTCACATGAGTACAACGATATAAAGAAAGAATAAAGAAAATTCAACATATTTCCATTTTTCTCGCATAACAGTTGACTTCTCTCTTTCAGAAGGGAGGAGGAAAAATATTACCCTTAACATACATCAGTAGCAAGTCGAAGAAATGTGTGTTCACACTTTATTCAAAAAGTAAAGTTTTGTGAAATTCTCTTTTTATTTTCCTTATATAGTTGTACGCGTGTGACATCATGCACTGTAGTAGTTTTCTCTTCCAGCAGTGACTGCGCAGATACTTAAAATATTCATAACTTTTGAACGGATTGTCCAATTTTCCTCAAACTTTCACTGATGTGTTCTACTGATATTGCTGCATTCTCTCAATCCTTATGTGTATGAAGGTGGACTTGGACTTTAAGCATTCTGATTATTATTGTCCCCGCCGAACGAGTTCGAGCAGGGGACTATGAAACGGGCTCCGTACGTGTGTGTGTCCGTGTGTCTGTCCGTCCGTCCGTCCGTGTGTGCGTCCGTGTGTGATCAAAATCTTCAATTTGCTACTTCTCTGTCATTTATGAGCCAATTTTGATTCTGTTTGCTTTATATGATAGCACTACATGGGAGCTTTGAAACTTTTACACAGAATTTCAGTTGTGACCTTTGACCTTGACCTTTGACCTATATTTTACATTTTGCTACAAAATGCTACTCCTTCGCCATTTCTAACCCGATTTCGATTCTGTTTGTTTTATGTGATGGCACTAGGTGAGGGCTTCAAAACTTCTACACAGAATTTTGACCTTTGACTTCTTTGACCTTTGACCTTGATTTTTTACGTATATCGTACATTTTGCTACAAAATGCTACTCCTTCGCCATTTCTAACCCGATTTCGATTCAGTTTGCTTTATGTGATGGCACTAGGTGAGGGCTTCAAAACTTCTACACAGAATTTTGACCTTTGACTTCTTTGACCTTTGACCTTGATTTTTGACCTATATTGTACATTTGCTACAATATGTTACTCCTTTGCCATTTCTAACCCGATTTCGATTCCATTTGCTTTATGTGATGGCACTAGGTGACGGCTTCAAAACTTCTACACAGAATTTTGACCTTTGACCTTTGACCTTCATTTTTGACCTATATTGTACTTTGGTTACAAAATGCTACTCCTTCGCCATTTCTAACCTGATTTCGATTCCGTTTGCTTTATGTGATGGTACTAGGTGAGGGCTTCAAAACTTTTTCACAGAATTTTGACCTTTGACTTCTTTGACCTTTGACCTTGATTTTTACCTATATTGTACATTGGCTACAAAATGCTACTCCTTTGCCATTTTTTACCCGATTTTGATTCTCTTTGCTTTATGTGATGGCACTAGGTGAAGTCTTCAAAACTTCTTCACAGAATTTTGACCTTTGACCTTTGACCTTGATTGTTGACCTGTATTGCACATTTTGCTACAAAATGCTACTTCCGGCGGGGACATATATTATGCACCGCATAATTTCTACTTTTCCTTGTATTCAATCTCGATTCATGATGTGAAAATTGATTGTGATATTGCCAATCAATTCAATTCAATTTCAGTTTTATTAAAAAACACCAAATAAAAGTCCGAAGACTAACCATATTTGATTTACATCAATCCTCACAATCAATGCTCTATGGAGATATTAATCAGCAACCTTTTAGATCAAAGAGTTTGGCTGTTTTCTTGTAAATCTTGTTATTTCTGCGACCCAGATTGTTCATGGGCTTAAACATAACGTACAAAAGCATACCCATCTCGGTTTCAGGGATCAATGTGACAGAGTACGAGGATAGACTGAGGAATAGCTGGGTCTGGAAGGAGCTGCTCTCGGTGAGGAACATCCGTCCGTCTTTCAACAGCCCCCTGGGCCTCTACGGAGGGGTGATGTACACTGGCTTGTTCTATTACATCATGCGAGGGAAGGAGCCTTGGACACTCTCTCATCATGGTGGGTTCCCTCTGCAGTTGTTTTTTTTTTTTTTTTATTAAATTTCAATGCAAACATGTTTTGTCACGCGTCCTGTCTCTATTGTCACCACCACCATCATTGTCATGGTCTCCCTCATTACACATCTGACTTGAGCTAGCTGGATTCACCAAATAACAATTTTATATTCAATTTGATTCAATTCAAACTTTATTTACATTTTCTTTTTTTTTTTTCAATAAAATATATACAAAATAATGATTGAAATTGGACATGCATTTTAATTATAGACAGAAAGCAAAAGTAACAGTATGTTAATAACTATGATCAATAGGGGGAAAAAATTGTCAAACTGTCAAACTATAAAAGTAAAATATTTCTTTCTGCACATCATTCTGAAGATAACCATTGAGGCAAACTCTGAATGTGGTTCATAACTTCATCCCCCCCCAAAAAAAAAAGTCATTAGGCTCTTATTCAGCATACACAGGACAATTTAAGAGAGAGAAACATTTTTTTAAATATACTGTAATTTCTAGTTTTGTTTTTGAAAAAAAAAAATGAGATTTGAAAATTTGAACATTTTGTGTTACTACAATGCATGTGCTGTCCCATGCAGACTTCAAATGATGCTTAACTGGGTTAAAATGAGGACATTCTTTGGTACTTCATACACTTTTCTTGCATTTTCCTCCATTATAGGAAAGGATTCCGAGTCGCTGAAGCCGGCTGCGGAGTGCACCCCCATCGAGTACCCAAAGCCTGACAATGAGATCAGCTTTGACCTGCTCAGCTCCGTGGCGCTCAGCGGCACCAACCACGAGCACGACCAGCCCGCCCATCTGACCCTCATGAACGACTCCGTCCCCGTTGAGAGGAACCTCACCATCTATGACGGACCGGAGCAGCGTTTCTGCCCGGCAGGTATGTATTTAAAACTCGTAATCATTGCGAGACATTGATAAACTTTTTTATGACAGCTTATATCTGACAGTTGTGCAAGGTGGAATGTCGTTTCTCAGAGTGTGGATATTCATTTTGTAAGGAGTACAAATAATTTCACAATCGAGAGAGAAATCTGATAAAAATGTTCTTAATTTGTATTTATGACTTATTATTTGTGAAAGAAACACAAATGTGATAAAAACAATGGAAGAGGATCCCTTGGATTTTCAAAATGATTGCAACTTTCATGAGATGTTCAAATTCGCAAACATCTGCATCACATGGAATGTATGCCCATATATCTACCACTTTTACTATTGTCAAAAATAGGGGTTCATTAATGTGTAGGTGCCTGTAATATCTTCTTCTTGTACTAGTGCTAAAAAAAAGAGAGATTCAGTAATGTACAGTGTCATGTAAACAATGTTTAATATGACGAGTGTATTACCTATCAGCAAGAGAGAAAGAATGCTAGTCCCTAGTGTGAACAAGAAGTTTTCTGTGGTGCCGTAATGAAGCAGGTGTATTTGCACCACTTGAAGTTCTCCGTGTTACTCTGAAAGTAGAAGATTTCTTGTTACCCCACTCACTGCTGTATGTCAGCCATGGTACACTCAAGAGTCACTCTAACGTGGACATTGAGATCGCGGGAAACAAAAATAGGATTGCCATATCTCAAGGTTTCAAGTGTGCATCATGATCCAAACCGATAATGCTCTCTATCCGTCCCGTTCTCACAGGCGTCTACGAGTACGTCCCCACGGAAGACGGGGAGGCCATGCGGCTCCAGATCAACGCCCAGAACTGCGTTCACTGCAAGACGTGCGACATCAAGGACCCGAGCCAGAACATCAACTGGGTCGTACCGGAAGCGGGAGGAGGCCCCGCTTACAGCGGCATGTGATTCGCTTGACGACCAGGAGGACACATTTTTTGAACACTGAAATGGACGTTGCAACCCTAACTCTCTTTCTTATGAATGAGGAAACCCCCACACCAGAAACTGTTTATAATGCTCTCAACACTAGGGTGTGTCATATTTTGTTGGTCTTGTTTCTATGGCCCCCCCTTTTTTTTTCCTCAACTCCAGATGTACTGCCAAGAGATGAATGCAAATTGAGGATGAATTTTATCACAGCAATAAAAATATAACAATTGTAGATGTATATGTTACACCAGATGGTTAACCAAATCTTGAACCCAAACCACAATCATGGGCCAAGAAAATCATGCACCTCTTGGCGAGCTGTTCTGTGTCTGTGCATGAACAAGATTCTCATATTAACATCAAATGACTTCTATTTCTGGGCAGGCCTGTAGCCTTAGAATTAAATGTCGACAAAACTGCACTTGGAAATACAAGCTATTGTGCATAGCGCCATGGAAAGAAACTCTGTATACATCCTTCTTATGTCGTCAACCATCTGGCTGGTGGTGCTTACCCATTTTCAGAAAAACAAAACATAACACGAAGAAATTCCCAAAAAACACACAACACACCAGATAACATTTGTCTCGATCAGTATCATTTGTGGTGTTGGAAAACTCTGTTGTGGCAACTGTGGGTCACGAATTATGAGAATGTGTGCTTTTACCATACTGAAATGTTAAATTTTATGTGGGTAGCAAGACCCTGATATATACAAACATGCAAAACCAATGCGGAGGTTGGATACCATTATTTTTGTTTTTATATCATGAGACCTTTCAGACATGGGCATGATAAATCTTGTACAATCGATAACTAATATCCTATGCATCAGGGCCATTTTAGGTTTCTGTCTCTCCAGATGTAAATGCATAGAATGCTAATCTCTCGGCAGGGTTAAGTCTCTCCCTTTCTGTTTTGTTTTTGTTTTAGATAATTTTTTTTTCTGCTGCCACTCATCATACACCCTTGGTGAAATAACTGTGCCATGATAATTGTTCTTATGCACAATAATGGGCAGACAGATCATGCTTTGTAGTGTGAATTGTTTTCACATACATTGTATTTGCATACAATGTATTTGATTAGATAAAATGGAAATGGCTGCCAGGGGAGAAAGATAAAGAAAGTGTTTTCACTATTGAAAGCCAATAAACAATTTTTAAAAAGTCGCTTTTGAGCCACATAAACGTGGACTCTGTTCAAGGAGCATCGAGCACAAGGGAAGGGTGTGTGGTGTACAGCTCAACGTAGTGTTTTTGATCTGGGACATAATAGCCAGTGAAATATAACTTCTCCTTACACATGATTTGCTATCTGCCTATGTGGATGTCTTGAAAACATCTTCAATTGACTTAAAAGCTTCTGTAGGGAAGCTAACTTCATAAGAGTTTTTGGAAAGGTGTTCTGCGGGGAAGGGCAGTGCATCGAGACTGGTATTCTTGTCCATAAATTAATATCAAAGCATGAGAATCCGTACTGGTCAGTGTGGAAGAGGCATAGCCAGTGTTGTAAGTAGATGAAATTCTTGTATAATAAGATGAGAGAATAATATTTCTACATGTTCATTTTGGTGAACTGTAAAATTCGAATCTGTATCCATGAAAGTTACTGTTCAAAATGATTGTAGAATCTGTATCCATGAAGTTACTGTTCAAAATGATTGTAGAATATATTGAGTTGTTTTGCTCCAGTTTACAGTGACCGACTAGTGATAAAACTGAAATGTTGAAAGTTGTGCAAATTCTGTCAATTCAAATACAGTCAATTATGACGGGTTGGATGCGACTACACCCTTTACTACGATTCTGGTTTAACTTGTGTTATCCCCATGTGTAGGTCATTCATTGATTTCACAGCACAACTAAATGGAGTGAGTGAGATTTAATTGTTAGTTCGAAAAGATAACTTGATTTGGAACACGATATTCATGATTTATACGCACAAAGATATATCTTCAGAAGATTCAGTGGATGTAAACAAGTGTGTGTAATGGGTATGTACATAAAAGGAATTTGTATTAAAATTTTGTCTTTGTGGACATGTGGCAATGTATTAACACTGTATGGAAGAGCTCATTCTGTTGTCTTCCATTTGCATATGTGTGTGTGTGTATATGAAATTGACACACACAAATATGCTTGTAACATTGAACCTTGGGATGTTGACCTTAACCCATTGAGGTCGGACTGATTTTGCTACAACACGCATATCACATGGACACCTGCGCGAGTATACTCGGGGACTCGTCCCTACCAATCAGGCCAGGTTTTTTTGGCTATGCTAAAACTGGAGGGAGCGGATTCCACCCCCCCCCCCCCCAAGCTAAGATTTTTTGAAACAATCGATTTCTAATTTTAATTAATCAATTATGCAAATTAAGCTCAAGATCATATTTTAGCATAATTAAAAGCATTGAGAGTACTTTTGGGTCTGTAAATCTGTTTTAGCTTCTTCAACAATTATACATAAAAAAACTTCCAAAAGTAATTTCAATTCTTATGTATTTCATTGTTTTCAGAATTTAAGTATTTCATTGTTTTTCATCTTTTGTTTTTTGTTTTTTTTATTTGAAATTGTCAGTGAGCACTTTTCTACCATAATAAGCATAAAATCAATCAATGAAAGTGATCAATTGTAAAAATAATCAGGTTTTTATGACTTTCATGCCATAGCAGTTTTCCATAGGAAATGTACACAAAATCACAAAATTGCGCCCGTTTTGGGGCGACATGCCGTTACAAAAGTGGGCGTGGCTTCGAAAAAGTATGCGCGGACGTTGCAGATTTGGTCTCAAAAGTTATGCGAGACTTGAACAAAGAAAGTCAAGAAGCCTCGCGACGAGGCCTTCTCGTGTTACAGAATTATAGCGCGAAGCGTCGAGGGGGGGGGGGGCGGATTCTGCCCCCCGGTCCTGTTAGGGTTAATGTAGGTACCTCAGCCATCCAATCACAACCATTATGACTTGCGTTGTTCAGAGGCCATGTTTCAACTCCACATATTGTAAGGGCTAACCTCCGATGGTTTTGAATGGACATTGTTCATAATCTACACGGTCTACACGATCATAATCCCACTGTAGAGACTTGGGCAAGGTGAATGTGTTGGTGTGAGATAAAACAGAAGGGGAAGGGGAAAACACATTGCACTGTTCTGCCATCTTACCAGCTGGTGTATACTGAAGTTTGTGTCTTGCGTGTTACATTGTATTGTGTTCCAGATCTACAAGTTCAAGGGCAGTCTTCCATTCTGTTGCACCTATGTAGAAGGTAGCAAGCAGTCTTACCCAAGCACTCCCTTTTTTTGACATTAACTTAGCTTGCAAGAAATTGGAAAAATCTGGAAAGCATAGAAGATGATTTCTTGCTGTCCCCATCACATCAAGAAATGCTACTCTCACAAAACTGACACTGGGTCATCCAGTCACCTTCATAATAAAACTGGTTACAATCTTGATGCCAACGTACCCACGACCAAGAATTGCAGAACGCCAAATGTTGGACCAAACAAGTTATCATGCCCATTTGTCACTAGATCCAACTCAGAGCCTTGCTTGATTTCCATATTTCATACTGCCATACTGCAGTGTACATGTATATTTGTGTATGTGTGTGTGTGTGTGGGGGGGGGGGGGTGGGGGTTGGGGTTGTAGTTTTTTTCATTATCACTTTGGGTAATGGTTGCAACTATTATCACTACAAGTGGTATTTGGTCAAAATGTGGAACTGAAATTCTTTAACTTTCTTATTTTATGCCTGATGTCAGTTTGATGAAAAACCTGTATTAAAGGGTGCGTACAGTTCTGGTCGAGGTGAGAATTTAGCTTTTAACGTTTTGTGAGATATTCAGAAACCACTCTATGAGATGTCAAAGAGCATGCAATTCTAAGGGGTATCAAAAGTTTGTTTGATGAAAATCGGTTTTGAAGTGGCCGAGATATCCAAAAACAAGGTGAAACAAAGAGATCCTAATAAAGTTGTGGCCTGTCGCCTTTTATTATTATTACTTTTTTGGATATCTCAGCCATTTGAAAAACAATTTTCATCAAATAAACGTTGAATCCTTCTTAAAAGTACATGCTTTTTCATATTTCATGAGAGGTTTCTCATTATCTCACTTAGGAATGAAAAAAACATGAATCCCCACCTCAACCAGTACTGCACAGCCCCTTTAGTCCGTTTGTCTGTTTTTAAGCGATTCATCAAAGGCAACTTAGTAGAAGATGGTGTGGATTGGCATCGTGTGGATATTCGAGATGCACAAACAGACCACAATTTGAAGAAAAAATATTAATGTGGTGTTGCAGATGTTTGACACATGCCTGCTCCATAAACATGTGAATTGTTATGAAAGTTGGAAGCTTGCTTTTGACAGTAACTACTGACGACAGGGTGATCCAATGTAATTTTTGTTACCCCAAAATGGCCAACTATCACCTACTTAACTGGTAAAATAAACTAACATCTCATACCAACGTCTCCTTCAGTAGACAAGCACACAGTATAAACATCATCAGTCACACTCCCTTCCTTCTTACAGAGCAGACAACAGCCCGAATTTACGAAGGTGGTTTAAATTTAGACCATGGTTTTTGCAAGTTTTTTTTTGCGTAAATACGACTAACAGATTGCATACATCAACAGATGTCCAGTAACAAATGTGCATTGCTACGCACATGTTAAAGGTGCACATTTTTCACACTTATTTTGGACCATGGTACAAGTTTAAACCATGGTCTAATTCTAAACAACCTTTCGTTCGTGAATTCGGGCCAGCGAGTCTAGAATAACACACTACTTTGATGCACTCATCACACACTGCATGCTCACACAGGGCAAAAGCAATTCGTTCTCGTTAGGCTCTTTCTAGGCACTCACAACATCTAACCTTTGCATATATTACGCCGCCCTTCAACACAGCATACGAATGAACTACTGTACTATGGAAACACACACTTTGCTTGTATTTATGTCACTCTGTACATTTATTCTACTACCCCAGGTGTGTCAACCAAGTTACGCGATGAATTCGTAGGGGATGGGTTCGATCAGCGAGGGAGCATTCTTCCTTGTGCTGACAAAGTGGGCTTTCCTGGGCTGGACGGGCTGTGAGGAAAAAAAAAATGGGAGTAGAAAGAAATTATACAAAACATTTGTGAAAATATAAAGGAAAACAAAGTATAGAAAGTTTATTTCTGAAATATAAACGGAAAAGAAAGTATTGTAAAACTGATCCCCCACCCCCTCCCATTCCTTTCACTTTCCCCTTGGTTCTGCCCTATCACAGTGCGATCAGATAGAGCTTGTTTTTCACTCACGGTTTCATGAAAACTCATCCCACTAAAAGTAGATGGCCTGGTAAACCTTTATCCATTTTAGCACCTTTTGGAATACTGTATATGCCATATATTTTGCGGGTCTAAATTTTTGCGAATCGGGACTTCCCAACGATTTCGCGAGTGGTTAAATTCGCGATCATGGAGTCCTGTACTGAACGGAGAAGTGTACACGCGTACTTCTCTTTCACATCGGAATCAGAGTCAATACTTTCGCGAGTTTTTAATTTCGCGAATAGCACCCGACTCACAAAATTCGCGAAAATAAAACCTCGCGAAATATTCGGCATATACAGTACATGATCTTCTGGAGGTCTATTCAACTTTGTTTACATATAGCGAGTCAATCCCAGTTAAATCTCCAGAGAGTGCCTGCATGGTCATTCTTCACAGACTTAAGACATAGAAATCCTTTAAGTAATTTTGTTTTAATAATACTCTTATTAGAAGCCAATTAAAAAAAAACAACAACAAAAATACACTTAGACATCAAGCAATACATATGCTTCTACATGTCAAGGATTTGGCATCCCAAAATTTAATGCAAAGTAAAAACACATTTTAAAGGGACTGTACAGTACTGGTTGAGGGGAGGATTCAGGTTTGTACATTCGTAAGTAAGACAACGAGAAACCTCTTACGAAATATGAAAGAGCATGTAATTTCAAGAAGGATTCAACATTTATTTGATGAAAATTGGTTTTCAAATGGCCGAGATACCAAAAAAAGCGACAATAATAAAAGGCGATAGGCCACGCCTTTTATTAGGATCTCTTTGTTTCACTTTGTATTTGTTATCTCAAAACCAATTTTCATCAAATAAACTTTTGATTCCCCTTAGAATTGTATGCTCTTTGACATGTCATAGAGTGGTTTCTGAATATCTCGCAAAACATTAAAAGCTAAATCCTCAACTCAACCAGAACTGCACAGTCCCTTTAAAGGCAAAAACAAATTTTTGGTTCAATTTGGGAATATTTCGTTACGAAATTAGTAATTTCGTCGATTTTGTAATGAAATGACAACATTTTGTAACTAAATTAATATTTCGTACACAAAATGATAATTTCGTTTTGTCGACGAAATGACGAAATATTCCTAGTGACACTTGGCGCTCCATAGTTTTTGTCCATGGTTTAAACCATGGTTTCATTTGTATCACCTTTGTGAATTCGGGCCTAAACGTGCTCCATGGCTACCTGCCTCAAATGTCTCTTGGTGTTGATCAGTGTTGGATTGAACCATCATTTTCAATCAGACGGCAATTCCTTGGTCATCACATCAACAGAAATTGACCCCTTTTAGGGCAGTGTTCTCTTATTCTCCCAAAATCTTGTGAAATTTAGTTCACAAACATTATTCAACTCATGCACAGAAAGAAGAGTAATATGAAATGGGCATGGGCCAACTTGTTTGCACGAGTTCATTAACCCATACCTGTTTATCTTCTGGGCCCTATTTCATTTGAAGTTGCTACGATAATAACTTTTCCCAGATTGGCAAGTGTCAGGGTAAATGACAAGAATCCTGGTTCCTGATTGGCTGCTGCTGTGCCACAGGAAATTGCTATTCTATCAAGAATTGATATCTTAACATCTTTAAAGAAGTGGGGCCCTGGTCTATTAAAATATCTACAGCTACAATTTCATATTGGTTTATTCTTCTTTTATACTGATTACAATAATACAATAATTGCATAAGCTCCTTTGTGGAGTTCCTTTGTATGAGCTCTCTTGTGGAGACTTCCATTATGAGCTCCCTCGTGGAGAGGTTAAGCTCCCTCATGGAGACTTTATGAGCTCCCTCGTGGAGACATCATTATGGTATTTTTAATATTCTTGTTTGATACCTTTAAGATTTATTATGTTTGATTGGTGTCAGTATTGTCTGGGGCAAATTATTTGTTGCATAGGGCCCCATTTTCTCTCTCTCTCTCTCTCTTCTTTCTTTAAAACACAACAACAACACCAACCTGTCTCTTCAGCTCGTAGTACTCTCCCTTCTCCTTGGCCTGCTGCTTGAGGATGTCGTTGTTGCGGCGCCTCTCCAGGAAGCCTTCCCGGCTCTTCGAGGGCTTGACGTGCTCAATGCGGAGGTTGATGCGCTTGGGCAGGATTTGATTCCTATAGTTCGGGCAGGGAAGCAACAGAAAATAGTGACAATGACACTAATCATTACATCTTCTATCTCTCTCTGATTTTTTTTTTTTTTATTCATTTATCTATGCAGGGCTGCCAACCTTTGCAAATCTAAACATACTGGTACACAGTAATAAACAAACTCTAGGCAAAAATCAAATCTGGCTCCCACTCCCCCCCCCCCCCCCCCCCCCCCAAAACAAAACAAAACAAAACAAAACAAAACAAAACAAAACAAAACAAAACAAAACAAAACAAAACTGTACATAATAGGTTTGCAAATTAGAATTGCAGGAAAATATTTTTCATTCAAAAACATATTTCATGTATTTGACAAAGAAAAACAAACAAAAAACATACTAATTCGTAGCTCTGAACATGGGATATCAAAATAAGACAACAGAAAAAAAAAATAACATCGGTGCAAATACCAGAGTCACAAACAAGAAAAGGAGCCTTTCAAATTAATTTGTTGTAAATTTTCAAAAAAGTTTTCTTCTCTCAATCTCCATTGTAATACCCAAATCAAACCAAGTGTCTCTTGCACCACTTTGCAATGGCAACATATGAGAATGAAGAAAAGAAGGCAAAAGAGAAAGAGAAGGGGTGGGCGGGGCCCACCAGGGTCAGATGGCAGAGCAAAGGCATTCACCCACCTGACTTGCTTGTTGACAACCACTCCTACAGCATGCTGCGTCACATTGAAGACGCGCCCAGTGCGACCATGGTACACCTTGTAGGGCATACCCTTTTGGAAGGCTCCACATCCCTGAAACAAAGAAATCCAAGGGTGTTAGTAATCGTGTAGAGGAATGGGGTAACAAGTTGCTTTGTGTCAAAGCTTTACAATCTTTCTGTGCGTCCATGTATCTGCAGTACAAATGTAAAAGAATTGGACTTACAATGTATGTGCCCCATGGCTACCTGCCTCACATTTCTTGGTGTTGATCAGTGTTGGATTGAACCATCATTTTCAATCAGACGGCAATTCCTCGGTCATCACATCAACAGAAATCAACCTCTTTCGAGCAGCGTTCTTATTCTCCCGAAATCTTGTGAAGTTTTCGAATAGTTCACAAACATTATTCAACTCATGCACAGAAAGAAGAGTAACATGACATGGGCATGGGCCAACTTGTTTGCACGAGTTCATTAACCCATACCTGTTAATCTTCTGGACCCTATTTCATTTGAAATTGCTACAATAATAACTTTTCCCAGATTGGCAAGTGTCAGGGTAAATGACAAGAATCCTGGTTCCTGATTGGCTGTTGCTGTGCCACAGGAAATTGTTATTCTAGCAAGAATTGATATCTTAACATCTTTTATAAAGTGGGGCCCTGGTCTATTATAATATCTACAGCTACAATTTCATGTTGGTTTATTCTTCTTTTATACCGATTCTAACAGTTTTTTTACTTCTGTGCAGGCTTGCTACTAGCTAAAAATAAAAAACAAAAACAAAACAAAACAAAAATCACGAAGGTTAAATTGCCCGTAACGCTGGTAAGGATGAGAGCTCAGCGGGAAGTTCTGAGAAATGTCCTACCTTGATGTCAACGTAGTCTCCACGCTTGAACACCTTGAGGAAAGTAGACAGAGGTTCGACACCATGCTTCTTGAAGTCCCTTGAGAACATGTACCGCGTACCGCGGCGGTACCCTGTGGTGTTAGTCTTCACCATGGTGTCTACATGACAGGAAAATCATATTCTTAAAATGGATGCCTCATGCACTGTCCTTTGGAATGACATGATGTTACACATTACATGACCTTGTCTCTTTTTAATTTTGTACAGACATTTTTTTTCCCCTTTGAATACCAATGAAGGGGGAAGAATTCTGCAATAATTGTAAAAGCATAGGCCCTATACTTGTCTCAACTTATTATCTTAAAGGATGAGTTTACCTTAATATACAGGTGGATTGAGCGAATGCAGCAATTATCAATAGAACACAAGAGTGAAAGTTTGAGGAAAATCTGATAATCCGTTCAAAAGTTATGAATTTTTAAAGTTTCTGCGCAGTCACTGATGGATGAGAAGACTACTGCAGTTCATGATGCTACATGTGTAGAACGATATATGGAAAATATAAAAAAATTTCCACAAAATTTCATTTCTTTATTGAAGTACTCATTCCCTTGACAATTCCCCCTGCCTTCTGAAAAAGCAAGTCCAGTGCTCTTTTGTTAAATGAGGAAAGTAAAAATATGTTGAATTTTCTTTATATTTTCTTTATACTGTTTTATGCATGTGACATCACAAGCTATAATAGTCTTCTCATCCGGCGATGGCGGTACTGAAACTTAAAACATTCATAACTCCGATTATTAAGGTGGACTTGTCCTTTAATATTAATGATTTCCACAGCATTACTTGGCAGTATGGTAATAACAATGTGTGTAGAACCATCTCCATTGAATGCATACCAACTATGGCAATGTTCACATGGTGTGTGAGACTTAAATCTTTGGCCAAAATTTCATCCTCTGCCAAGTACAGAATTCAGAGCCACAAAAAAAAAAGCGTCTGGTGATACAAATACAATCCACTCTCCCACCAAGCGGACAACATAACAAGAAAAACGGCAAACACAAATGAGGCTAAATTTCAATTTACAGCTAGCGCCAATAAGTTACAGTGAACCCCGTTATAACGAGTTCGGTTATAACGAGGAACCGCTTATAACGAGGTGATCGCGTTGGTCCCGTTTTCCTTAGCGTGTAAACCTATGGCAGAACGAATCGGTTATAACGAGTTCAGTTATAACGAGATTCCGGTTATAACGAGGACAATTTCGGTGCATCATGATAAAGAAAAACATTTAAGCAATTTGATCGGATATAACGAGGTTCCATTTCTTGACTAAACTGCCCCTTTCAAACACGCGACAAACGAAACACTGAAAACCGAATTCACGCTATCCACGTCTTTTTTCCGTTTTGCAGAGAACCGTTCCTTCCACGTCTTCTTCTAAATCCTGCGATAAGACACAGGAATGCCTTCCTATGTTCCTACTAAATCATTAAGCATAATCATTTGATTTTCTTTTTCGCGAGATACTTGTGCGTGATATTAGGGAAGACGACAGCGCAATGAGAGATAAAAAAAAGATAACGCATTCAAAAAACGACACTTATGGCCAAAAATGGACAATTGGAATGCATGTACAACTCATCATTATATCCTTTCCATTTTTTAGTTCCAACTTCCAGTTCTTTTGCTGGTTAGCAAATATGATTGTGGATGATTAAAGCCTAAATAATTAATGAAAGCATCGCGATCCCGCCGGGTGAGAGTAGCGTAAAAATAGTTGAATAACGCATGTCACTATACTTAATCGGTGTTCGGAGAAAGAAACAAACGCATTTAACAGTTCAAGAATGTACAAAACGCGAAGAAGAAAAAGAAACAAACGCATTTATTAATATGAATAGATCGGGATTTGTTCATTATCATTTAACAAAATGATAATTTAAACATGAGTGTGTATGATTAAAGCCGAAATGATTAATGAAATCAAAGCGATCTCGCCGGGGGACAGTAGCGTAAAAATAGTTGAATAACGCATGTCACTATACTTAATCGGTGTTCGGAGAAAGAAACAAACGCATTTAACAGTTCAAGAATGTACAAAACGCGAAGAGATTTTCGAAAGAAAATAAAGAATGCAGTTTTAATCCCTTCAGACGCCACTATCATACATTGTCTAAAATTACGGCCGAAATGATTCATGAAATTATTGAATTCCCGCCTGGCACCAACAGCGTAAAATACCTCGCAAGTTAACGGTAAACAACGCATGTATGCTACTCTGAAATTATCTCGATCTCGCCAGGTAACAGTAGCGTAAAGTCCGACAGTCGGATCAGGCCGCTAGGTGCGGCAGTCTTGCATTGTGCGAACACGCTTGCGCCCATGTTTTGATGGGCGCTCTGCATCGGTTGATTAAAAAAAACAAAAAAAACAGACAGGATTTTTTCTTCTTTTCATCATGGATAGTGGACATGTGTGTGTAACAAAAAATCACCGTGCAAAGTTGCGACAATTTATACGTCAGATGTGAGATAAATAAGAAGTGAATAGGGGGCCTCATGAGGCGTGGGGGCGGTCCTCATACGCGGGAGCGGTCCTCATGAGCGGGTTTCCCGGACCGGACGCGTGTTTTTTTTTTAGACGGCGCAGATTGGGGACCCTAAAAATCTATTGGGGACCCTATCCCTAAACCTAACCCTAATCCTAATCCTAACCCTAACCCTAACCCTAGCCCCGGAGACCGCGCTTGGCGGCGCAGTCCTGGCGGCGCAGTCCTGGCGGCTTCCCCGCAGTTTCGCTTATGTGAGAATAACGAATAGCTCCCCTATCGCCGCATGCGGCGACTTCACAAATAAACAATAACTAAATTTCGATAATGAACACAGTAACAATCAAAATTGAAGTATAGATTACTTCATTGGCTTGGTTCTTCTCACCAATTCATCTGGAAACTGCAAAATTTTCCACATTTTTTAGGAGTAAGCGACCTGCCCCAGTGAGGAGAGCCTTGCTGCCATTTTGAACGTGTATCCATTTGCACGCATCTACGCAAGCGTAAATAATGACGTCATCGGTAGGGAAGCTCAAGGATATGAATAATGCATAATTACTCAGTGCATAATTACAAGGTGAAATGAATATGCATCAAACAGTTCATTTTCAATGTTTGCAATACTGTAGTACAGTACTGTATCATATGTATCATAATTCATAATTTTTTATAGTTGTCTCGACTATATAATCGTATTAAAAGGACAAGTTAATGTTGATGCTTTTATTGCTAGTATTTTCGCCTGTTTTTCTTTTTTCCTTGTTCCCCCCCCCCCCCCCCCCCCCCCCCCCCATCGGCCGTATCGTCGATGTACATAATACTAGTAACATTGTAAATGAATATTCAGGAACTCAGCGTGAAGACCTAATTGATGTGCATGATCAAGACATTATTATTATTATTATTATTTTGTAAGCGATTCAAGCAGCATTACTGGAACACATTTCTTCGGCGTATAAAAAAGGGTACGGAAAAAAAATTGCAGCAGCATGTTGTTGTTGTTATTTCTTTTTTTTTGGCGTGTATCATTCATTTATGAATATTTACGTCTGTAGCAAGTAATACGTAGCCTTTTGTCAAGGCCCTCTCGCTGTATGGTGTGGAGAGCCCAGCCGAGTGGGGTAGCGCTGTGCGCTCGGATGGACTAGCTCGTCCATTCGCTCTTCCGTTTACAGCGAGAGGGCCTTGACAAAAGGCTAGCAATACAGTTCAAGTATTCTGTGCGCTTGTGCAAGTGATTGTGAATTCTGTGAACATCGGTGAGCTGCTTATAAGACATCATTTTGTGCATCACAAGCAATGAAATACATCAAACAGTCGCCGATGATAGTCATTTGGGTTTCATCGACCCATGTAAGTATTCCTAAGAATCCTAGTATTTTCTGTTGAAAAATTAAGGAAATATAGCGCCGCAAAGGCACCCGTTTGTTCAACATGAAGATCTGAATGGGAGCACGGCGCAGCCGCCACACTGCGTGTGGCGGCTGTCGCAGTTAACCCTAACCCTAACCAAAAACCCTAACCCAACGTTTTTCCCATAGGTTTAACACGCGCCATGCCCCAATCTGTGCCGTCTTTAAAAAAAAACGCTTCCCGGACTGGTCTATGACTTCTATGCACCAAGCCTCAACTCAAGACAGTGCCAGAGTCTGCAGAGACAAGAGTGAATGGCTGCATGGCCGTGGTGCCGTGGCCGCGCTGGCATGTAATTGCATGGGTTCATCACTACTGAGTAGATTCTACATCAGCACTCCAAGGCATCTAGCAAGCATTGCATTGGGATTGTTAATTGGTCATTGGCTTCAATTTATTTTACCCGTGTTATTACAATACAGTATGATGTGCATGCATGTGCATTGGTACCGCGGCAAGCGCAAGGCCGTCAAGCAACGGCGCTAGTATTGTGACCTGCGTTTTAACTCTTTCTTTGCATGATTTTTCCAGGGGAAATAGAAAATCACAACCCACAGTTCTTTGATTTGACTATTCAGCAATACATTACCCTCAATCTCATATTTTGTGTGTATTTTGAATAACGAACAAATTAATTCAACCGTTCTGATATTTTGCACATGCTAACCTCGAGTAGATCGTACACGAAAGAGAACCGGAAGAGATTGTGATCACGTGGGTATGCACTATTTCAGATATGTTACAAAAATAGGTCACAATTTCATATTCTAATCCTTAAAAATGTATGTATGTTACAGTTTATAAAATTGAAAAGATTCATTTATTTATTCTAATCTTTTAAAAACAACAAATACTCTAAAAATACGCACTGCAGAATATTTCATAATCACAAACTAGTTTGAATCATAGAGGTTAATGACGCGAGATAGATACCCAACTCGCGTATCACCGACGAACGACAACGCCGAGCTTGCGAGTTTCAATAATTTCCACCTCCGTGGTACATATACGAATTTAAATTGAACATTCCATGCAAAAAATAATAAGTTCCAATGAGACAAAAATGTGACGATAAGTGCTTATGAGTATCATAAAAATGTATCCATTATGAAAATGACGGTTTGAGAATGGTATATAAGTCTGCTATAGTCCATCAAGTATGCTAATTAACGGCTAGTAACTTATGAAGCAATCATATCGTTGTCTTCACTCTGGTAATCTATTAGATTTTGAATCTATTGCAGTTGTTTTTCTTAAATAGATGTTACATAGACCTAAGATGTAAAAGACAAAATATCAATATTATAATAAAGGGCCTAAGAAATATAAACGAAATAGATTAAGACTTCATATAGCTAAATTGCGTATATTATATTCATATATATATATATATATATATATATATATATAAAAGCAACAATTAGTTTCTGCTCGGAGTCCTAAGAAAGTATAGATTCACAACAGAAGGTCAATATAAAAACTCCATAGTGAATTTGATGACATTCGTCAAATTCACGTCTCTACCGGAGTTTTTATATTGACCTACTGTTGTGAATATATGTATATATATATATGTATATATATATATATATATATATATATATATATATCAATATATATATATATATATATATATATATATATATATCAATATATATATATATATATATATATATATATATACATATATATATATATATCAATATATATATATATATATATATATATATATATATATACATATATATATTTATTTATATAATACATGCATAGGTCTATTTTTGGGGGTGGGGTGGAGGTGGAGGGTCCCAAAGTAATGAAAATTGAAATTGGACATAAGGATGATCATTTCAGTTAAAGCTTTTAGCATTAAAGAATTTGACAACTGGTCCGGAATTTACATGCATAGCTCAGTAGATTTATATAAGACTCCTGTTATCAGTTAGGATTTTATTGCATATCTGTAATACCATTATATTGCAGTATTCATCATAATAGGCCTACTGTAACAGGATATGGGGCCAATGTGCAAATTCTCTTTTGAATCGTGTATACACTTCAGAAAAGATTGTAAGTGCAGCAAGTAACAAACTCTCACCCTGTAAGCCATATACTACAACAAGTTCTCAACCTATTTTCAAAAAGCTCAGTCCAGCTTTCAAACTATATTTGGCATAGTATGTAAGTTACGAACCGCCTCATTAGTATGTTACATGTATACACTAACAGACTTATTATTCTCTTTATCTTTGATAAAATATCAAACTAATACGAGAGATGCAAATTTATATAACACTAATAGCATGAGGTGACTAATAGACAAACGTAATGACTTATACATTGTATTTACCTCTTCTTAGATATGTTACATCGCATACCACCAAGGCCTAAATTTTTTAAATAACAAGGAGTACATGTTTGTATCAAATGAACTTATGTCCATCTTAATGAATAACTATAGTGTCCGCTGAAATTTAACCAAATACTTATTTATCGTCTAGTAACTACAATATCTTTTATCTTCCTGCCATAGTTTGCCTAAGTTTTTTTTTTTTCTCCCTCTTTTAGGTGTACACCTATATAGAAACTCTCAGGAGCCCAGCTGTAGAAAAGCCAATGGCCTCTAGTCCTGCTGGCTCTTCCAATTCTCTCTCAGAATTTTTTTTTCTCTCTCTCTTTTTCTTTTTTTTTTCTTTTTTGGTATATTGATTATATTTATTATGTATTGATGTTCTCATCACCTTTGCTCTTTGCATCTTAATGACAATTAGAAATAAATAAAGTAAAAGATGAATAATTTATAGAGTTGTCGAGAAATAAAGCAAAACAGAAACGTCATATTGTGTTTCACAAACATAAACACTTATATGTCTGAACAATGATATGTCTGAACATAGACTACTAGTAGGCCTACAATGGCGGTGTGCGCAAGACGTGTCTAGTTATAGAAGTGTCTATGGGGCTTATAAAAATTCATGATCCGCCGTTTGTCAACATCAAGTGTACGTACGATTGGATCAAGGTGCAGAACGTGAATGCCAGCTGAAACCATCCCCTCCTACCTACCCAAGAGTCTTCTGATTACGCTTTACAAGAGCATGAGCTTCACTTAAACCCGAATGCGCCAAGGAGTGACGTAGTTTCAACACGTACATGTATTCGTGTTTTTCGTTAGTTTCAAGAATGGTAAGTTTTCGGAGATTCACTTTGCTCGAACCGAGGAATTCAATTCTGTGTGTGCATGCATTCTATTCATGCCGACATACAGTACATGGGCTCGCCGTACGTTCGCGATGCAAACTTCAATGTGATGTGACAGTGCAGTGAATGGGATGTATGCGGCTCTCACGACACACGAATCACGAGAGGGCAGGGCTAGCCTAGGGACAGGACAGGGCATGCACATGCAACAACAACGACCGTTGGCGTTGTCGTTGATAAGATTCAATTATACATTGTGAAGTCATGTAGACTCTCCATGAGCGAAGGGTGGAAATTTGTGTGAGAATGAGCTTGTAAATTGTACTTGTACCAAAATAACCATTTCTTTACTAACGTGCATGGCCATGGTCCCATTCTCAGCCATGTCGATCAATGTTAATCGTGGAACTATTTCTAACGTTAGACAATACTAAATAGAACCTAATAATTCACATCCCCAGATCCCTGAAATAATTGTATTGTTTGACCAGTTGAATGACTTGACCATCTCTTGTATCTATTAGTTTTGATAGACACTTTTCTTTACAATTAATTACAGTTATGAATTTATACTCTAGATCAATCTATCAACTCTTATTGTTAACAGACCATTAACGTCCGGACACTATCACACTCGCAGTTTCATATCCAAGAAAATAACCAATAACTCACAAGTTCTTCCAGACCAAACAATTTAAAAATTACTTAATAATACAACAACAGTATTGGTGGAGATGAGAATTGGGCTTTTTAACTTTTTGCGAGATACCAAGAAAACACTTATGATATAGTAAAGAGCATACCATTTTAAGAGGAATGAAAGTTTATTTGATGAAAATCGGGTTTGAAATGACTGAAATATCCAAAAACAAAGAAAAACAAAGCAATTGTTATAAAGTGTGGGTCCCACACTTTATTGAAATCGCTCTTTCTTGGATATCTCAGCCATTTCAAAACCAATTTTCATCAACTAAACGTTGAATTCCTCATAGAATTACACGCTCTTTCATATTTCATAAGAGGTTTCTCATTACCAGGTATCTTGCCAAAAAATGTTAGAAACCTGAATGTAGGTCTCAATGAAAACTGTACAACCCCTTTAATACATGTACAATGTACTGCAGAGCTCTAGACTATGTATCCGATCATTCACTTGATCAAAAGATCAGTGTCTGCCAACTGTTTTATCTGTATCTATTGTCTGGGATATGTCCCGTTGAGCTAATTTACATGGAGACTACAACTCTATGTCTGACTTCATGGAATCCCTTCTCAGGAGGAGAACTGTGAAAAAGTTTTAGAAAAAATGTTATAAAATTCCTCTGGACAGATGGATTTTTCTTTCTTAATCACCCACATGAATGTGATAATTGTGATTCACATCAGATGGTCGATCTCAGCTTTGACATTCGATATCATTGCTTCAGTGCAATAATGCATCTGACATAGTCGTGGCCAGTTGAGAGAAAATTTTTGGAAGCATGCGGATTCTTTTACTTGTAATGTGTGTTTACAGACTGATGTAAATCTACAGCGTAGAAGCAGAAATCAACCATTTCTGTGATTCAGTGTAGTTGAGATTTATGTTAAAGTGCTATGATTACATGTTAGAAGTTATTTTGTGCAATTTTGATGCAGTATGTTCCCACTGAACATGAGATATCCATTTGGATATGAAACTGCATTAGCGCCAGTCTGTAAGGCCGGCGGCACCTGCTGATTGTACACTTATACATAGCTGTGTGAACTGTTCTTATTTGCTAAATATGAAAATTCTTCCCTTCTTTTTTTACTTTTAAAGCACTTGCATTGTTGTATATCTACAATCATGATAATTGTTAAAATAGGTGTGCTTTATTGGGAATTTAGCCAAGAGGTGTAAGGGACTTTACATTGAATATATCCTGTCCAGTACATTATTTAAAATGTTCACAAATTCATACAATGAATGATGAGCTAATATTGCAATATGGAGGGTCAACTGTTTCTATTTGTGTCCATGAAATATTAAGTAGAAATCTGGTTGTCAGATGGCAAATATCTTTACAATCATATACAAGCGTTGTAGGGTGCTACATGTCCTGTATGACAAAAACATGGAGCATTTTCAGGGTAGACTTTTTCATGCATTCTGCTTCATGATACATGTACCAGCGTGAAAACAATTTCTCAAGTGTGCTAAACATTTGTTTGCTTTTTTTTTGGTCCATTGAATCTACCCATTGTCAGCAACATGTGTAACACTGTCAGCGAAATAAAGAATGTTAGATATTAGGTCCATCCTATTAGACCAAGAGCATAAATTTGATCGTGGTTAAAAATAAAAAATTAAAATTAAAATTGATAAATAGATAAGAAATAGCCCTACTGAGAGAAGTAAACCCTACCTGTTGATCAATTTAATGGTAATGTTACATTAAAGTACAACTTTACATAGTATGTGTACACGCATGTACCCGGTAACTTATTCTTTGGGTTTGATATTGAGCTGACTCATATATATACCACACGTGTGCATAAATTCCAAATTTCCATACCGTTTACCCAATTGTATTCATCTTAGTACCATAGTGTTTGGTTCTGTGCTTTGTCACTGAACTAGGGTGAAAAAGGATGTACGCATTTCAATACAATGTAGACTCTCAATATTTGTTAAAATATCTATTCTAGATCAGAAGTTGCAATCTTACAAATTTCATTTGTACAGAGGGAGACAAATTGAAGAAAATTAGTGCCCCATATCTTCACCCCTCTGCTTTAGAAATAATTTCACATTGCTTTCAATCTCAGTGTTGATACAGTCATGGTTTTTGGGTAGTTTTCTTGATATTTGAATAGAAAAATACCAGTACCTATCCAACTGAAACACACACAGGATATTGATTAAATGCGTTGGTGAGACTGAGTCATAATTGAAAAAGATAACATGTAACTGTAATGTTTCAAGCTGCTGACAGTATGTACCCACACATGTTAAAATGTGTGTGATATTTTCAAACTAAGCGTGCGTGGTATCATGGTGTGATCAGAAAGCATAGGATTGCTTGTCATTTGTTTGTTTGTTTGTTTGTCTTTTTTTTTTGAGGGGGTTGCATTTTGTTGTGAAATTAGCCATAAATTAAAGTTACACTGAAAGATGAATTGATAATATGAATGCTTTGATTATGGAAACATGTGAGGCTGTACAAAGCAAACAATGGGAAACATACACCATGCAGGCTCTATGCTAGTGACATTGATTGTTGATTGTTGAAAGAGATGAGAAGCTCTGTGCTGTAATTACTTGATATTTCTGATAGGCTACATTCTGCATTTCAAAGTATTTCTTCTTCTTCTTCTTTTTCTTTGTTGATGAGTTTATAAGGCAAGTCACTTTCTAGATAACACACATTTGATCTGACTTTGACACAATTTATAATTCAATGTACATTATCAGTTTGACCTCATTCCATTGTTTTGGCACCAAGATACAATGATGTCATTTCCTGTTTGTATAATGTACGAAGGTTGAACACACAGTTCTGTGTACATTGCTTAGACTGGTGTAAACTGTAAATATACATTTTACACAGGTGTACAGCACAGTATGTAGACAATAGCTAACCAGATATTCATATGGCTTTGAAAGTAAAAATTTCATTCCTGACAAACAGGTACAATTGTATATTTCCAAGGATTGTAGCGGATGACAAATTACTGTAAAACAAGGAATTTTTGCGTGCACTTTAATTTCGCGAATTTCGCGAGCGCCAAGATTCGCGAAATTAAAATGCACGCAAAAGTCCATGTTTACATTATATGCATTAAACGGCAGTGGCACTTCGCAAAAATTTCATGCCGCGAAAAAGGCTGTCGGCTCCAATTCGCGAAAAATTCATGCCGCGAATATATCATGTTTTACAGTATACAAAACGGTATGACAAGCAATTACTTTGGTAAACTAATAGACCTACTGTACAACCCAGGTTCGGTGTGGGTGCTGTTTTTTGTGCTAATGTCTATTGCAACTATAACCGGGGGCTTCAAGCAACTGTAAAACCAGAAATATTTGCGGCATGAAGCTTACATTGTATTATATCTGTTACATGTGCATTTTATTTTTGCGAACCTTGGCTCCTCACGAAATACACACAAAAATTTCTGGATTAGTGTGCCCAACAGTATGCACTGACATAGCAAAGCACCTGACTCATTACGTAACCCACTTAATCACCTTTTCTCTAGACGTTTATTTTATTTTGGAAGCCCTCCTACACTGTAGTTGGGGATGACACCTTTACTTTACAGTACGGTACCTTAAAACCGAATAGGTTTATACAACTTTGACATACAGTTTGTACATGTACTGTAGGTATTTTGTCAAGGGGAGATGGAAGGAGGGAGATACGTGTACAGACTGGATAGTCACCAGTAATTGCTTCTTAGATTTTTTCTTGTTTTGTTTTGTTTTGTTTTGTTTTGTTTTTTTGGGGGGGGTTGTTTGTTTGTTTGTTTGTTTGTTTGTTTGTTTGTTTTTTGTGTGTTTTTTTTGTGTGTGTGTTTGTTTTTTGTTTTTTGTTTTTTTAATGACAGATATGTACATTGTATAGTGACTTGGTGGCAATTTGACTCTGCTGTCCTGGATGCATGTATTTGAGTGCATTTAGTTTTAATAGCCCTGAGATGGGAGCTCCCACCTCCCAAGTTTAAAGGCTGTATAGCCATGTTTTGCAATCTCTTCCATATATTCTCTTCCATGTACTCATGAGGTTGGCACATCTTTTCAGAAAAAAAATGCACAGATGTAAAACATTGTATTGCGTGCCTCATTTCAATGATTACACTAAATAGTGACAAACTTTTTTTCCCGTTTTATTTGGGGGGATGTGGGTTCTTTTTGAATGTTTGTCTGCATATTTCGGTTGCCTTCAGGCAAAAAGTCCATTTATGAAAAGTATGTGAATAACGTGGTGGAGATTGTGGATACTCATCAGTTAATGACTGACACTTCAATGATCCTGTGTTCATCAGCTACCTCCCCACCCCCCCCCCCCCCAGCACACACATGTACACACACACACACAATATGCATTGTTGTATTGTATAGGTCTGTACGTTGTAGCTCTAGGCACAATCAAAATGATGATCTCTCTTTTTTTTTTTTCTCTCTCTCTCTCTTTTGGCTTGACACATCATGTGTGAATGAATTATTATTGAAAAATTCTTGCGCATTCATAAAGCCTGCCATATTTTTATCTCTCTCTCCCCCTCTCCCTCTTTCTCTTCCTTCCATTATCTCCCCCCCCCCCTCTTTATTCCTTCCTTTTCACCCCAACCCCACTATCTCCCCCCCCCCCCCCCACCTCAGGGAGCTAATGCATCTGCATTGGAGAAAGAGATAGGGTCGGACCAGTTTCCGCCCAGTGAACACTACTTCGGCCTTGTCAATGTGAGTATACCTTTGTTCTTGTATTTCAATATGCATCAATAGTTGGAAGAGGATATATGAATGCAATGGAAATTTTTCAAGATCGGTTTTACATTTGGATAACGCATGCATACAAGTATACCTCAAGCTGAAATGAGATACCAGTACCAGGAATACAGTGTACATGAACTCTCAAATTTTATCCCATCCTCGTACTGTATTGGACTTCATGCATTGACTGTTTCACATGTCAGATTAATTTACCAAGCTAAATCTGTATGGTTATTTTTTGGTTATTTTTTTTTTCTTTCTCTCTGTTATCACTCTCATCTTAATTCAGAGTAAGTGCTACCATAATAATTCTATGCTTTTCCCCTCACCGAAGTGAAATACAATAGTGTGATTGCATATCGTTGATCTTCTGGGATAGGCATGTACCAGTATGTGGGGTTAGGTGGTTTCACATTAAAACAATTGAGCCATGATTTAGAGAGTCCTGTATCCTTTTTGCTGCACACTTTTTACCCATTTTCTTTTTCTCTCCGTCAAAGCCTAGAATTTGCAGACACTGCTTAATTTTTTTCTCTTTAAAAAGTGTTTTCTGTTTAGTTCACAGAAAAATATCATTTGTGCAACCAGTAATCAGTAATACATGTACAATGCACATATAGATTGAGTGAAAGCAGCAATATCAGCAGAACATATCGATCAGTGAAAGTTTGAGGAAAATTGGACAATCTCTTCAAAAGTCATAAAGTTCGAAAGTTTCTGCACAAACTGCTGGATGAAAAGACTACTACAGCGATATAAGGAAAATAAAATGAGAATTCTGCATATTAAAAGTTCTTTTTTTGAAAAAAAAAGAGTGCACATACAGTGTACCCTTGACTTGTTAATTGTGTATGCTAAGGGTGATATTATTTCCTATCTGCCTTCTGAAAGAGGTTTAAGTTAAATCTTCTTTGATTATGTGAGAAAAGTGAAAATATGTTGAATTTGTAGAATATTTTTTATATTCTATGCATGCAACATCACAAGCTGTGATAGTCTTCTCATCTACAAATTGTCCAATTTTCCTTAAAGTTTCAGTAATTTTTTTACTAATGTTGCTATAATATATTAATTCTCTCAATCCATACAATGTGTAAAAAGGTAAACTTGTCGTTTAAATGGATGCATTGTGAATATTCTTCAACCAACGTTTTTCATGGGGGTTTTTTGCACGTGAGAAAAGAAGAGGTTGATATTCATAAACATTTTTTCTAAAAGGCTGGTTTCAGGTTTGTTTTTGACCACTGTACATCATTTTGTGCAATATGAGACTGTCAAGAATGTTTTCTTCTGTGACTCATCCTGAGCAAAGCTGCGGGTAAAGATCTCCCAGTATGAAAATCAATGCCCTGTGATGATGTGCAGTGCACTGTTAAATGTGATATTGTAATATGGAAGAAAAGTCTAGACTCTAGAATGAATACCTGACGGTATGGATGGTGTATTTTTAGACATCAAAGGAGATGATGATTATAATTTTTTTTTTTTCTGAGAATGACTATCTAGAATGAATCAGCCATGTTGTTGGTGGTGGTGATGAGATTCTCACAGTATTAAATTTCACTCTGATTTATCATTTTTTCTTCCCCCAAGAGAATACTTCAGCATGTTATTCTTTGAAAAGCATTATGCTATCTGATTAGTGACATAAAAGATGCAATATCAGTTTTCTCAGGAGTTTAGGCTTTCTCCATTATCAGTGGTACATGCAGTACATTCAATCAAGTGACGTGATTATTACATCACTGTACTTGAGCTGGTTGGTAGTTATAGTATGAGTAATTTGCATGAATTTGTTTTTCCTTTCTGTGTTATGGAGGTTTTGTGTTGTTCATTTCCTAATAGAGGGAGATCAGTTTAGAATAGCAATTTTTCAGGTTTCATATCGATGTGTACATTTGGACTACTATTTATTTATTATATGTAATCAATCTGAAGGAAAGAGTAGATCTGGAAACATATAGTTACCTGTACACCTGTAGCATGAGGTACACCATTGTATAATACCGTAGTAGTTTTGGACTCCACTGTGACTACAACCAGTACCAAAGTGAAGTCCTTTCTAGGCCTGACTTTAAGACTTCCTGCAGAATAGCCATTTAAAAGGTTTTTTTTCAACTCTGACTCTGAAAAGGGTAAATATTTGCCCTCTTCAGACTGAGCAACCGTTCTTCATTGCATCGTACATTGTAGTGGATCGACGGCATAAATTTAGATTTAATAATGTTTGCATATTTCATACATGTATGCGATACTATTATGCGCACTTCAGTTTATGTGGATCCCTTGAATCTCTTTATAACTACTGTTCCACACAAACACTTTTACAACCTGCACTACTTGCCAAAATGAATAGGCTCAGGTAATGAATATATAATTTATGAGCTAAAAGTAGGGCATAGATATAGAGGATCACTTGGAAGTTTACAACCCAAACTTGAGTAAGTTTTACAGTATCAACTGTATGCTTTATGAATCCTGGCAAACATGTAGAACAATATTTGCACTAATGTGCATTTAACCATTCTAGCAACACTGACTTTCAGAAGTAAAACAAGAGAGAGCAATGCAGTTTCAAAAAATAAGATGTGTGGTAATGTTAAACAGATCCATTCAAGGTGAAATGGATATTGTATTGTAAATATTTGATTTACAGTGATGTTCAAAGATTGAATTCCGCATTCCTCAGGATAATCAGATGTTCCATTACAATGGTGTGCATGCATAACAGAATGCTGATTAAGTTTGCAATAGATGTCAACATCTTTAAACTTTGTACAGTGCAGAGTACATAGTGTGTCTGTTGTTTTATTTTTGGATCTTCAAATACAGAAAGAAGAGCATGGTGTGTTGAGGGCATTTTGTTTGTTTGTTTGATTTCAGCAAGATATGACAATTTAAAGATCCATGTTACTCAATGTAGGAATTAGTGCATAAGTGATTGCAATTTGTAGAATGGAATAAGAGTTTACTTTGCAATAAAGATAAAATGGTAGAAATGGCAGTGAATTAAATACATATGATAGGTGGATGTGTAGACTATCATGAAAAACATTTAGAGAAAAAAAATGAAATGAAACATTTAGCGTTCCACAATAAAAAATATATAGTGTTTGAGAAGGCTGTTATGGAAATGTGTGAAGGAAGAACGTACAGTTGTATGAGTGTTTTCATTTTCCACATGGAAGTAATGTCTTCAGTACAAGTTGATTAAGAGGACTGTGAGGTTTACTCCGATTTTGATTCTTTTGTCATGATTAAACAGTAGAAACGGTGGAAGATACACTGTGAAGCATGTTATGGCGTATCATTTTTTATTCTGCTTACATTAATGTAGATCGGCATGTTTATTCCACACCATGGCCTATGTGCATAGGAATCAAGGTGTACCTTCTATAAACTCTGAAACTATTCCCTCCCCCCCCCCTCCCCCCCTCTCTCTCTCTCTCTCTCTCTTGGAGACAATGGGTTGATTTGTTGTAAGTGTTTAAGGGAAACTTTTTTTTTCCTTCTGGTATCTGAAATACAAATTTGTACATATGTATATGAATGGCCAGTCCTGAGGCAAACTATGGCATTGTCACATTCTTTCTGTCCCACCAATTGCTATTCATGCAGAGACTCCAACTCTCCCGTTTTCGACGGGAGATCTCCCGCCGAAAACCCATTTTTGCAAAATCTCCCGTTCTCCCGCTTGAGATTTAATTTCTCCCGCCCTGGCTCTGTGTCTCCCGTTCGAAAGGATTTCTTACTTATTGCTATTGTACGTTGTATGTTGCAAAAAATAAGCCTTAGATAGCACAAGACTTGGAATTTGTCAACACTGACAAATTAGGTGATCCGATCTTTTCGGAAATCAATGATTTGAGTCCTGATCCAAATAGGCATGACCATACAGGTTTCATCTGTGTTGACGGGACATTGGCCGTGTGATGTTTGGATTCTCATTTAGAAAAGGGAGTCAGACCTGCCCTTGGAGTCTCCCGTTTGCTAGGGGTTTCAGGTGGGAGAATCTCCTGATCAGAAGGTGCTTTGGGTTGGAGTCTCTGTTCATGTTGGCTGCTGAGATGGTTTTGAAATGATGTGAATATAATATTTGCTTGTTCTTCCTCATATTTCCCCATCATCTCTTCTCACCCCAAAGTTTGGCAACACATGCTACTGCAACTCAGTGCTCCAGGCCCTGTACTTCTGCAAGCCGTTCCGGGACCGGGTCCTGGCCTACAAGACGCAGCCAAAGAAGAAGGAGACGCTGCTGACCTGCCTGGCGGACCTCTTCAACAGCATCAACACGCAGAAGAAGAAAGTGGGCGTGGTGGCGCCCAAGAAATTTGTGGCGCGGTTAAAAAAGGAGAATGGTAAGCAGCATGTTTACGAATGTATGCATACCACTAGGCAACCTGGTATGATCGAGTGCTGAAGCTGTTCAGTCGTTGCAGAGTGCACCTTGGGTCATGCAGCATGAAACGTCTCAAGTAGGCTGTTTTGAGCACTGGATTTACACTATGTGCCAATTTTGTGTGAACCTCGGTAATGACAGGTGTTCCCGACAACCAGAAGACTTGCCCCAAGACTTGCTCGATTTGTTGCCCAGCGTTGCAGCAGCAGATGCTTTGCACACTTCGTTTGAAAGGGGAATAATTTAACCAATATATGTGAATTGAGCAAATACAGAAATAGTAGTAGAACACATCAGTGAAGTTTGATGAATATCGGACAATCCTTTCAAAAGCTTTTTTAAGTTGTGGTACCGCAATCACTGAATAAGGAGATTGGATAATTTGTGATGTCACAGCTGGACAACGACATAAAGAAAATATTAAGAAAATTCCACGAAATTTCATATTTCATGAAAAATACTCATCCCTTTCCCTGACTACTGATATTTGTTGATACATTGTACAGGCAATGATTTTTCCTCATGCCTTTTAAAAGAGATTTTCAAGCCAAGTGCTCTTTCATTAAGCTAGAAAAATGAAAATATGTTGATTTCTCTAAAATGATTTTTTTTTTTTGTATATCATTGTATATGTGACATTATGAATTGTTGCAGTCTTCTTATCCAGCAATGGCTGTACTAAAACTTATATTCATAATTTTTGAACAGGTTGTCCGATTTTCCTCAAATTCATTGATAATATACTAATGATGCACAGGATAGAGTGTGTTAGTGAAGGCGCGGCGCGCTCGAGAGTATTGACAATGGTGCGACATGCACGAGGCGCAGCCGAGTGCATGTTTGCAACCGTTGTCAATACTCGAGAGTGAGCCGCACCTTCACTAACGCCACGAAATAATCCTGTGCATCATTAGTTTTATAAAATGGGTCGAAAACTAACAGCATTATTCACGTACCTTTGTGGGTCAATACCAGTCAGCTACATGTAGCACTCGCTCAAAAGTCAAGATGTCCGAAGATGTTCGTCCCAAACATTTACGCACGTCGCACTCGGAAATCCCGCACACTATAAGTACTGTACGTACGTATAAGAGTATACGTACGCCACGTACTGTTATGCACAAGAAAGGCCGCCGGCTGTTGTGGCAGCCCGCGGCCCGAACTAGAAGTTGTTTACAGGATTGACAGCGCGTATAGTAGCGCGTGACGCACTTGCAACAACTGATTGAGTGCGCACTGCTAGTGTAAAACATTGTGACGTACGTCAGGCCAGGGAGGTGGAAGAGAGACTCTTCTTAGTGCTTACCTGAAGAAAATAATGCACGCACACGTGACTCATTTCAGCGCTTCCAATTGGCTACATTCTTGAACCCATTTTATAATGTCTTCTACTATAAATCATTCTGCATTCTCTCAATCCACATTCATATTTGGGTTTCATTCCCCTTTAAGCATTGGATTGTATTCAGTATGAAGCAGGTTGATTGAATAGCTCATTGAAGGAAATCAAAACAAAACATTGCTTTGATGTGACAAGATCAGTAAACCTGTGTAATGCTTGTTTCATTTATTTATATATTTTTTCATTAAGCTATTGAGCATTATTTTCTGCCGAAATTTGATCACTAGGGCTAGTAGTAGAATTGCAACTTTACTAATACAGTGTACGTACAATTTGTACTCTGCAAGTCTGAGACTCAATATCCTGTCCTGGGCAACTGCAGTGCCCACAAATTAGATGAAAGTTTTGTGTCTCACACTGCTTTGGTCTGCCAAAGCTCTTTGAGTTTTCCCAGTGTAGGCTGAAAAACAAATAATGCTACAGGCATCGCATTCCATCAATTTGCAAACCAGAACAAGCCATGGCCTGTTAAGCAGCCTCTGAATGGGAAAGTCAAAGTCTATTTAAAGTAAATATGCACTGTTTCTGTGCTAGACAAACAGTTGCTCTGTGATCATTCGTTTGTATTGATCACTCAAAGAATGAGGGGTAGCAAGTTGAACAAAAAGTGGGTCAAATGTCTTCTTTCTGTTGTGTATAATGCTATTTGAAGTCATGTTATGTTTTGAGCAATATCCACCTCCCATCCTTTTTAGTTATTGAAATACAAACTGATTGTATGTACAAAATGTACATAATTGTACATTAAATGTGCAGTGGCCTACAGTCTGATTCAGTGTATTAACACTTCAACTTTTGTCAAGTCTCTTATCTCTTTGATGATTTGTGCTTTGCTCACCATTATTTTGCTTTGCATACAGTGCAGTATGCTGCTATTTCCATAGACTATCAAAGAAAGCAAAGCTAGTTATCAAACTGTCAGAGAAATGTTGTTTTTACTTTACAGTGAGAGGTACAGTGTAAGGTAAATTCTTGATACCCTGAAAGTATGAAGATTCTGTCCATGAATTAAAGAATACAGTGACAGTCTAGTGTTGTGGGAAAGTATGGAACATTTTCTCCTTTTTTTTTTAATAATGTGGATAGTGCATTACAAACTAATATAGATTTATAATGCTTATAATTCAAGACTAGGCTAGTTAATAGGTGAAAGCCAAAACATTTAGAAAATACACACCATTGTCTGTGAAATCCCTCTCAGTGGCAAGAAAAATGTTTATATTGAATGTGATAATGATTGGCCTTGACATAATACGCTGATGCACATCCTCAAGTGGACACAATTGCTGGTTAGGTCGTACATTTTACCTGCCAGATACAACGTGTATGTAGCAAGAAGGCAGTGTATGGGTGAATGATGGCTTGTTTTGTGTCCATGTTAATTACTGGTAATCGTGTGGGACCAGTGGCGTAAATTGTGTGATTCTTCGTGCGGATAGGCTTCAAATCTGGATAATTATGCTGGTACCAGAGTTACGATTGTAGAATTAAATAATCTCCATTGCGTGAAGGTGCAAATGTAATATTATCTCTGGTCTTGTACCGTAGCCAGACCGTGCCCCAAGATGAGGGTAAAAAATCAGCACTTGAGTTTTATCTTTCTCTTTTCTCTCTCTTTGGCATGAAATTCTTACCAGGTGGTGCTCGAGTGGAGAAGAAGAAGAAAAAAAAAAGAAAACCAACAAGAATCAGTCTTTGATAATAATTGTTGTGTTACATGGCATAGATGTAAACTGGTGTTGGTGAGAACATAGATGGTGTGGTCACACTGTGCAAAATTACACGTTCGAGGTAGTTTCACTGCCCGGTATTTTGCTTCACATAGTTTGGGCAGTGTGACCACAAACTTCTTGAGAAGTAACCAGAAAAACTTCCTGCTAAACTTCCTTCGTGCATTTGGGAAATTCCTCACTTCTCGCAAAACTATGTGCAGTTTTATGTAGTATTGGACCACGCAGAGCTGAAACTTCAAGAAGTTTTGAAGTGATAATATATCCATTCGTGTTGTGTGCACACATTGTGCTTTCTTTTGCATGCTGTTACACATTTGTATTTTTTTTTAATATTCAAGGGGGGGGGGGCTTTTTCATACCATAACTAGGGTAGTTTCAATCACTGAAACTACACACAGTCTTGTTGGTAGTGTGACCACCTCAAATTTCTGGAAGTTAGCAGAAAGCAAACTATGCATAATTTCATGTACAGCTGTAGTGTGTCTGCGGCTAATGAGTGTTCCGTTTGTAGAGTTAGAATAGTGAAATGGTTTCGAGGGACATTATAAGTCCTGAGATCAGGTCAGTGGACTGAAAACCTCCCAGAAAGAGCATTTCAAACCCTTAGGATACACCATTCTGTATTACAAAAAGTCACCAATTTATATTTTTTCATCAAGAACAAAAGAAAATCTGACCTGTTCTTCATGTGTATGAAAATAGCAAATATGTTTTTGCATGTCCTTCTCAACAGATAAGTTCCATCTGTTCCCAATACTTGAGAAAAATAGAAATTAATGAAATTTTGTTTACAAGACAGACAAAGAGCTGCTCAACACTGAGATCACATGTGGACATTGTACCTGTTGGTTGTGTTTTCCTAGCTCCCACAAGTTAGGGATTGCAACTGTGGAATCCTCATCCTTCATGCTACATACCCTTTCTTTTTGTTTCTTTTGCAGAAGTGTTCGATAACTACATGCAGCAAGATGCTCACGAGTTCCTCATCTACCTGCTCAACACGATAGCAGACCTCTTACAAGGTGAGATACCGTGTATGCGCTGTGTATAAAACATCTAAAACTGGTAGGAAGATCGGTATGTCAGGATGTACACTTGTGTTCATGAGCTTCACAACTGCATTGGTGGAGCTGAATACGTACAAAGCGAGAATGTTAATTCAAAATTCAAGATAATTTATTGTCAATTAAAATTTATACACAAAATTTGTTTTTGGACATCTAACAATTGTGCAGAGTGCATAGGTGTTACTATCAGGACAGTATGATACTGTATGCGCCATATATTTCGGGGGGTATCCCGTATTCTGCAAATTTTGCGAGTCGTGTGCTATTTGCAAATTTAACATCACACAAAAATACTAACTCTGATCCTAACATGAATGCAACATGAACATACAATGTACATTTCTTCATTCATGACTATATTCCATGATAGCCGGTTAAACCACTCGTGAAATTGTTGGGAATCCCGATTTGTGAAAAATTTGACCCGATACATATATGGCATACTCTGTATTAACCTTCATCTGGTATTGACGGAAATGATGAACACAGTGGGGATGTACCAATCTTTCCGATGTCTTTAGAATTGTTCCCTGATATCCAGTCCACTCACCAATATAAAAAGCAGTTTTGCACAGTGCCATGAATATCATTTCAAGAAAATATAATCTCTGTATTCTGAACTTGGTCTTCTTCTCCCCTTTCTCTATTTTCTTTTTCTTCTTTTTCTTCCCAATCTCCCTTCTTCGTCCATGAAGATATGGTTGTATTAGGAGATAGGATAACCCCAGGAAGTAGTCAGACATACAATAAGTAGGCTTACAATAGAGTAAGAACACTTAGGCTAGGATCAAGCTATATCTGTCATTTTGTACTGCTACGTTGGGAAAAGAGTGACACATTTCTTCCCCCCCCCCCCCAGTTGTAAATTCCCGAAGTTGCTGTCATCTGATTTCACATTCATTATTTTGTGAATTTCAACGTATGATTGAAAATTACCTGACGTAAGAACTCATCCCCCCCCCCCCCCCACTCCTCACAAGCACTCAACCCAACCCAAATGCAATGCATTACACCTAACACTAATAGACCTTTTCCACAGTGTACTGTACATACAAAGAGCTGAAAGAATTTTTAAAAAGAGTCTTATATGTCTGCACAGTGCCACAAATGGCTCTCGTAAATCATGTTTTTAACTATTGAATCTTTAACTTGATGGCAGCATGAATACATGTATCAGTAATTTGTTTGTGGTTGTCTGGCCCAGCGAACCGTGAGAATTCTGTTTCGCACCACGGTGCTGCACAAAGACTGCATTTTATGTGATGTGGTCTTTATGAGACAAGAAGCGTATTGTTGGCATGAATCTGTACAGACGGAGTTTGGAAGAAAAAAAAAACCACTGAAGCACAAATCATTTCTTTGATGCATCAAAATACACTCGAATACTATCTGTTTTTTAATGAGTGCAGTGCTACGGGGTAACTATAGTGTGGTCTACATGGAGTTTGTAGCATGGAGGTTGGCCTAACACTGCGTGATGATGTTAAATGCTACCACCCTAAACCCCCCCCCCCCCAAAAAAAAAAAATAAAAATAATAATAATAATAATAATACTAATAATAGTAATAATAGAATAGAAAATGTAAGGACTGTCAAATTAAATGATTATTCCATTTACACTACAGGTAGCTCTATCCTCCAATTTCAGTCTAGCTGTTGTTGCATTATTTGGTTGTATCTTATTCCAGGTAGAATTAAAGGATTAGCAACTCTGATATGCCTGTTAACAAGATTGGACACATTATAACTGCATCTTAACTTCCTAATGCCTTGTCCCATATTGTTGATTGTGTTTTATTTATTTTGTACCCGGTATATGATGCGAATTTTGCAAGTTGTGAATAAAGAGGTGACATGACATTTACACCTGTGACAATTGCCACGGTCTTTTTCTCCAAGGACTTAGGGTTAGGGTAATGGTTGTGATAGGGTTTTAGGGTTTAGTTTGATGTGAGGATTAAGGTTAGGGTTATGTTTGTGGGGAGAATTTATGTTTGGCTTAGCGTGCAACTATTTCAGGGGAGCAATTGTTGCTGGAGCAAATGTCATGGTAACCGAATACGAATACTCAGTGTGGTATGAAAACAAAAATAACTGCATAATTTTGCTATCTACCAAGGAGAACTGATTTTAGAGTATTTTAACTGAAACTTCAGTGGCACTTCAGACTAGTGTCTATGAAAACACACACACACATGCACATCCACACACACACAGTCAATCATTTTTTGTAAGTTTGCATTTGTTTTGTGTTCTGTAATGATTGTATTCATGCGTACCTTTTCAAGGGTAGAGAATATTAGGTGTTTTGTTATGCTTTTTGTTGTTAGTCATTTTAGTGTTGTTACACCGTATGGCATTTGTTATCTCCACAGCTGAGAGAAAAGCTGAGAAGTTGGCAGGGAAGGGCAAGCCGGGCACTCCCAACGGCATGATCAATGGCAACAACAACGACACCAAATCGGACCCGACCTGGATCCACGAGATATTCCAGGGGACGCTGACGAACGAGACGAGATGTCTATGCTGTGAGGGGGTGAGTTTGTTACCGCCGATTGTAGACCACCGGGACATGTGTCGTACATGTTTGCCAGTTTCACGGCAACTTTTTTTTAGGCCTCCAGAGACGTCTAGATACTGATTTTGTTCATGTGCAACAGCAGACATAGATGTCAAATATCCTGGCAGGTTTCCTTGAATCTGTTCTTTGAGCGTCCTACACGTGTATGCAATTCCTCCAGAAACTAACCCATAATTGAAGTTAGACAAAAACCAATCTGTAACAATGCCAGGGTCCCACGTGAAGGCCCTTGAGATACCATTGTGATTGGAACGGTTACCTTATCGGCAATCGTGAACTACACTTTGGGAAGATCTCTTTTTATCCTCAAGCAGAGCAGAGTCAGGGTTCTACGGGTGTAACCACCATTTGTTAATATTGGGTTCCCCCTGTCGTGCAATCTGCTACGCATGCCATGATCGACCATTTGTAGCTGATCGTAGAATTTTTTGTTTAAGTGTCTATGACAATTTGCCCCATGATTGAAACTGTGGTCTTAATCGTTGAGTAATGTGGTGATCTCATCAGATTTTGAGGCCAGTCATGGCAATCACTTTGATCTTAATAGACAATTTCTGAACCATCCAAAAGTTTTCTCAAACAAAACAGAACTTCCACAATCAGCTACTAATGGCCAATTGTGGCAAGCATTGCGGATTGCACGGCAGTGGGAACCCAGCATAATGCGTCTAGTTTCATCCAACAGAAACATCCTGTATTTCAAATTGCTCTTGACTCTTCTTTAACATTCATTCAAGTCGTGTCTGTTTTTTTTTTTTTTCACCAGGTCAGCAGCAAAGATGAAGATTTCCTAGACTTGTCTGTGGATGTAGAGCAGAACACATCAATTACGCACTGCTTAAGGTGAGGAATGTTATTTATTGCAGAATCTGAGATTCTGTGCAATTACAAGGCATTTGTTTTCACTCTCTTGCAGTTGGATTATGATACTCATGTGCTTTCATTTGCAGTGCACAAAGTATGAAATACAGGCCTTAGTGTAGAAAGAAAGAAGAACCCGCTGTTCACATTTTTTTATGGGAAGCATTATGTGAAAAGTGCTGATTTTACTCTGTTAGGGTTTTTTGAAGTACTGTAAAAATGATTAATATTGACTTCAAATGAAGAAAAAAAAATGCAAACTTTACTTTTATGTATGAGTGGTAGAGTAAATACTACTTGTTTGTGCAAGGACTAAAATGAAGAGCTAAAAAACACTTCAATTAGAGTTGAAAAGTAAAGGAAGAAACAAAATTCTCACGTGGAAGATTGAAGAGACTTTCAAGATGAGTTCAGCTATTTAATGACAAATGTACATCGGCAATGTCAGGCAACTGGTGTGTCATCAGACTTTGTATCATGCCTTCACAAAGGAAAATAAAAATTCTGTCGTAGAACATTTCCTATGAATGAATGCATTCGTATCAGCATGGTATATTTGAGAAAAACTTGGCAAAATCAGGTCGATATCAAGATTAAGCTATGACATTTAAAAGCTAGTATTAAAATCATGTCATGTTACAGTACATCGTTTTGTAGAACTGCTGTATGTAAAAGTGGTTCACAAGGCACAAGGAAGTTTTCATGAAAGTGAATAGAAACTTAAATTGTTTACTGTCATTGTGAGTGACAGCGCAGTATTTTAGACATTACTTGAAGAATGCCAAGGAGGTCGTGTTTTGTGTAATGACAAAGATAAATGGATGAATAAAGGGTAAACTTAGTGTCGTTTTGTATACACCATAGACTAGCATAGTGTTAAAGGCTTCACAGCGTTCAGTTGACGTAAGGTGAAGACCCTCTTGGTAGCTTTTGTGTCAATGTGTGTTAAATTGTTGTGACGAAAGAAAAACAAATGAAGGAAAAAATATAATGGCCCTTTTCTCTTTATTTGAGGTGGGGAAAATTGACTTGTAGTCTTGTATATGGAAGGATGAATGGTTGTTCCTGGGGTATGTGTGAATGCAAACTTCTTCTTCATAATTCCCCCACCCCCCCCCCCCCCCCACTTGAAAAGTGACCACTTTCGTATTTATCCCTGTCTGAAAGTGTGTCTCATGTACACAAAACACTTGGGCAATCCCGATGCCAGAGAAAAGGTTTCACCCCCAGCTTATTAAGGGGGGAATTCCAGATGATTTTCATAATTTCACATCATGTAGTACATAAATTGACAGCTCCGTGTATAGATTTGTGGAATTTATTGTGGTCCTTGAGCAGAGGAACCAATAATCCGTTAAAAACCCAAGTCAGATTATACTGAAAAAGGATGATGACATAGGAGGCTCACATATTACAGAAATGTAGCCATTTAATTCCATTACAGTGTCACTTGCTTATCAAGTTTACCTGTGTAGAATTTATGCGTACCTTCTTCTTTTGTTCTGTTTCCTTGAGCCCCAACTCAAGCATTCTTAGGGTGAGGCTGCCATGTCATTATCCTTGTTCATTGCAATTTGTTATAAATTTTGAATACATTCTCATTCCTCATCCCAATCACTATAAATTCTGAAACTCCGTACCCAGTATAACCAATTTACAAGCTGTTCATTTAAATGTAAAAGTCTGAAAATCATCCGGAGGTCTCCTTTAACCCACTGAGGACGAGTCCCGAGTGTACTCGGGCAAGTGTCTATGAGAAATATGTGTTGTAGCAAAATCAAACCGTCCTCAACGGGTTAAAGTTTTGATTATGTATGTACAATGCTCACTACTTTCTGATCCCCTTGTGTCGAGGGATGGCTTGGAGATGTGGCAGTTGTCAGTGACCCACAGATAATATATTAGTAACCATGCACTGCGGATTCGTGGGATCAATTTCACGCCTTTGTGGTGCCATTGTCACATGTTTCCTTAATTTCATGTCCTTGTTGGCGAGACTCCAGCCAGCCAGGAGACAAGCTTGCTAATTACACAACTGGACTTCCTACATTAAGAGAGATCCTTCCTGCCTGCTCAATGTGACCATAGATCATTTGAATTAATAAAGAACAGAAAGAGATAGATGGATAGAAAGATAGATAGATGGATGGATAAACAGATAGATTGATAAACTTGTTGGTAGATAGATAGATAGATAGATTGAATGATAGATTAAAGGGTGTGTACAGTTCTGGTCGAGGTGAGGATTTAGCCTTTAACTTTTTTCTAGATATTCAGAAACCACTCTATGAGATGTCAAAGAGCATGCAATTGTAAGGGGTATCAAAGGTTTATTTGATGAAAATCGATTTTGAAATGGCTGAGATATCCAAAAACAAGGTGAAACAAAGAGATCCTAATAAAAGGCTTGGCCTGTAGTCTTTTATTATTATCACTTTTTTTGATATCTCAGCCATTTGAAAACCAATTTTCATCACATAAATGTTGAATCCTTCTTGAAATTACATGCTCTTTCATATTTCATAAGAGGTTTCTCATTATCTCACTTAGGAATGTAAAAAACATGAATCCCCACCTCAACCAGTTACTGTACAGCCCCTTTAATTGGTAGATACATAAATGGATAGATGAATGTATAGCTAGATAGATAGATAGATAGATTGAATGATAGATTGATTGGTAGATAGATAGATAGATTGAGGAATGTATGAATGGATAGATAGGTAGATGAATAAATAAATATAAAGCCTATAGATATATAAATGTGTATATGTGTGTGTGTGTGTGTGTGTGTACTTCCTTTATGTTAGAATCACTTGCACGCGTGTTCAGTGCTGTAGGAATTGTCCCATACTGATCTAGTTAGGACAGAGATTAGTCCAGGATGGTAAAGTGTAATCTAACTGGGCAGGAATAAGTCGAGTGTTGCTGTTCTCCACAGGATGTGGCATTGAGTTTTCAGAGGAAGTGGAAGAGCGCCCTCTGTAGACCACTGATTCTTGGCTGGTGCACATGAATATGAAGTTTATCCAAGAGCTATCAATATAGATGAAATTGTATTGCTTCTATCCTAAGGAAAAGAAGGAGGGAAGAGTGGTTTTAGTTAGTGATAAAGATAGCAAAATTTGAAGCACAAATGTAAATTGAGTTTGTTATTTAAGTGTATCAGTTATCATTTCTTTACGTGAGTGTACACTGATTCCATCAGCCATATACAGCTGTACAGTGCTGATTTGTCTACTATGGTGTATATTGATTGATTTTGCATTTCATTCATGGCGTAATTAGCTTTTGATTTAATACTTCATGATGTGTTTTTGTGTTTCCTTTTGTTGTACTACAGGGGTTTCAGCAATACAGAGACACTGTGCCATGAATACAAATACTACTGTGAGACGTGTTGTAGCAAACAAGAAGCACAGAAAAGGTAAGAATAACAAAGTCTTGCCATCTTCCTTCATCTTTTTTCCTCTCCTTTTTGAGGCCTATATCCAAGTATTTTTATGTTGAATATGAATTGGTGATGGTAATGGAAAAGTCGTTAATAAAACAAAATGTATGTGTGTGTGTTTTATTTTTAATATGTCAAAATGATTAAATCTTGTAGAAAATGTGAATGACAAAGCTTAAAAGAATGTGAATGTTAGTGGGACAAGGGCTGAGAGAAACCCTGGTAGTGCTGGATTTGTCTAGGGAAAGAGGGAAATGATATTGAAAAGTAATGAAAGTGAAATTCTTTAAATCTACTTGGCAGGGTAGTGTGTGATACAGCTTGCTGCTACCCTCTGTACTCTATACCAATCTGGTCTGATATTTCCTCTCATATTACCTTCTGATAGTTCTGTATTAGAACTTCTCTGCCAGCATGCTGGACAGCAAACTGCTTTGCAAAATTTTTCTCAGGGAATTTTTTTTTTTTTTTTTTTGGGGGGGGGGGGGCAAAAATGATTTTTACTTTCTTGCCAAAAAGACAAACAAACACAGAGAAGATCTTGCCAAAAAGTTAGATATTGTGATTTTGTCATTTGCAGTTAATGTAACTGGCATAATTTTTATCTGATGTAAACTGTCATATGATTATCACATGGAAGTGAAGCTGTGCCTGTCTTCTTTTGGCAGTTTTCTCAAATATTGGTTTATCACAAAAAAAAGTGTAACTGGGAAAGTGTTACTCATAAACTTGTCTTTCACTTGACAGCATCAATAAGAATATTTGTCAGATTGGACTAATTTAGATACCAAGTGTACATGTCTTTTGTAGGGATGATTTTGATATTTATAATTGACACAATTTTCCAATGTTTATTGAAACACAGTATCTGTGACGCCACATTCGTCTGACTCTTGTGGTACGCCATCACAAAGGAATTATGTAACTCCTGTTAGCATAGCAAAGAACACAGATAGACATTCGCAAGTTATCCAGTTGGATTTAGCCTCATCTGAATCAGAAGCAAACGAAAAAAGCAAAACAAAGAAAAGAAAAATAAAGACAGGCAAGCAAACATACAAACAAATAAACCTCTTGGAAATCAGTAATGGACTGTGGGAACGATGTACACGATTGCACTAACTGACAGCATTCTTCGCCGTCTACTCTCCCCGTTTCAGGATGCAGGTGAAGAAGCTTCCACAGCTGCTGGCTCTTCACCTAAAGCGCTTCAAGTACATGGAGCAGTCACACAGATACACCAAGCTTTCCTACCGAGTCGTGTTTCCCCTCGAACTAAGACTAATGAACACGGTAAGTACAATATTTTGTACCTTGGGGAACTTGCGTGATGGTGCTGCCTCAACCATCCCAGATGAATTTGAGTTGAGTTTGGTTTGGTGGGTTCATTGAGTAGCTTGCTGTACAATTGACAATCGCTGATCCTAGTTTTGGAAGTCATTATCAATGTGTAGAGTAGTCCACGCACTATTTGAAACTCTACTTGAATTATTTCTCTTCAATTGTCAGAATAATACTAATTGTTCAGAAAACCAAACTGTTATGCAAGAACCTGTGACCGAGATAGTATTTGAAAAGATTTTAATAGTAATTCATAATTTGTCTGTGTGTGTTTGTGAGTGTACTGTTTTTGTTTTTTTTAATTTCTTTGTGTACAATATATTTGTTCTTGGAAAACATAGCATTATCATTATAACTGGCTGGTAACACACATCATAAGCTCTTGCTGAAATCAAAAGTTTCAAGACTCATTCAAATTACAAGTGTAGCCTGGCTGTCTGTTTTGTGTGTTGATAATGATACTTGAGAGAAATCAATCACAAAGTACCATTACTTAAAGGGATGGTATAGCTTTGGTTGAGGTGGGGCTTCAGATTTTGTGTTTGGGTGTGTGTTTTTTTTTTTTGTTGAGATAATGAGAAACTACTTTATGGAGTATGAAAGAGCATACAATTTTAAGAGGAATTCAAAGGTTACTTGATGAAAATCAGTTTTGAAATGGCTGAGATATCCAAAAACAAAGTGGTCCTTATATAGGACAACGACCAAAAACTATACCATCCCTTTAGATATGGTCTTTGAGCCCTGTGTGCCGTATCATATATTGAACCACGAACTGTGCAGTTTTAAGACAAGAAAATTCACTCCCACTACCACCCTCTTCCTGGTATAAGGTGTCCTCCAGGTTTTCCTTCTCACTCCCAAGTGTAAGCAAGGTGGTCCATTTCGTCATCTGGGAACTCGTTCAAGAGCTCCGAATCTGATCCTGCACACACAGTCTCATTTCGTGTCACTTAGCAAGACCGCAAAATGGAAGATTTATTCTGCTCTAGTTCTCCCAGGCTGTGATGTGATGTGAATGTGAGTGTGTGGAGGTATCACTTTTGCACTATTCCCTAGTGATCAAAGTGCCCTACAGTGCATTATTACCCTGGTCAATGAAATCTAACTCGCATCCAAATTGGGGAAGGGGGGCGGGGGGAGGCGGGATGGAGAGGGGCAAGGGGGCAGGGGCACTCCAGTTGGGGAGCCACTATATGCTGCTGTACACTAAATAGATCCAGCCACCATATGTTCAGCTGCCAGTTTGAGGGGCCAGTTGTTGTACACGTGGGCGAAGGGAAGCGTCATATATAATGTGTCATGCTCAAATGTCTCGCTAAATGGATAACGGCTGAAACTCTATAATGGTTGTCTGTAGCCAGAGGCCAGGATACCGTCCTTAAAAGAGCCATGTAAGGCATCCTCCTAGTGCAACATACACCGGGAGAGCTCTTACAAATCTAGCAGCATTGCTTGGAGGTGAAGGATGTAGAGTAATGCTTTTAACTTTCATTCTCTCCCCCAGAGTGATGACGCCGAGGCACCGGACAAGCTGTACGACCTGGTGTCTGTCGTAGTGCACTGTGGCAGGTAGGACACGATTACAAACTACCTAGTTTCCAACACAGCAAGCTCAATTGAGAATAGCGCCTCCTGCAATTGTACTTGATGTTTGTGCAGCTCAAGCGTTTGTACAAGTGTTTGTTGTAAAAACCAGAAACAAAATACATAAAGCCAGCGGCAGTCAGTGTGGTTAGATTAGAAGACTGTTTCGAGAGAAGCTTTCCCCCGGGTCCTACATTCGTAGAATGTTATTGATACTTGAAGCCTAAATGTCTCAAACTAGAGTGCGTGACAAACACTTAGCTGTACTTCTGTGTTTGGAGAAAATAGTGTATCATGTTTGTGCTGCATCATTCAAAAGGGCCAAGGGGCAATATAGTGCTGCATCATTCAAAAGGGCCAAGGGGCAAGGATGTATTTCCACTCAACATGGCAATTGCCCTTTTATTTATTTTTTTCTTCTTTTGCTTTAGATGCTTCAGAATCTGAAATGCATCAGCAGGGGTAAAAAGCTTTAGACATCTCTGTTTAGATCTGCACCAGATTTTATTTTAGTAGTCTTATGTTGTCTAGACTGGGACTGTTTTCCAGCAAATAGTGGAAGAGGCACTACAGCACATAAATAGAAACCCCAAGGGATATTGCAAAAGAAAACAACAAACAGACAAAAACTTGGCAAAACATTGTATGCATTGTGATAGCTTTGAGTCTAGACTACAATCAAGGTTAAATAAATGCTACGATTATTGTTATCATAGTCAGTGTTTGCAGAGTGAGATGTAATTCCTACCAGAACCAAAATTGATGTGGTAGATGATGAATATATAATTATCCTCCTTTTCTTTTCCCAACAGTGGTCCTAATAGGGGTCATTACATCACAATAGTCAAGAGCTTTGGGTTCTGGCTCCTCTTTGATGACGATATGGTGGAGGTGAGTTCAACTTTGCAGCATTAGTAGACATCTTTAGGAAAAGGTTGAATTGAAGGCATTATTCACCATTTGCAGATGAAACAGAATCCCATTTTTAGTGCTTCAAAATAGTTCTGAAATATGAGTTAGGGATAGAAACAACCAGTGTGAAAATATTAATTAGTATAATCAATGTTAAGTATTGTTAAATATACCAAATGTGAACAATAGTTATAATAAAACTGTTTCTAGACTAAACTGTCTACAGTTACGGTTTATTGAGAAAAATAGTGATATCTTCTTTCCATATTTTAGGCTTTATAGTGAAGTTTTATAAGGTGGGATGTTTTGTGATAGAATATAGCCTACACATATGCATCAAATGTAATATCTCGAACATTTTTTAAATCACTGCTCCCAATGGTAAACAGTACCTTTCCCTTCAAAGCCAAGGGCATGACCATTATGTGCAAAAGCAATATGATATTCTGAGAATGCGGTCATAAAGCAGGGTAAAGGGGAAACACTCTCATAGAGTATGTTCTCTCCCTTTGAGAAAAAAAAAACAGAGAAGAAGACCTGAAAAATTGAACTGTGATGGCAGAGCAACATAGATGCCCAACGTTACGTCCAACCACAGAGTTGTGAAGATTAACGAGGAACAAGTTTGTGCGTATTAGATGGCGAAGCGGACTGTTACATTACAAGTCCATTGTTCATCAGTGTCATAATCAGTTGTCTTCAGTTGATATAATAGTTCATTGACTCTACAAATGCCAATTTCTAACCACAGTCTACATGATAGATCAAGATGAATTTCAGAGTGGCAGCTTGGGACTGAGAAAAAGATAACCATGACACCCCCCCACCACCCCCATTGCAAAATACAAATACTTATAGTTGTATTTCTTGAGGTGGCGCATCATTGGTAGTTGGTGGCTGAGACTTACATAGCAAAAAGAAAATGGTAGACAAACACACAGAAAAGATGACTGTGATTTCACCTCAGCATGACTCTATACTTTTCCTGTGGATTTTAAGTGTTCAGGAATCCAACTCCTTTCGAGCAATGACTTTCTATGCATGGAGATGTATTCTTTTACATTCTTCCAGAACAGTTCGTCTACTCCATTATTCAAACTACATGAAGGGCAGAAAGTAGAATTTGTTTTGTTCTACCGTGCAAGAAGAAGATACCTTTTGTGGGAATGATATGCTTTAAATATTAGCAAGATGTTGGATATTTAATTTGCAGTAAATTGTCATTTTCTTTTGGGGGGAGGGATTTGTTAAAAGTAAAAATATAATGATATGCAGCAAATTGCTGTCATGTATTTATCGTGGCTTAACTGATATGTGTACATTTATCTCCACTTTTTGCACTTCTATATATTCTTACATATGTGTGTTTATAATTGTTTGTTTGCCCTACAACAGAAAATTGAGGTCTCCAGCATAGAAGAATTCTACGGACTTGCCACGGAGGTGCAAAAGAACTCAGATTCTGGTTACATTCTGTTCTACCAAGCGAGGGAGTTGTAGAGGAATTCTGACCAGACCGGCCTGTCATGTGATGGCATTCATTAGAACACAGACAATCGTCAAACAGACTTGTTCAGAATATCTCAGTCGTCGTCACCCTTCGGTTTGATATTCTTCGGCATGTCGTGGCATCGTCTGATCCTTCTTCTCGACATCCCGAGAGTCACTCATCATCAGCGGTCTCTTTCTGCAGTCTCGGTCACCGTCTCCCTGGGCTGCCGTTCTGTCAAATGTGCCATTGCCCAAATAGATGTCTGACATGCATCAGGATCACCAAACTAGTTACAAAAGAATCAAGTACAATGGACAACATATTGATGCTTCAGAGGTTACTCATTGACCCGTTCACAGTTTTTAGCACTGAAAACAAATTTCTTTCTCATTCTTGCGTTAGTTTGGAGAGCTATTTCACGGAATGGAGAAGTATTCATATGTGATCTTGTAATCCTCAGCTGATGCAATGCTCTCATCAATATTTTAAGAAGCGTTGAAATGTTCATATTGCACTATTACACTGCAAGTTTACTCAAAATTTTACAAAATACAGTGTAGTTATGGTGATGCAGACCGGACAAGCAATGAAGAATAGCCAAGAGGTCTCTCGATCTTGTTTGTTTGTTTGTAACGTGGCAAATAATTTCTACGCAGTGACCTCTCGCGTGGATCAAGAAGTGATACAAAGATGTGGAAATGCATTAATGAATCTAAGAATTCAAAAGACCCCTTTATGACTGCCCAGCATTTGACTACAACAGAGCTTAATGAAATTGTTGATAGTATTTCACTCCTTGTCGATCCTCCCTCAAAGTTCAGCAGGTAGTGCTGTCTCCCCCGTTAGAACGAAACTTGTTAGTACACTCAAGAAACCTCATACGCTGCACCCTTCTTCCTTTTGATCCCGTGCCAGTACTCACCCCTGGCCACTGTCTCTGCAGAAAGAAAGTTTGCAATATACGACATGCAGATGCATCCCTCGGCAAAACTTGTCCACAATGGTTCCAGTAATTCAGATATTGCAGGCTTGATGCGCCGGCCATATTGTTGTGCACGTGGCACTCGTATGCCTGTGGCGCGAAAGAGGTCTGAGCTGTTGAGACTAATACCTCGTTAACTTATGGAAATGACACATGACTGAGCAGGATGTGAGTTTTGTGTAGAGAGCACTTTGTACATGAGGTGTCAGGTTGTACAGAATCACTGTCTGACTAGTCTGTATATATAGACCCAACAGTGTTTTTTTTTTCCTTTTTTTTTCAGCCATTTTAGAGATTGGGGAGTTTAAAAAGAATGAGGTATCAAGAATATAAATATTGTACATATCTTGTAAATCACAGAACTATTTTGTAGTAAAATGCAAGAGAAATATAATGAAATAGAGTGAGAGGAGATCCACAAAAAGGTATTATTCATCTTGTTTTCTTTTCTCTTCTCTTTTATTGTCCAACTTGTGTCATGGTGGCAGAATGTTGTAGACACAAATTTGTACATCAGAGTAGGTTGCTATATATTTTCTCTGATTATGTTTATTCAGCAATGCATGCTATTTCTGTAGCATTACTTGAGCATATTATTTCAATTACAGAAAAAAAAACCCTCACACCAAATGATGAATATGCAACTAGAAAAGTCTAAAGGTAAAGATAGTGAATTACATAATATATGTTTTCTGTTTTGTCTGCTGTTTATAGTCACATAGTGGCAAAGACATTACAAAGAAAATGTGATTTGTTTGTTTTTGTTTGCAAGTGGCAGCATAGTGGTGATGAATGGGTATTTATTCAAACCAAAAAATATAAAAAGAAATTTGCTCTTTCTTTCTTTTCTCTTTTTCTTCTCTTCTTTTTATTGTTTTTATTTTAACATTACTGTGTGGTGTTGCACAGTCAGTGATGATGATGTATGTAATCTCTTTGAGCTCTTCAGGTATCCCCCAAGTAGATTAGAGAGAGAAAAACCTTGTCTTTTAGTGCAATCATAGTACAAGAATGCAGTAATGTGAGAGAGGGAGAGAAAGGACGAGCCAAGCAGAGAGGGCAAGACTCCAGTACAGTGTCACTTGTAGCATACAGGGAGTGCAGTAAAAGCGAATGTACAGCAGGCATTCTTTGATATGGGGATGAGGAATATGCGTGCCGCTTCAAGGATCTTTAGATTCTGTCTGATCATTCACCACAGAGCCATTACTTCATGGGATGATGCTAAACATTATTTTCACATACAGTCAAACCTGCCATAGCAGCCACCTGTCTGTAGTGGCCACCTCACATAGGCGGCCACTAAAAATCTCCCCCCCCCCCCAAGAAAAGCTATGTTAATGACCCTGTGTATAGTGGTCACCTGTCTATAACGACAACTTTTTTTTTTTGTCTCCCGTGGGTGGCAGCTATAGACAAGTTTGACTGTACTTTTACAATCGGATTTTAAACAACTGAAGCCATGCCAGGTCTATAGGAGCAAGCAGTTATTCTCCCTTGAATTGCAACGACCAGTTAACAAGTCAGAAGATTGGTACTTTAACCTTCATCTTACTGTCCAAATGTAAGGTATATGATGACCAGATAAATATGTTTTATCCCTCAATGTCTGTAGATGTATCAGAACAGTTTCCTCTACCTGTAATTTAACCATTTGTGCATTGCCGATGATACGTATGTACCTACTGCCTGTCTTTTATGGGCGGTGGTGGAGAGCAGTTAGTTGGGCATTTTATGAGGTGTTTGTGGCCACATGTGGGGTATTCTGACACGACATCACAAATTTAAGGCACTTGGTGTAGCTTGCCGATGTAATAGATGATGACATCTATACCCAAGGTGATGAATTTCCTCTGCATTATTGATGTCACACGGAGATCTAACATGAATTGTAAGAACATCATTTTGAGTTCTGCTGTATCTGCTGTTTCGTTTTCACATTTATGTGGTTCGTGACATTAATACAATAATAGATAATGTGTTTGTTTTAGTCACCAAATTCTGAAGGCATCTTTTATTCAAAGAAGTTTGTCTTTGGTCGAGTCAGCAAGTTTTCTAGGTAAGAAATGTTGCTCGTATTCAAGAGTTCATCTCGGTGCAAGTGGAATAATCCTGCAGACAATTACAACTGGGCATTGTATATTTTGTAGCGCTGACGGTAACAGAAGATGTCATCTCATTATCCAAGTGCAAGGTCTCTATTATACAAATAATGACTGCTATGAGGGGCACAGTTAAAATTATGGGCCCAAGGTGATGTGAAAACCGTAACCATACCCGAAGCGAAGCTGAGGGCATGGTTATGGTTTTCACATCACCGAGGGCCTACATAATTTTAACTGTGCCCCGAATATCAAGCAGTCATTATTTGTTTTATATACCGAAAATATAGATTCCGAAATATAGATACGGAAAATATAGATTCTAGTCTCTTTTACAGCACTCGTAATCAATGCTGATCGACAGCACGGCAGTCGTATCATTGGTGCGTACATCATGAGTGATCATCTATGTGTACATTGTACGGGGTTGCGACGTTGCGACTCAGTGTCTCCAAACCAATCCGCTAGTCTCTTTAACAGCACGCTGATCGAATGCGCGGTGGTCGTATCATTGGTGCGTACATATGAGCGATCTATGTGTACGGGGTCGCGACTGTCTCCAAACCTATTTACTAACTGTACCCGGGCCCCGGTCACAGTAACTTAAGAATAGGGCACAGCAATTTTCATGACTCCCCTTTTAACCAATCAGATGAGAGGATTCTAGAAATGAGGTATATAAAATATAAACACATGAAGCAGACAAGAAAAAAATAAACATTGGACTGTTGGTCTATGGAGATTCTGAAGATACTGGCTGTTAAAGTTTTCAAAGTGATATAAAGCATTAATGTACCATCTCTAGTACTATCTCTATTTCATGGACCATTTTCTTCAAGGTCTATGGATCTCTTTTCTGGAAGTATGGTGCTGAGAGTAATTTTTGTCATTCTCAAGCTTCTTACCTTTAGAATGACTGATCCGTTGGTCATGAGAACATTTACTTCCATTATTTCTCCTTTTTTTTTCTTTTTTTTTCTTTTTTTTTTGCAAATGAGTCTGTACTGGGTATGCCCCATTATGTGATTTAATCCATTAAGGTGGTCATTAATACAGGGTGTGCCATTATGCTGTCCCTGTGGAGTATGACACTGTATCAGGGAGAAAGGGCTTGATGGCATCTTACCATCTTATTATTTTCTTTTTTATCCACAAGATAGGAAGAACCCCCCAAAAACCTATTAAAGCATTCTACATAAGTATAAGCTCCCCCCCCCCCCACGGTCACATGATGCTACTAAATTATATCTGCCCATCCCCACATACTACACAATTTCTATTCCACAGGGAGCACAATTTCTTCCCTGCTACTATGGAAGAAGGGGCCTGCAGTCAGTTTGGCATGTACACATTTCTTTTTTCAAAATCATTTTGCATATTTCTGACAGCCTTTGTACTTGTCATTTGAAACGCAGCATTTTCAGTTCCTGACAGTTATTTGGAACTGTGTGTGGAATATTGTATGTTGAAAGCTCCTTGTATGCTGGTTGACCGTGTACATACAAAGAAAAGGATTAGAATATATTTTCGAAATGTCTTTGAAGTGAGCAGACGAAAAAGTATGATGCCAGTTTCACAAGATGTGGTGAAATTTGAATACTTCATGCTCATTTTTTAGAAACAAATGAACTCTGTATTCATTTTTGTATATGTGCTTTTATTGTGATCACAGTTAGATGCAAAACGTATGCAAAGATCGCTGTGGTTTTTTTCTCTCTTGTTCTAATTTCTATTGAACTTCTTTCCGTCTTAATCAAATTTATACATGTATATTGAATTATAATATTAAAAAAAGGACTATTTCAGTATATGCAAACATTGAAACAGTTACTGCTTTATTCTTTTGTTTTCTGTCTATTTGTCAAGTGTTGTGTGACTGCAATTACCTTACCTTTCACGAACTTGATATACCAGTGAACCCTTTGCCAGTAGATGACTTACAAGGAAATTCAATTATCACACCCAGAGATTATATCATATTCCAGAACAGTCTCCAGCGTGCTGTAAACAATTGCTGCCGTGACAGTTTCCTTATTATTGTATTTTGTCCACCTCGTGTGTGAAAGTGCAATATGAATTTAATGCACCATGAAAACACAAAGATAGATATACAGAGAAAGAAATTTGGAAAGTAGAAGAGAGAGAGAAATTGTGTGCGTGTGTGTGTGCCTTTGTTGAAAGCGATGGCCACACTGCACGCTGATATAACTTTGTGTGTGTGTGTGTGTGTGTGTGTGTGTGTGTGTGTGTGCGTGTGTGTGTACATAATTATCATGTGCCTTCTATGAACGCGGACGACAACACCGCACTGTGATATAACTGGAATCTAATTTTCAAGATTGTTAACACAGAGGTAATTGTTGTTTCTGTGTAAATGAGTGTTTATGCTCGTGGTTTCTGTAATTGGCGGTATTGTGTGCAGGACAAAGGCTTCGCCGTGGTACGTTATGTACTTTGGGGGGGGGGGGGGTATTATTTTGATAATAAAAAAGCAAGCACTTTAAGTAATGAACTAGCCAGTAAAGTGTAGAACGAAAAAAGTAGAAACAAACATCAGAAAAACATAATTGACTTCTGATGCCATACTTCTCATGTCGAAAACATTCAAGCGTTATTCAATTGTTTGGGAAGGGGAAATTATTTCAGTTTTTCTAGATACCGTACCAATTGTAGTAATTCTGTCTCAGAAAACGAAAAAAAAAAAACAAATACACACACACACACACACACACCACACACACACACTTATATATGTATATATATATATATATATATATATATATATATATATATATATATATATAATGAAGAAATGAAGAAAAAAGCAAAGCGAGCTTTTCCTTAGATATGTGTGTGTGTGTATGTGTGTGTGTGTGTGTGTCTTCATTGTGAAATTGTAATATAAGTGAAATTAATATGTGTAATACAAAGTGCGTTTCTTTTTAAGGGAATTTCTGTCATAGACTTTGGTGAACCTCTGCAGCTAGGTTTGAAAAATTTGACCTTTACGCAATGGCAAGTCCATGACAATATCAAATAGAGCCCTAGATAAAGCTATTGATTGAATCATCAACTCCCATTTATATATTATGAGCGAGATAGATATTGCGAGCGGCATATTCTCGGCACGCATCCTGCATTGCAATGACCCAGGAAATATCACGACAGGTTTCTTTTGGATGTTTGGTTTGTTTGTCTGCAGTGGACCCTTGGGTAAGCAGGAAAAAATGAGCATCCATCAAATAAATAAATGAATGAATGAATAAATAAATAAATGAGTAAATAGATGAATAGATGAATAGATAAATAAATGTATAAGTAAATAGATGAATAAATAAATGTGTGAATAGATAGATAAATAGATAAATGAATAAATAGATGAATAAATGAATAAATAAATAAGTAAATAAATGAATAAGTAAATAAATAAATAAATATATAAATGAATAGATAAATAAATAAATGAGGCTCATGAAAGTAATTTTGACATAATACAAAGTAGGCAACAAAAATCGGGCAGCTGCCCAGTAATCTGAGTATTCAGTATACCTGAAATGATCATTTCCTCATCGGCAAAGATCTACTCTTCTGAGTACAATTCTTCAGCGAATAAACACTCTTCTTCTGTGAATATCTGCCTTTCGACAAATATGCGCTCTACTTAGGGAATTCTGCTCTTCGGCGAATATCTCTTCTTCAGCAAAAATTCGTTGTTTTTTTCGGCGGATATCCACTCTTCGGGGAATATACACTCTTCGGCCTATTAATATACACTCTTCGGCGAATATCTATTTTTTGGCGAATAGCCACTTTTCGGGAAATATCTACCCTTCGGCGAAATAGTATATATTGACGATGCCACAACGGAAGTCTAGGAAAACTTATTTCGCATTTCAAATACACTTGGAGGATCTCAGTACATTGTATGCTTTGACGTTAATCAATAAAGAGTAGATATACCTTCTCGGTCCGTATTCGAATGAAGTAAAGTAGAATATAGCTTCATTCATCGTGTACTGTCGAATTCAATTCGAGGAAAAAAAGCAAAACAAAAACATAAACAGAAACGTCCAATCTAATAACAACGACCAACGGTGTATATTATTAAAGCCGACAGCGAACGTTGCATTGAAAGGGAAATGATTCTGCCCAAATCAATCAAATTTCAGTGGAGAAAAAGCAACCACCGACAACAAAGGGATTAAGGCAACAGCACATTATTTCGTTAGGTTCTATTGCGGATAATGACGTCGGTGCTTGAATACGTCCTCATGATCACTGCTTCATATTATGATGTATGTATCGGTATGCTGTCAAGGAGCAACATGAGCGCATTACATTTTTATTTTTTATTTTTTGGATAAAAGATAAAAGCCCCTGCGTACAAGAGAGACAGCTACATCACAAAGAAGTAGACACACGAATGGACACGATAATGACAAGACACATAGTAATCTGTCTGTACGATATGTGCACACGCGCACACACACACACACACACACACACACACACACACACACACACACACACACACATATATATATATATATATATATATATATATATATATATATATATATATATATATATATTATAATAATAATAATAATACATGACATGTATACTAGTATATAGGCCTACATTAAATTATGTATAATGACAGCAAACAAGGGAAAAACTGACCAGAAACGAATTATTTATTAGTGACAACTTTGAGCGAAAAAAGGGAAAAAAATAGAAATGGGCAAAAGAAAATGTATATAATTAGTATACATATATATATATATATATGTATATATATAAGTATATTGAAACAAAGAAAGGGAAAACTGACCAGAAACAAATGATAAATAGTGAAAACTTTGAGCAAAGAAAATGAGTTTCTAGTATATGATTCGTGTGAGAACAGGATTTAATTCGGTTATTTGAATACGAATGTTTAAATAATGTAAACTTCTGCATGGGTATTTCTCAAGAAAGAGAAAAGTGAAGAAATTCCAACTAATGGGGGTATTAAAGAAGAGATCTCTTGGATTTTTTTTTTATTATCAGTCAAAAATTATCTGACATCGATAACTGCATATCAAGTTATTATTGGTGCAATAGACAGGTAAGTTCACCAATTGTACATTGGAAAAAAAATGTTGAAAGCAAACATGCTCTCCCTTGGTGTCTTTAATGTTCAAGTTAAGAAGAAAACAACAACAAGAATATCAATTCTTTCAGAATTATCACATGAAACACTGTTTGCACATGGACAAGATCTTCAGAGTTGGATTACAAAATGCCAAACCCGGCGATTATCTTGGTGGATGCAGATTAACAATGGAAAGCAGATGGATAGTGCTGATTCGAGTTTTGATGCTGAGATAAGGGAGAAAACTTGACAACGGGAATTACCAAGTCCAACCATCTGTGGTTCCCTCGTGCGCTTTTCACGTCATTACTAAGTGATAATTCCAACAATCCGAGCAATCTTAATACAATCATCAGGGTAACGTTTGAATGGTCATCGTCATTCTGACCGACGAACGAACGCGAGGGCGAGCGAACGCGATCGAACTCCTACGAGATAATGGAGAGCTGGAGTCGGCTGTCTCGTCTTGAGGAAGAGTACGAGGACGTGGGAGGCACGGCGTGCCGGGCAGGGGAGAGTCATCGACATCCAGGGAGTCAAGGCGGGCCTCATTCCGCCTAAATGGGGTCAACAAGAGGGCTGTTGGCAGTGGCGGATCGGGGGGGGGGGCGCCCCCTTCATTTTTTTTTTTTAAAACAAAAGAAATAAATAAAAATATGATAAAAATGAAAGGGAGTGTTCACCCTGTCTTTAATTCTTTTAAAGAAACCATCTTTGTCAGCCGATTGTAGTGGCACCAGAAAATTGCATTGAAGCTTTTTTTTTTTTTTTTTTTGCTTGTCAGCCGATGAAACCCGGAAGTGCCCCACCAAGAATATTTGCGGCCCCCCTTTACCGAATTCCTGTATCAGACCCAGGGTGGGGAGAGTAGGAATAGGATGAACAATGAATGGCGTGGAGACTGTTGACGTCAGGGTAACCAGCGATACTGAGAAGCGCTAACATACCTGAGTGCAGATAAACGTAATTCCACGGTGGATGACAAACGGCTTTTTGCCCCAACGTTAGAACTGAAAATTGACTTATTTTTTTGTTACAAGTATAGGATTTAGATAATTTGATATTTCCTTAGATACTGTCGTCGCGACACCCTCTTTTTTCTCCCTTTCATATATCTTCTGCTTCTATTTATGTGTGTGTGTGTGTGTGTGTGTGTGTGTGTGTGTGTGTGTGTGTGTGTGTGTGTGTGTGTGTGTGTTCGGAAGGGAGGAAAATTTACAAATGTCGACATCATAAATCATTTGATTCCATTGCTCCCTGAGGAAGAGTTAGTCAGACACTGTTACTGATGACGTAATTAAATGATGAACAGATACTATATACTCCGCATATCTGTGTCATTCCGTTTGGTGTTTGGGTCACGAGTAAAACAAAACGCGAAGGCAGCTTCTTTTTTTTTCCCGCCTTCTATCTAGGTCGAAAGCGACGACGATTGCAACAGATGCCGAAGTTTTTGGTTGATCGATGTTTAAAGGTGCCCCGGGTGAGACCTATATCTTTGACAACATCAAAGTTTATTAGCGTGATACTATCAGCATTTTTCCCTCGCGGCTTGGCTTTGCAATGCCTTGAAGTACTTTTGCCTTCTCTCTCACTCTCTTTCTCTGCTTTTATCTTGAATGGAGAGAGAGGGAGAGAGAGAAATGACACGATGTTTTAACTTCACCGCCAACTGCGCTGAAGGAAAAATGGATGACGAACGAGGAAAAAAAATAAAATGAAACAGACCAGCCAATAATTCCTGACACCTGTAGGCTCTCCTTCTCCTTGCCGACTTGCTGGCATGATTATCGTGAATGACATCAGACATTATTTGGGAGATCTCCTGACATTTCAGAATCATAACAAGAATTCCAATCGAGACGTTTGCCTCTGAGCAAGAATTAATAAAGATCTATCCCTTTGCATTATTTCAGTCAGACTTTTGTGTGTGCCTCTGTGTGTGTGTGTTTTTTTTTTTCGTTTTTTTTTTTGGGGGGGGGGGGTTGGGGGTGGTAATTTCTCACTCTGTCCCTCTTTTCCTCTTATTTAGGTTGATGTGGATGCGAATTAGGGATAAGAAATGGATCTGATCTTGTTTACCCCCATTTTTTCCATCATCCTCCCTACTGCTCTTTTCTTTCAACTTCTGTCTCAACCCACTCTTTCCAACTCCCCCCTAGTGTTACCTAGTTCTCATTTCTCTCACTTTTGCCTTAAAGACGTTTTTATGCACCTACTTTAAAAACGAACAGCGGCTTATCGATGAACTACGAATTTACTTGCTTAGTCCATCGTACGATTCCTTGAAGGTTTCAACACAACAACAACAACAGCAAATGAAAATTGAGTTTGAAATTAATCTGCGTGATTCTCGTCAAAGGTGTCACGAGGAAATAAGTTGCCGATAAAGTCGTTTCTGTTTGCTGAAAGGAGACACAAATGTATACGCAAAGAAAATTTTCCGTCGAACTGTTGACTGCCATAGAATGAATGCTTTTTAGGTCTCACAATGCAGATTTTGTCTGCTTTGTCAACATTTTTGCTATCACCATCACCACCATTATCATCATCATCATCATCATCATCATCATCATCGTTATCATCAATATCATAATTAACGTTATAGTCATAATCAGTGCTCTTTTATTTTCATTTATTCATTTAGGGTTCGTTAATTTTGATATTTATGGCGTTATTTGAAAGGTTCATTAATCTTAACATGAAATAAAAAAAGAAAGAAAATAAAAAGATGAATAAAGTACAGACCTTCGGAATTATGCCGTTTTCAGATCAACGAACCTCTGCAGCAACAAGCATGTTTTCACTTATAGATTGAAGAACCTTCGAAATTAAACGATCCCTACCCCATTCCCGGATTAACGAAGCTTCGGGAAAAAAAGCCCGAACCTTATTTCATTTTAGGAATTAGGAACCTCTGTATTAACGAACTCCAACCCAATTCATTTACAGGAATACCGGCTTATTGGTTTACTTGTTTGTGTGTCCTCTGAAGTTATCAAAAGGGAAACTTAATGATTCAACTAATGGCATAAGGACTAATGATTTTTTGAAAGGCCACCAGCTTAAAATGAGGAAACTTTCTCAGAGAATAGGCTTTCTTGGTCTTTTTTTCTCTTAAGAGGTTTCGTCACCTTGAAATATATAGGATTTGAATATCCCGATACGAATAGCATTCGAAAATAGCATTTTCCAGGAAAAGATATTTAAGAAAATATCTGGGATTCGTGGCTGTCTCGCGCAATTATTTTTCATTTCTGTATCTGTGACATAACGGATCTTAAGCATCCCAGCACGTCGGATGATATATTGAGTCATATACCATGTCTAAAATGCTCTGCACATGGTCGGACGTTAATCCCATAGACACACAAAGTGATGCATGCCTGATTTTATTGAAGATACCCTTACGCGTACGATAGTAGCCATCGGCTGCTCTACTTCTAGTCACATTTAAAAGTCAAGATGCCATAAAAATCGCTGAGTTCACAGCAGAGCTCAAGACTACCTATGGCTTTTCCTGACGGGAAAAAAAAAACCAATTCTTTGTGTTTCCTAGTAATCCACTGAATGCTTTTTGCTCTTTCTGGTCAATGTAAACTTGTAACATTTTGATTTTATCACTTATTTCACATTGGCAGCCCAGAAATGTGCAAGCCATTTGAGTACATTTAAAGGGACATTAACTTAATGTCCTGTCAAGATCTGTAAGTGATAGGCAAGTGATGGCTGACATCTTTTGCAATAACCAGGGGCGGATCCAGGAATACCGTAAAGAGGGGCGCCTTTACAAAATTAAAGGGGAGGGGGGGGGGGAGAGCGCACGCACCCCACCCCCATTTTTTTCCTTTTTATTTCTTTTGTTTTAACAAAAAAAAAAATATAGGGGGGCGCGCGCCTGGTGCGCCCCGCCTGGATCCGCCACTGATAACATAATGAAACCAAAAGAAATGTGTGTTTACTGTCATTTGGGGAGGTAAACAGGGACTCATGACATTCAACTCTGACAGCGGAGATATTTGCGAATAACATTTTACATTACTATGACCATTATTCTCCGAATGGCACACTATTTTTTTCAGAAATGATGTCACAATGTAATTGTGACATCATAAATCAATTCTAACATTGAGCGCTGATTCGTTTATACTGTCATTTATTTTGTGAAATGCCACAAAGCAATTTGACATTGCACCTCGACACTATCTCCACAACATCGCTTTCACCCCCCTTTTCCATAAATTTTGAATTTAAGAAAAACACATAGAACAAGACAAATATACTCTGCTTAATTTTGAGTTTCTCGTTTAAACTATACGGACCTCCAATAATCATTATTCATTTCGGGCTGCGCCCCTCAGTTACAGTGCCATTGTGTAAACACCAGTCAGGGGCGGATCCAGGAATTCTGTAAAGGGAGGGGGGGGGGGGCGGCGAAACTAGTATTTCTGGTGTCACTACACTTCCGGGTTTCATTTATTTTTTTCTTTTTATTTCTTTTGTTTTTAACGAGAAATAAAGGGGGCGCTAGTTGCGCCCCCCCCCCCCTCTGGATCCGCCCCTGCCACTGTAGATAGTTTTTAGCAGAAAACTCTCAAGGCAACGTTTTTCAGAATGTTTCCATGTTTGATACTCCATGGTACACTATTTGTGAAATAATGTCACAAAGCAATTATGACATCGTACACTGCTTCTTACGGTCACTTCGTGAAACATCGCAAAGCAATTGTGATAATGCGTCCTGCTTCAATGAATACCATTTACTTCGGGACTGCGCCTCTCAGTGATTAGTTATTTTGACGTCACCTCTGCCTATAGTTTTAACCAGAAACTCTCGAAGTCAAGTGTATAGTTGTATTTTGTCGTCAGACGGAGTGTAAGAAGAATGAGGGCTTCAGAGTCCAAGACATTTGCGGATAGATGTTGCAAGAGTTGACGACATTCTGATTGGAATACACCTTCTTGACTAATGTATTACTACCACTCTTACTCTCACTATCACACTACTTTTCTCTATTTATTTTCATCAATACCTCTCATCTTAACTTTACAGGGGAGATGGGGGGTCGAGAGGTTAAACACAGTAACTTGTAGATGAATTCTGGAATTGAGGGGATGTGTATAGGGTTTTTTTTAAACAGCTTGTGTGTGTGTGTGTGTGAGTGTGTGTTTGCGTGGGTGCGTGGGTACATGCGTGCGGGCGTGTGTGTAGATATTTCATATGAATTATTAATATTCCTTATTTATGTCAATCAAGACACCCTCTGTGCAATGCTTTTGTTAGTTTGTTCGTTGTTTGTTTGTTTGTTATATACTATACGCTATTATATCATAATTACTAGTGCAATGTATGTTGAAGTTGACGTGGTTTGTTTTTTTTTTCTTCTTCTTTTTTGGTAGCCAATGGAGGGCTAATTTCAGTATTCATTTTACAGACAATAAGGAACCTTGTATCTTTTTATGAAAAGTGATGAGATTACTGTCCCCTGAGGACCCATTCATGAGCTACTATTCTGCTAAAATTCTTATCGGCTACTTTTCAATTCGATGTACTTGGAATCCAGTTGTTGATAGGTTGGGAAAACTTTATGGTTACTTTGTTGTTCAGCACAACCTTGGTACAAAGGTATGCATATATTAAAAAAAGATGATAACAAACAGGTTTCTTAAAAGGGAAAGAGGAGACAACCAGAGAACAATGTCAAGTCTTAAATAGGGATCATTGGGAAACTCTACTTCGTGCTAAAGTTTAGTTTATATAGATTGAAATCGAGCACAAATTATCACAAATATATTACAGAAGTTATACAAATCTCAGTCTTGTACGCGTTTTCGCGAAATCAATGGACATTTAATGAGGCAATGGCGTCATCATGTCGCATCTGCCCTATCGTTGTGGTCGTTTTCAATCTGATTTTAACAACAGCATCTCCGTGATGATTGTTTTAAATACAGGTCAACTGCCGACGTAATGTGTATGTGAGGTGTCGAAATAATCTTAATCAGCTCATCTAGTTCACGTAATGTGCTCATGACCGTTATAGCCGTTTTCGAGAAAATCACGCAAAAATTCAGCAATTCCGTAATACATGTACGGTGTACTGCATTTTGTATCCAATTTTAATGACAATTATTCAGCTCTTTTTTTATTTTGTTGTGTTGTTTTTTTTGTTTTTTTTTTTTTTTTTTTGTCTTATTAAGGTCGACTTGAGCATTGTGTGGGATTCATTTCAATGACTCTAGGGTCCATTATCATCATGACGTTCAGTGTAAATGTGTCTGGTGTATACGTCTACATCTATCCATTCCGTACATATATATATATATATGTGTGTGTGTGTATATATATAGTGTGTGTATATATATATATATATATATATATATATATATATATGTGTGTATGTGTGTGTGTGTGCGTGTGTGTTTGTGTGTGTATATATATAATGATGATAGGGAATATGATTATAAATGAATGATATAAGGTAGAGTGCTACTGTCGAAAACTGTGGGAAATGGCGCCATAACCATAGCGCTAATTCACGGGCATATAGCTCATATTACGTACTAGGCGATTATCCGGGTGACCTTTGTTATTCCGAAGGCTCGTAAATTCGAAAATTAAATAAGGTTCGTTATTCCGAATCACACAAATCCCCTACACCGAGAAAAAAGGGTTCGTTAAACAGATGTTTGAGACAGTTTTCTGAAGGTTTGTTATTCCGATAGTTCGTAATCCGCTAATGAAATAATGTTATTTTATCTGACTGCTCATTAGTCCGAAAATAAAATAAGGTTCGGTATCCCGAAGGTTCGTTAATCCGAAAGTGATATGAGGTTCGTTATTCCGAAGGTTATCCGAAAAAGACAAATGGTTGTTCCTACCGGAGATTCGTTAATTTGGTAAAATGATATAATGTTTGTTAATTAAAAAATGAAAAGAAGTTGCGAGTAAATGATAACGAACCTTCGTAATTTCGGACCTTAGCTCATTCAGATTAACAAGACAATATTAGTCGACAATCCACAGGCATACTATTGTATGTGGATGTAAATATACGTTTACATTGAATGAGTTATTTTCGTGCCTGCTTGCATGATTGTGTTCTTTTATCAAAGTGCTCTTCAGTGCGTATAAGCCAGTTCGGAGTTAGCTCATGGGCACATTGGTACGAATGACCTTTCTTTTTTCTCAGTTGGTTAGGGGCACTTCACTCGTTTTCAGAGCGACATAATGCATAAGCTTTACGTAACAATTTATGGGATTCATCAATCCCGTTCAAACAAAGAATAAACTTGCGTAGACCAGATGAGCAGAATGATCTGTCAATTCACACTTGAGAAAGCATCCATTTCATTATTTTGCATTGGATGTATTGACAATCTCTTTCTATTGATATTGCCAAATACCACTTTTGCTGTCAGGTGGATGTGCTGGCAAGCGGCATTTATAAGGATTACATGAATAATCATTACATGACAGATGCTTATCCCAGTAAATTTAAAAACCAACATGCCTGTTGGTTCGAATGACCTTGTTTCTGCTCATGCGCAAAGTGGAACTCCGAACTGGCTTATTAAGATATGATGAATAAATCTTCTTACGAATAGTACTGTATATGTCACAAGAAGTGACAATCAATACAAAACAGATATATAGATAAATACATAACCAAAGACAGAATAGGCAAGCAGAGGCGAGTCCAAAACTTGATAAAGCTATATAGGAACAACGACAAATAAAGAATGAAGAAAACGAACAAATAGACATCTTCGCCTATAGTTGTCACCTGTAACATCATTTAATTTAATATAAAGGCCGATCCTGAACAGTGTTAAAGTTAACTTTTCCTTTTCACCCCAGCCATGGAGATCCCTCTCTTCATGGCCGAGACTGCCTGGGGATGTTATTTTGCTCGCACCTCGGTGTCACAAATAACCTTGCAAAGGTGTTGACGGGGAGGGCATAGTTTACCTGTTCTAATTATCTGAATTTTCACATGAGGAGAGCTACTCATAGCGAGTGCCAAGTGAGTTATCCAGCTTTGCTGTTGTTGTTGTTGTTGTTGTTGTTGTTGTTGTATATTGGTACCAGTATTGTCTGCTTTTCATCTTTGTTTGTCGTTTTGTTTTCGCTTTTGTTTTTTGTTTTTTTAAGACGGTGCACGGGGTGACTTGTTCAATACGCACACTAAAATAGTGAGGAAGCGTGAGGCAAACGTCTTAGATGGAACTAAACTTCTGAGAAAGTTATCAACCCCAGCTTACTTCTGCCTATTAGGTTTCAATACTACAGGAAAAGAAAAGAGAGAGAGAGAGAGAGAGGGGGGGGGGGGTAGAGAGAAGCGAGAGGGCGAGGAAATTTTCTGTCTGAAATGGGAGCGATAACCGCGTTTTCCTTCCCGATTAAAATCCTCCTGCGACCTCCGCTTGGAGTATTCGGTTGACGGGGATCGAGCATGTGCGAGGTCGCGAGAGGGTACGGCGAGAAGGACGGCAGTGACAAGAACAACAAAAGCCGCTCCCGTGAACGGCGAGCGAGCAAACGCGCACTGACAACGATAACATGCCCTGTTTGCCGACCTGTCGTTCCGCATCAAACGCCCGCGCGATCGCCGACTGTCCCAGCGAGATCGCGCGGGGGAGGAAATACAAATAAATAAGAAAGAACACAAGGCGGTCATGTCGTGGCCTTACTAGCTCCAAATGCGCGAGTACGTGATGGACGGTTCTCTGGGATCAGAATCGAGTGAATTATCACCTCATTGCTTCACTTCCAACCATTTATCATGACAAGTGTGACGCACTGTCGCATCATCTCACCCAGCCACCCTCGAACCTCGGGGTCGACCCCCGAGGGGGAGGGGAGGAAGGAGGTTCCCTCCTAGCCGAGTGGACAGCAATTTTTTGCACACCCTCGATTATCCTGTAATGTGAGTGGCCAGTCATTTGAGAAGCTCTCTGACTCCACTCGTTGAAGCGCGCCAGCTAGTGAATGTTATTTATGTGCTACTCGCGCGCAGGACCAGTCATAATGAAATTCATTTCGGGCATGGAGTGCACATCGCGTCTGGTGTTGGACTCAGTGATAAACTTCCCGCTTCTCTTGAGAGGATCATCCTCTTCCATGCTTTAATAGTCGACTGTGACAGTTCTCTGTCTTAGGAAGATGGTGCAAGTTGCCTTGTTGATGGGTATTGGTTTCCATTCGAATTTTGTCGGAGAGTGACGAACAAGAAGCCGCGCTGATACTGGAATTATTACTTCACAGGGCCAAAGCACGTGGAAAGGAGAAAAAGCTTTTTTTGTTTTTGTTTTTCATTCTTGTTCTTTTTACGGACTTCTTGTACATTCCTTCAGCGATGACAATTCGACAACTGGATAACATGGATGTAAGTATACCACATGTAAAAAAAAACCCAATGCAATTCTCACGATAGCAGTTTATAGTTGGTACTCTTCATTATGTCTTGTCCACCCCACCCCCTCGTACTGGGACTCAAATACATGCGTTAAAATGAAAATGTGCAAAATTGAAATCCTTTTAACTTTTTGACTCTTCATTCGTAAATGCACTGACGCGCTCTAGAGTATTTGCTTAGTTTTTGTACATGATCTTTTTGTCCTTTTTGCATTTTTTAAAGCAATGACACAACAAAGACTAGCATGCTTCCAAGAAAATATCTTTTGGACTTTAAACGACGTTCATATTCGTGTTTCCTTCTTTTGTATTCGCCCACAACTCAGCTTTGTAATCTTTCTCAGATGTCCGCTAGGTATGATGTCATCATTGTTAATTGCCACGAAGCTGCCTCGAAAGAAAAAAAAAACAACACATTTCTGGCATCATTTGATGCTTAAAGTAAATTAGACATTTACTCGAAGTTTAAGCATTCTTATCAAAGTAATATTCTTGGCACTGTATACCCATCTATTAATCATTCCTTTAAAGGGCGTCTTGACGGAAGTCATAGGTTGTGTGTATAACGAAAGCAACTTAATGGTGGACGAGAGTGATTATCGGAGCTGATGTCTTGTTGTGAGTTCCGAGCGGTAGTTCATCATCTACCGTAGATCGTATGGATCGTTGCTCATTAATTTGTCAAAGTGACGAGGGGGGGGGGGGGGGGGTCTCAAGATTTGTTTGTGATCTTCTTTGACGGTTCTTTTGCATTATTAAGGACCTGCCCTTTGTTGTCTAAAAGTTTTCAAATGTTTATAATTTATGATTGCATGATTTTTATGTAAATGTATATTCACACACATATGATATATATATAACACTTTATATACATGTATATATGTATATTTGAAATCGTATGAGCCCTCGTGATGTTGCAGTGCTCTGTTTTTCAGCTAATTGCCACCTGATTCGAAGACCAAATAATGGTAATAGTGGTCATTTTGAACTTCCCCTGTGTAAATGAAGACTGTATTGGGGAAAGATATTGTAACATGCTCTTGTGTGCTCATTAGCTTGTATGTGTAGGAGCAGACATATTGTACATCGCTTGGCATTGCTGTTGAATATTGTCTCATAGTCGAAAAGAGTCATTTAGGTCAATGATACTGGGTTCAACTAACTCAAAAAATTGAGAGTGAGGTGGAGGTTTATGGTGCTACTATAGCATGGAAAGTTCTGTTCTTCACCGAAATGCATCATGACAGGCAGCTTGGGAATGTTTTGGAATTTTGCTTATATGAACGTTTGAACGAAAAATAAAGACAAATCATGCAATGATATGTGTGTGAATAATTCAGTAAATCTAGTGATTGCTGATCCATGCAAGTAGCTCCTTGTCATAAAATATATCGCAGCAGGACTTTCACTTTTTGCTTTCAAAGACTTCGTTATATTCTAAAGTCTGAGTAACCTAGGTTCAAAAGTTAGCGTAAAGTTAAAGACTTTTTAATGTAAATTAAAGACTCTGCTTAGATTGTTCCAAGTAATGCGATATATAGTTGTGATATATAGCATATCATGCATGAATGGTGATTAAAATCATCGGATCTGTATGAGCAAAATGATTTTAAGTATCTGTTCTGAAATTCCTTAAGCACCAGTTCCACTGAATGCCAGCTTTAAAAAACATAATAAATGTGCCAGTATAACTTCGTAACAGTGGGTGCGTTCGAGCGCTCTCCTAAAGCGAAGCGTACCGTACCGTACCCGCGCCAGAGAAGCGCTCGAACGCTCCTAAAGTGTACCGTACCGAGCCAAAAGTGGACCACTTCCCGATGTGCTCCAAAAGCGTACCAAAAGTTCGCTGTAAAGAATGCGCGTATCATGCGCACACGTCACAATGCAAAGACATCATTCCCTTTGTTCGGGACAGCTGTAAGTACAGGTCAAGAGCCAGGTGGATGACATTCTTGCTACAAAATGCGTGACCTTTTCTAAAAAGAACTTGTGAGGTACGCTCTCTCGACAGAGCGCTCGAACGCTTCAAATCCGGCACAGTTCGGTACGGTACGCTTTGGTTCAGTTCGCTTTGGTTCGCTTTAGAGCGCTCGAACGCACCCAGTGTCAAAGTACTTCAAACATTCAGTGAAGGTTGCATTAATTTGTTAACATAATTACGATCATAAGTACAATGACACCTCTAGTGCATATTTTGATAATCTGTCGCTCTCAACTGTCATATTTTCGAACGCATGTAAAATCCAAAAAAAAAAGTTAAATTGTTCATATACCAAAAAAAAAAAAAGTGGCTCCTCTTTCTTTGTCAAACTATCGCGCTGTCTCTATTCTTCCTAGTCTTTTGAAAGTAATTTAAAGTCTGAACAGACAGTACGTTTTCTTTATGCTGAATTGGTACTGAACAACGATTAACGTGGTTTCAGGAAATTCCATCCCAAAGATATGGCACTTGCCAAATATTGCACTATTAGAGTGTCGAATGTTACAGCTGAGCATAAATATGTCATCGGTGTGCTCATGGGCATTAACAAGGCATTCGACACTCATGACAACATTATCCGAATGCACAATTTACAGTTTTATGGATGTCGGGGCCTTTCATGAGAATGGTTTAAAGAGTACTCGTGAAATAGAAAGCAATATTGTATATATGCTATGAATTTACCAAAACTGAAGGATTACCTAGACAATGTGGTGTCTCACCAGGCTCTATATAGGGCACCTTACAATAAACAATGGTTTTACGAACTCATCTATGTTACTACAAATGGATGATACCATTATGTTCTGTTCCAATTCAGATTTAAAGTCTGTCCGAAGAACTCAAATCACCGCAATTGTGTACATGGTTTAAAAGACATGGATTATCACCTCGATTAAAAAAAAACAACTAATTTTATTACTTTTCATTCCGATATTGTGGTGGATTGTTTAGATTTACGTTTATATATCATTTTATTGTGGAAAAACGAAATAAATTTGAACTTGAATTTGAACTTGATTGTTAATTACTAGAAATAGAAGAGAGTACTAAATTTCTTCAGGTCTGTATAAAATGAAAATTTGAAATGGAACTTCAATGCGAAATAAATCTGGGATAAAATTTCCCTTAATGTTGACATAATTCGAAAACTGTAAGTATCATGTTAAAATGAACATTTTATGTAAGCTTAAATTCCTTGCTTTTATCGTACATCTCATACTCAACATCATTCGGACAGCCTCAACAAGTCAGAATGATGATTACCTTATAAAAGAAAACCATGCTTATATGCACCAACTCGGGTTAACACGACCATTTCAATCCCTTGTCTGCTGAGTTAAATACTCAAGATAAATGACAGTAATTTCTTGCAAAATTTACTCTTGACGATGTTCCGATTTCATTATCTTCAGTAGTCATCGTTTTTCCTCAATATTTCAGTTGAACAAGAACATCCACTCTTACTCTGCAAGACACTCTGACAAATTTTATTCATATAGCCCTAAAACGGTGATGGCTCTGAAATCTATCAGACACGGGACCCGATATTTGGAACTCTCTTCCTTGTGCTATTCGAAATGCGAAGTCTATATGTGTTCAGCTGTGAAAACAATGTTGCCCTCGGGATATTCCTGGTCCTAAAACATATCAGTACATGTGTACTGTGCATAGAAATAATTCTGGTAAAGTTTTCCGAACGCAATCTCTTACGTAATTACGACCAACCAGGACATGACATACATACTTGTCTATCTGCACCTAGGTGCATGACATGCTTTTGCTGATCAGTTATCTATAGTTGATGTAACCATGTGTATTATCATAAAACAATCAGACAAAACTTTGATGAAAGCTGTCAAACCTCCTTTCCTTCTCACCTTTCTTCTATCCTATCTCTATTCAAGTCACTCCTCTCTTCATTTCTTTTTATTATGTATCATGAATTGTATAAGACCTGCAAGCAAATCAAGCTATACACCTCAGCTGTAGTCCTTCTGTATCATTTTATTGTAGAGCTTATACACTTTTGTAACACCGTGTAAATCCAATGGAGACAAAATCACTTTGTAAGCAACCTGAACACACACACACACCCACACACACACACACACACACACACACACACACGTAATACATGACAATGTGTGAACATGTGCAATGATAATACAGGAAACAATATATCAAATCATATCAAATCATATCAAATTAAATCAAGACATGTGACTACTTTGGCTGCACCAGCGCTAGCTTGAGAAATATTTGTCAATCAATAATTCCCCCTCCCCCCCCAAAAAAAAAAAATAGAGATCGATTATACGATTATAGTAGATATGACTATAAACAAAGTTTACATTGATTTTCTGTTATCAAGGTTTTATATATTACCTTTCTTTACCTTTTCATGTTTTTGTCTCACTTCATATTGTGTGTACTGGGAGAGGAGTTTTGTGTATATAGCTCCCCTAAATTTGACGATAAAATTTCCCAGCATCGCTGAAATGAGGAAGATTGATATACTCGCGAGACCATTGATGCAATATGTGGTCTTCGTATAGATATAAACACAGATGGAACCGTATATTGCTTTGTTTACACTTCATGCGGATATTTGTTTCTCCTTTTCTTCGCTTCGTTTCTTTGTAGTTGAGATCGTATTGAATTTTAATTCATTTTCTATAAAAAATAACAAAATTCCAAAGTTCAACAGCCCTATCCAGAAAGCTCGTGCCTTCAGGACGCGGCTGTTCTCCTCAAAAAATCTGAACAAACATAAACAAAATTAATATTATTACTCATCCGAAACAATTCTTACGAAGACAACAACAACAACAAAATCTGTGACGTGTTTCAGGAAAAGATGGAAAAGTCAAAGAATGTTCTTTGTGCTAGTTTCTTATGCCAGCATAGCCATACTAAGGAGAACTTCACTTCAATTTCAAAGACAAATAGGATCAAGTCGAAGTACGTTGACAAAGATTAATCAGTTACGGCATTTCAATTTCTTTCTCATGATATGCGTGCCCCGAGATTTCAAACCAAGGCTTTCCTCTTTTTTTTCCTCTTCTTTTTTTAAGAGAGAGAGAGAGAGAGAGAGAGAGAGAGTCGTGTTTCAGCAACACAATACACCTTATAATGAACGAGCCCCAACCCGCACCATTCGCCATCTCAATATACTCTATAGAGATACAACGGAACTGAAGAAGGAAAGAGTGTTATATAGGGAGAGGGGAGGAGGGGGGAGGGAAAGGGGGGGGGGAGTGGGGAGAGAAATGACCCTTGTTGATCCCCATGCGTATCGTGTTTGATAGCCTGCCAGGTTGTGTGAGCAGAAATGTATTCACCTACCGACGTACACTACTCATATCCCCTTACGTTAGTAGCGGTCAAACATGATTGATGTTCACCCTTTGAATTACCAGTATGGTGCCCCTAGCAGTTTGGTGTGGGTGTATTGCGCGGGAACGACTGGTCAAAAAGAAGACAAATAATGACAGACAAAAAAAAAGCATATCCATGCATTCTTATTCGTTGTGTGAGGTCTCACTTCATTCTTCTAATTTTACTTCGCATGAACGCTATTCTTCAAACTACATTCAATAGCTTCCACAGAAATTCTTTATCCAAAAGTGATCTCCAAGAGAGTGCAAAGAATAAAGAATAATGCATTAAAACTTCCTGTTATCCCACGAGAGATGTGCCGTATGACACTTTCTTCAAACCGAATTCTTTACATAAATAGCTAAAATTTCTTGAGTTCTGTCATTTCTGTTTTTTGTCTCTTAGTCGGCGTGATCACATGGTCTGATCACGAAATTTGAAAATCAAATAGAAATATGAAAGAGCATGGAGTTCTAAGAGGAATTCAAAGTTTATTTGATGAAAATTGGTTTGGAAATGGCTGAGATATCGAAAACAAAGCGAGCCTAATAAAAGTTGGGACCCACTTTTTATAAAAAACCAATTTTATCAAATATAAAATAATCTCCTCCTTTTTGTATCCTCTTTAGCCAGTTAGCATTTCATAAAGTGTTTTCTTAGTATTTCGCAAAAAGCTAAAAGCTGAATCCTCACCTCAACCTATGCGATATCATCCCTTTAATTACTTTCTCACAGCCTCTCGGTCATATCCAACTGTTTAGTCCCTACATGCTTTTTTGTGTCTATTTACTTTATATCTTAGATTAGATATTGTCGATATCCTGGATTTTTGCCGTTGATTCCTTGATACACAAATTAAACGTAGATTTGTAGTGGTAAAAGAGGTTCAATGAGAATGTATAATGATTGCTAAATATTTTCCATATTTGTTGTCTGTTAAAATCGTCAATTTACAACAATCAATTTTCAGTTCATAATCTGGTTGACTTTATGGGTGATGTTCGTTATTCTGAAAGGTTCGTAAAGTCCAAAAATGAAATATGGTTCGTGATTCCGCAGGTTCATTAGTAACCATGTTTTGTTTTGTGTTGTTTTGTTTTGTTTTTCATATTAGATATTAACAAACCAAAATAACAAACTTTTTTCATTTCTTAATTAATGAATCTTCGGAATAACGAACCCTGTTTCATTTTGGATGTAACGAACATCTAGGTGTACGGAATTTGTGTGTTTTGGTATAACGAACCTTCGAAATACCGAGCTTTATTTCATTTTCGGATCAACAAAGCTTCGGAATAAGGACCATCATCCAAGTTTAGATCTGTGTGTAACTCTTTTTTTTTTAAACTAAATTCTTTTTATTGTTATTGATGTTGTTGTTCCCTAAACCATAATGTATGGTAAATACTTGTATATCTCAGCGTGATGTGTCATCACGAATATTTCAACAATTTAGGGTACCAGCTGGTAGAATTCCCCTTCTAAAGTTTCTACTGGATAATGTGTTTGATAAAATGAAAGGACTTTTTAAATAATCCAAGCCCATAAAACAGACCTAATAATGACGATGTCATTTTGGCAAATGTTTGTAAGTAATGTTTTCATTGTATTTTACCACTCATATGCATTTCACTCTGAAAGAGAAACATATAAAAACGGACTATATTCAACAGCAGATTTGATAAAGATTGTAACAAGCCGGATTTAGATTTCATAAAGATACTATTAAAGGAAAAGTTCACCTTCATAGACATGTGGGTTGAGTGAATGCAGCAATATTAGTAGAACACATCAGTGAGAGTCAGCAAAATCGGACAATCCGTTCAAAAGTTATGAATTTTTGAAATTTCTGCTCAGTCACGGCTGGATGAAAAGACTACTATAGCTTGTGATGCCACATGAGTACAACGATATAAAGAAAGAATAAAGAAAATGCAACATATTTCAATTTTTCTCGCATAACGAAAGAACACTCGACTTCTCTCTTTCAGAAGGCAGGGGGAATAATATTACCCTTAACATACGTCAGTAGCAAGTCGAAGAAATGTGCACTTTATTCAAAAAGTAAAGTTTTGTGAAATTCTCTTTTTATTTTCCTTATATAGTTGTACGCATGTGACATCATACACTGTAGTACTCTTCTCTTCCAGCAGCGACTGCGAAGAAACAGTGTACTTAAAATATTCGTAACTTTTGAACGGATTGTCCAATTTTCCTCAAACTTTCACTGATGTGTTCTACTAATATTGCTGCATTCTCTAAATCCTTATGTTTATGAAGGTGGACTGACTTGTCCTTTAAAGAAGTCGGATTTAGAATAAGTATCGTCATTCTAAAAGAGCCACTTTCACATTCTCTCTTCTTCTTCTTCTTCTGATTAAGTCTGCCTCCTTCAATAGACTGAAGATTCTTGCAGACTGGTGCTATTTACATTATAATACAATTTATTTACAGATATTTACAAGCACATAGAAAATTTGACGAAAATACTAGCCACTGTGATCAACCGTTAGACGGTTTCGAAATGATCCCACAGATGGCGCTGAAACAATTTCTGACGACAGGGAATTCCAGTTCCTTACAGTTCTTGGGAAGAACGAATGGCGATGCGATTCAGTTCTCGAATATGGTACCTGATAGGAGTGTGGTTGCGAGGCTCTCGTTAACTGAGTAGCCTGTTTGATGATATAGTCCTGTGCTGAAAGAGGAGTGAGATTATTGTGTATTTTGTACATCATAATTAGCCTGTCATTTTCTCTGCGCTGTTCCAGAGTGGTCCAATTAAGTTCTTGTAGCATTTTGGTGACACTCGAGGTGTTATGGTAGCGATTTAAAGTGAATCGCGCAGCTCTTCTCTGGACCATTTCCACTTGGTGGATTAGGTTCTTGGTAGATGGGTCCCAAACTGTGGAAGCATACTCAACAATTGGTCGAACCAACGTTTTGTAAGCTGTGGCTTTAACATCAGAAGATTTTATGCGAAGATTGCGTTTTAGAAATGCAAGCACGTTATTGGCTTTATTGACAGTATTGTTGATGTGTTGGGTCCACTTCAAATCAGAAGTTATGGTTACACCCAAGTACTTCACGGATTCAACAGATTCAAGAGGGGCGTTATTTAGATGATACACGTGTTGCACCTTACTTCTTTTCCTGGATATTGTCAAAACCTTACACTTATCTGTGTTCAAATCCATCATCCATTTTTTCGCCCAGTCACCAATTTTGTTTAGGTCCTCTTGAAGATTTTGCGTATGATGTTGATTGTCGATGGTCATGTAAGAAATTGCATCATCGGCAAAAAGGCGAACCTTTGACGCGAGACCATCAGGCAAGTCATTGATGTAAAGTAGAAAGAGGCAAGGCCCAAGAACCGACCCCTGAGGTACTCCAGATCCTACCGCTACTGAAGAAGATTTAATACCATTCAAAACGACCCTCTGACTTCTTCCATTGAGAAAACTTTGAATCCATTTCAGATTTTTCCCCCTGATACCGTAGTAGTCCAGTTTACGTAAAAGCCGCTCATGCCCAACCTTGTCAAAAGCTTTTGAAAAATCCATGACTATAACATACGTTTGACGTCCTGCATCCAAGTTCCTATGTAAATCGCTTGTGAAACCAAGTAATTGTTGTTCACATGACATGTTCTTACGGAAGCCATATTGCAGGGGAAAAATGATGTTATTTTCGTCCCCGTGCTTCATAATTTTGCTGGCTAAAACGTGCTCCATTAGTTTACAGCAAATACATGTCAGCGAAATGGGGCGGTAGTTTACAGGAGTAGATCGATTACCTTTCTTGTAGATTGGTACAACATTTGCTTCACGCCAATCATTTGGTATTTCACTTAATTCATATGACAACCGGAATATATTGCAAAGAATTGGAGCCAGAATTTTTGCCAGCTGCTTCAAGACTCACGGAGTTATACCATCCGGTCCAGGGGCCTTACATGTCTTCAAACCACAAAGCAACTTCTCTACACCCTTTGATGTAAACAAAATATCCTCCATTTCTTCAAAGTCTGAGGTTTCCGGTAGTAAGTCATTCGGTATGGGAGTTTCCTTGGTGAAAACACTTTTGAACTGTTGGTTCTTCCAAAGTCAATGTAAAGATTCCATATTACCCGCCCAGAAATCAGTAGTTAACAGTATTCAATATAAACTCACTAGCCGGCGGTCACACTGGCAAAAAAGTTCAGCTTCGAGAAGTTTTTGCGAGATTAGCTCATCCATCAATACTGGCCCCCGAACTTCTCGAAGTTTCCATTCTCGAAGTTAGGGTCACTGGTGCGCATGCGCAACATAGAAGAAAGCGTGCGCCGGCTGATGGCTAATGATTGTGACGTAACAATGCACACACGTACATCTCAATGAGCGCTCCTTGGGAGGCACCGCGCGCAAGCAGGTGGTGGACTGGTCACGTGACAAACTTCGCAAAGTTTCAACTGCGAGCGTTTAGTCTGCCCAAAGTTAAAAAAAGATGGGGGGAGGGGGTCGGAAAATTTCCAAAGTTTGAGTGGGAAGTTTCGCGAGAACTTTGGCGAGAAGTTTTTGGGAAGTTTTCAGTCACACTTACCATTGTGCTTACAAAACTTCTAGATAGATCTTCAACATCGCGAACTTCAACTTCGCAAACATAAACTTTGCAATGTTTTGCCAGTGTCACCGAGGCTAATAAGTTGTTTGAACGTCATCAAATAAAAACAGACGTCTAGCCAGAAGTAGGCACACGTACGCAGAGCCAAAAATAGATATCAACTTGTCTCTGTTACCAACTTTCTTTTAATGTGAAGGATTCTAACGACAAAATCTAAATTGCTATGATTGTATTTTTTTTCTTTGTGAAAGTCGAGGGCCATAATGGGTATATACATGGATAACGAGATCCGTGGGAAAAGTCTTGACACCCGGCCGGTAGATTGGCCTATGTCTAACTACATGTCGTGATGAGGAGAGAAGGAAATCAACTATTCTGCTTTCAGACGCGAGGAACTTGATATTCCACGGAATGTTTTCTGAGTCATTCGACAAACACCTTGGTAGAGAATTGGGGTTGATCACTTAGACATGGAGCACGTCGGAGCAAACCCATTAGCTCATGCATGTTTTATGTAAAATGTGACATTTTGCACAAAAGCAATGCAATGACATTTGTTTCCCAGGCTCTCAAAGGTTTTACAATATGTAGTTTGTTTGAAAAAATTATGAGAGGTACATGGAACAACGAGATGGGGGTTGGATTTCATATAGTTGATATTAAGATGTCACTCTAGTCACTGCGGCATCAGTTTTTTTTTATCATTGTTTTATTCGTGTGTTTTTTTTTTATCTCTTTCTCAATTCTGCCTTTATATTTCTCCCTTTGTCAATATACAATCCATTTCGCCACAGCATGTGGTATTTCTGCCTAGGGGTTTATGTACACACAAAAGAGAGGGAGAAAAAAATGCAATCAGATTCCTCAAGTAAATTTGATCCATAATTTTCGAACATTTTCATATCATCTGATACCCTAGTTGCCACCTACGTTGATTTCTATACCTTTCGGCGATGTGTTTCTTCCGTAAGGTTTGTCTTTGTCGTACGGTTCTTTTGAATACTGAAAGCTACAGCCCATATATCACGGCCAAAGTTTTGTCAGTGATATGTTGGAAGAATGCACCCACCTTCCGCCCACATTAAATTTGGTTTCCACGTCTACATAATACTCACGCATGTAACCGGTCATAAGTCTTGATGACGCTGCAGGTAGTCTCGCAAACTGAAACTAAATCATTACATAAAGATCTCTTGTAAAGCAAAAAGTTGTTTTTTTTTTGTTGCTTCAAGTCACATTTCACAGTCTGTCATTGAAAGATGCATTGCTATACTGAGGATAAGAGAAATAAGCATAAGCAAGTAAAACTATAGTGTCATATTCACCAGCGAGGTAAACTTTGAAATGGAATGGGTCCCAAATGATGATATTAATTGATTATTCTGACGAAATCCTGAAAACATATCTCTTATCCAAATAATTATTCGTATGTTGCATAGTTATCTTTCTGTGTGTCTTCTATGCTATCTGATTATTATTTTTGTTGTTTTACTATTTTGTTCCAAATACTTATATGAAAGGAAAGACAAGCTTTCAAAACGATTAAAAACGATTAATTGTCAGGGTTTTCGTTATATTTCCATGATTCAGAGAATATAATTGTTTTTCGGGACTTTTTGATAGCTCTAATCAATTTCATGTATAACCCCTGAGTTGTATCGCGACTGAATTTGAGGTTATTTCAGCTTTCACGGTAAAGTAAGTTCAAATTATCTGCATATAATCTCCCTCCTATTGTATTCATTATACATACACATTTCCAGGCCATTGAGCTCAACATGCTCTTTAAACTATTAACAAATCTACAGCATAGTACACCTTCAGCAAGTTGTCAAAGAAAGTGACAAAGTATAACATAAACATTTTCAAGAACTGTATAGTACTTCAGGGAAGGGCAAACAAAGCAATCGTGAATGAATATCTAAATTATTGAATGGGAAAAAAAAAAACCCTGAATAAGTGCCTAATTTGGTGCACCAAAGATATGAGAGAATTTTGGTGGAAATTACAAGTTATTAACCCTAAACGTGCCACATAAAATTGCCTGCTCTTTTGGTTTGTGTGTGAAATATGCACACATTTAGTTTGACTCGGTGGCACAGAACGGGTTAAATGAGGTGTTATACAAGACAACAGATGCTGCATTCAATACAACAAAAGTAAAATCAGCCATGCAGGTTTATAGATGACATGGGTAGGAAGTAACCTAAACTGAACAAGGCAAAGAAGACTATATAGAATTGAAAGCATGGCTTCTCTTTCCTAATCGACTCAGAGTGAATATATGACATGTGTACAACCCCCTACCCCCCCCCCGAAAATTAAATCAAAACAAAAACAAAAAAGTGATGATATCTCCGATATTTCAGGGGAGTATATTATTTCAGTCAAAATGATGAAAATGACGGGATTAAATGGAAATAGAGACGGAAGAATGATATTGTCCACAACCTGTCCAAAAATCGGCTGGACCGCCAACTGGACCTATCATGGGAAATCTTTAGTGTGGGCATTTTGACATGCAATATATTATACGTTCTTCTGTCTGTGACGACGTGCTTGTGCTTCCCCTGTTTTGATGCTAAACATGTTAGCGAGCGAAAAAAATTGGATTACAAGCGGATATATGCACGTGCCAGTGAAATGAACTCCTTCCAGAAGGACCCTTTCGATTGCTTCTCTTTCAAACCGTTGAAGGGAATACATGAGAAAAATAAAAAAATGCAGGTCTCTAGGATGACAACAGGAGTATATCTTTTTACGCTTTGTGATGGATTTGACCTTAGATTTTGTATTTCCTGCTTTTGCGCCCACGTAGCCGGAAGTCTTACGGCAGGGGAAGGATAAAGCACGTTTTTTTTTTTTTGTAAAATATTGACATCTAAAGAAAAAAAATCATCAAGTTAATGGTAAGATAATATCGACTTAAATATTGGATATTAACCTGTATCATGTGCCGGTGACACGTAAACCTATTGCGAAAAGAGCTCTTTTTTTTCTATGAAAAGCACGTGTAAGTGTGCATAGTGTTTGGACTGAACATTGCAATCTATAAATCCATATAAGCCTACTGTAATTGTATTAACAGCGATAAAAGTTGAAAAAACTGGAAATATCTAAACGAGTGAAAGTATAAGGATCCTTCTTTTTTTTGTCTTTAGGGCGTGCCGTCTTCCCACATTTTATTTTTTTTTTATTGCTGAAAGGCAATAATGTAAATGTAAAGACAAATGTATATATATATATATATATATATATATATATATATATGTTTGAAGAATGAAATCTGAAGTCTGCAAGCAATATTTCGATAATGTGAGAAGTTAATGAAGTGCAAGTTGTACTGTACCTGCCCCTCATACCTCATGTACCCCACCCCTCGTTTCTAACTTCATTTTCCTCGTAATATTTGCAATGAAAGAACTGTATACTGATCAGGATAATATGAAGTTTGATACACGCAATTGGTAATTGATTCTCCCTGGAAATCAAGCGAACAGCAGCGCTCAATTACAGAATTAAGTGCTCTCCCGCATTTGAGATACTTAGTAGTCAACTGTGGCATTAATTTAATTCGGCATGATTCCAGCATAAAGACGGCGGAAACATGAACCTTTGTACAACTGGGAACTTGAAAAGAAAAACAAAATCGAGTCGGTGGAAATATCCGACAATGGCTAGCTCATCGAATCCCTTGAAGTATGTACTTGCTTTGTTCCCTAAACTCGCCGGGGTTCTTTTTACTCCAACTCACGCATACTGACAAAACTTGCAAGGTTTTAGCGAGGGCTTGATTCTGACTGCACCGCCAATAGACAACCTGCTACCATCTCTAGAGATTGATTATCGGTGTGTTTGTTTCCCGCCTTTCAAACCCGCCAACAAAATCTTTCCCATTTGTAATTGCCGACTTGTATATTGGCCGTGTTTGGCTTTCATTTGGACAAAACCTAGATTTTTCGTATTCATAGCGCCGTCTATGTCACGCGCCGTTCAGCTAATGACGACTTCGAGATTTTCCTTGGGCGTAATACTGTAAGCGTCAAGTGGTGCGTACGTGATTTCGGAATCGAATAGGGGAAAATTTGCGGAATCTCAGGCACAAGGTCAGAGATAAAAACCAACGTTTCGGACGAATAAAAGTGAATACAAAAGTGGAGTAATATGATGACTGCGACAGATTTTGAAAATAATGGAGAGAGAAAAGAGATTGAAAGGTGTGTGGCATGGGGCAGAGAAAGATCTTATTGAAAAGATTTCCTGAAACATAAACTCTATACCTACATTGCGGGGTAAACGAGAGGTACGCGCGGGAGGAGAAGGGAGGGGTGGGATGGGGTAAGACATGAACTCGACTCTGTTTGCAGCGGCGGTTCAACTGGAAGTCATCACTGTAGATATTGGAGGTGGGAAGTGATGCAGATCTTGAGATGTAATTGAGAGCGACGAATTGGTCCTTTGATCAAATACGTTTCATAAAGCTACTGCGCCGCTGTGTACCCAGTGGCTTGCATGGTTGACTCTATCACCTTTGGGATTGTCTGCTTGCTTTGCAATTCCTACCTGGTTTGTGTCTAAATATTTCCTTCTCCCGTCATTTCGGCCAGTTAGTTGCCCACAACACACATGGCGAAATTGTACGCCCTCCTCCTGTGCTCGGCGAGGAGTGTTCTTGCGTCAACTTATTAGCCCTAGTGGAACCACCGGGTGGAGTTCGTTATACCGAAGGTTCAGTAATATGGAAATGAAGTAGAGTTCGTTAGGCGTAACATTTATGGGGCTTTTGCGAAGGCTTGTTACTCTGAAGGTGCGTTAGTACGAAAATGAAATAGGGTTCCATATTCCGAAGGTTCGTTCTTCCAAAAATGTCAAAATAACAAACAAATACAAACAGAAAGGTGCGTACTAACGAATCTTCGGAATTTCGAACCAATTTTTTTTTTTCTGATTAAAGAACCTTCGGAATAGCGAACCTTATTTCATTTTAGGATTAATGAACCTTCCGAATACCATTATATCACTTTCGGAATTACGAACGTATACGGAAAAACGAACCTGTGGAATATTGAACTGTAACAGCAACCATCGTGCCGAAAATATATGGCTGCAGTTTATCAGTCTCACTAATCACACGGGAGCACCGTGGCACAGTGGTAAAGATTCCTGACTTTAAATTGGAGGACCAGAGTTCGAATCTAAGAACAAAATGATTTTACCCACTTTGTCCCTCTCGACCCAGATGTAGAATTGAGTACCTGACAGCGCTGATAATAATGGCAAGACAGGGCCCTCTGCTAGCACAGTGAAAACTCTGAGGAGGCTACCCTGGATAAAGAAGACAATATCAGCATTACATTGTATGCAGCCTTAGGAATATGTAAAAACATGGTCAGGTTCGATTAATGTCAATCAACAGAAACAAACACAAATCATTAATTAGATATCGACCGGAAGGGAACGAATTCCTTTGCTTTTCTTCCTGACAGTTTCTGTTGACAGGCCCCCCCCCCCCCAAAAAAAAGGGGGGGTGGTGATGGAGAAAGAAAGAATGCATGATACAAAAGTCAACTCCGGGAAAATTGCCAACAGCTTCTACCGGGGATTTGGGTTAAGATTTCGTTGCGTAATCCCGCTTATCCGATGCAGAGACTCGTACGTGCCTCATCAAGGAAAATGGTATATAGGTATATTTATCTTGCCGTTTCATTTCGTTTCGGTTACACAGCACACGCGTGGTATCAATACGAAGCGTCTTATGAGATTATCAAAACGTGCGTTCGCTTTAAAGTTCTAACACTGAGGCTACAGCTTCCACTTTAAATTCGCAGCAGTCGTTAAAGCCGTGACGTAATGAAATTAAGAACGGTATCCGTAATCACTATTGCATTCACGACATATCCTAAATCGATCGAATGCCGAGAGGGCGTGTGTCCTTCAAGAACATTAACTCCGCGGATGTAATTGTAATCTAATGATTCGCGTAGTATACACAGACGTTATTACCTTGGAGACACAAGGTAATTTTATAGCTAATCAACCGACTGTAATACGAATTGCCCTACGCGCAATGTTGTGCGTGGCGTCAAAGCGACTCGTCTCAGGAAAGACACACACACACACACACACACACACGCACGCACGCACACACACTTAAACTAAACGCGATTAGAGGAATGTCTTTCTTGTCAAGGAAAGGAAGGAAGTAAGGTACAATGAGAGAGGTAGATTTAACTAGCGGGGACAGAGAAGAGAGGAAACCAAAATCATGGGCGGGCGGAAAACTTAAACGATTTCTCTTCATGCAAGCGCGACTTTCATGTTCCCCTCGATGGCGTAGCTAATTTAGGGGAAAAAAGACAAACTTGTAACGAACAGACCGATCTTTGCATTCGCATTCAAGCATGGCAAATAGATCAAGTTTCATGCTCTCAACTTGATAACCAACGAAATGTTAATGTTTAGATTCCGTGGGGGATTCTTCTTTACAAAACATCTAGCTTGTGACGAGCTATTACTGTTTGGTGACAAGTATCGAAATCCATAAGTCAGCTACGCAAGGAAAACAGCTGGAAAACTACTTATTCTAATCCGAATTCATTGGATTATACAGAAAGGGCGGGTAGCGTCACGTCGCGTCTCCACCATCATCGTAATCATCATCATCATCATCATCATTAACATCATCATCATTATCATCATCATCATCATGTCCTTTTTCTCTCTCTCTCTATTCTTCTATATAATCTTCTTATCTTTTCCCTTCTATTTATTCTTCTCCTCCTCTTCCATTGTTTTCATCTCATTGTTTTCTTTCTGCTTCTCTTCCAGTTTAATTTCGGATATAATGTTTTGTTGTGGTTATCATTCATATTATCTTATTTTCATTACTGTTACAAAGATTTTTTTATCATTGTTCATGAGAGAACTGCAAATTACAAGCCAAGCTTTTCAGCCTCTCCCATCTCTCATTTCCAACAACTTTTCTTTGATACAGTAAAGTCACAGTTCTTGTGATTGTATTTCCATTCACAACATTTTATTTTATTTTATGAAATGAGCTGCATTGATTTAGTATAACTGTGTATATGTAAAATATCATACAATGTACTGCAATTGTATTTTTTGTTAGAAATGAATTTAATAGAATGAAATAAGGTATGTAAAAAGTCTCCCAATATACCCTTTCGCGAAAACCTTTGAAGCTTTGAACGAATGCTGTCAGGGTTAGGAACGCAGCACGACACGACGCGACTCTTTCCACCCTTTCTATGCAAGTCGATTGGTGTTGTTTGGTAATGATTATTTCTTTGGGGTCATGATTTCTTGGTTTACGCGCATCGCAAGCAACATGTAAAAAATCCTTTAGGTCACGGTGTCTGTAGAGAGGGACAATGTTGAAAGAATAAGAAAATATTCCCGATCACATCCCAAAAAGTCTTTGGAGAGAATAGGTCCGGAGCAATTGTCGTAGGAGCAAATGTCGTGTCACCAGTTAATGTAGACTCAAAACCAGTGCAAAACAAAGTTAAAAGAATCACACACACACACACACACACACACACACACTACTAGTATCTCTCTCTCTCTCTCTCTCTCTCTCTCTCTTCCTTCAACGGGTATACGCACATACATACAAAAACACACAGAGAATACCAGTGTTTTGCGTGGAACCATGCACCAAATAAAAGTCAGGTATTTAGAATTCCACAAATTTGACGAGGGAAAGTGACAAGTATTACTACGAGTGACACAGTTCTGTCATATATATATTTCCAGGCATCAAGATCAGCAAAATCTAACGACATTATAGCAACGCACTCCTGACAATCAGGTAGATGTGGGTGATAATTGTCAAAGACGCCTGGAAAAGGATGGTAACTTAGGTAATCTTGACATGTCTTTAATCATGGTAATTGGGGCATACTGAAGACGCACACTCAACACACACACACACACAAAAAAACAAGAAACGACGATTTTCCTTTACTCGCTAAATAGGATTAGACAGGTTAGAGGGCAAACATTATTTTGAGCCTCTCATCAGTGTGAAACAGTTCACACAAATTGGCAAAGCTGTCCTATTCATTACCAATTATATTTTTTCCGTACTTTTTTGTGCATTCTGACTATAAGACAAAATCGTTTTATATAGACTTTGAAACACTTAAACCCTGAAAAGCTTGTATAGTTGCTACGCCTTTATAGGGTAAATATTATTAAAGTTTGGATCGATGGACACGGGAACCTCAGATTGAAATTATATGGGCTAAATGACAAGAGCGTATATATCAGGGAGATGATTTGACCCATTAAGAGGTTGGTTAAACTCTAGTCTTTCTTGACTTGATCGGGGTACGGAATCTTAGCGGGATATGAATTCCCGGCCTTTTAAGCACTACTACTCAAATAATTGGTAATGGGATATAAGCGTGGCAACGGAGATGGCAGGGTTTTCACGTCGGTCGCACCGGCGCCCTAATTATTCCGCCAGAGCGCGGCGAGTCAACGTCTTGTTTAAAAACTTGTCCTGGTGTTGGGGAGTTAATGACAGTAATAGCGATCGTTGACGACGGAACCTTCGTTGTCTCACTTCGTGCCAAACCCATAGGAAATCGGGGACATTTTAGGAGTAAAGGGATTAATCTTCTTAAGAACCTCTTTTAGCTTGATGAACAGGGACGACGTTTATATATAGGGGTGCCATTTCCGTGTCGGCCGGAGACTGCCGTCCCGCTTGCGTTCCCGAGCTGCATCAGGGAATCCCGTCTAATCTTTTTAAGCCACTCGTGCGGCTTTTTGCGATCGATGGGGAATGGACTGGAGGAGGAGGAGGAGGAGGATGTTCTGTGAGGAGTGTCAGTAGATTATGTCAGTGCAGGCGACATGAATGAACGGTGGCCGGTTGACACTCTTATTCTGTCCCGAGCCTACAATTCATTAATCTGAAAATATTTACGCGTGAATATTCCGAGAGAAATGTTAAGACGGAAAGAAAAATAAAGGCACTCTCGAACATATGAGGTCTTTTGCCAGAAATCGTACAAAACAGCGTGCGTCATGATATACAATAGCGAGCCTTAGATCTGCGACGCGAACGCTAAGTCGACGCAGCCCCCAGGGTTGGACAATGGAAACAGATGTCTCGCGCATGTAGAGAACACTTTTTTTTTGGGGGGGGGGTTGCTTAATTAGCCTCGTCTTGGCGCTCGCGTCGCAGATCTAAAGCTAACGAATGTCTTGACATTCAACAAAATCATGAACACTTCTACCTGGTATCGATGTCTTAATAGCCCGCCTATATTCCTTCCGTACATGCGTATGTGCTTGTGTATGTGTGTGTACGTGAATATATATATGTTATATATACAATTATAAATATTGCATTCCTATTCATTGTTTGTGTTTTATTACATAGGTATAAGAATATCTTTCATTACAGTAGTTTAGTATTTGTACAGAGTTGTCATGGCTTGTTTTTTTAGCAGCATTGTCAAAAACCTACTAAGTCTCTAAATGTGGAAACTTTGTACAAAATTTCTTTCTGATGTCGTGCAGATTTCACAAATATATCAACTTGCATGTCATCTTTCTCAAGTCATATTTAGCGAAATTCAGAGTAGAGGTGCTGGTGACATGATGGTAATTTCTATAACGAAAGTTTCCCCGCACAAAGGTGATGTTCGAAATTCCAAAAGTTCTTTAATCCCAAAATAAGGTTGGTTATTTCGAACATTAGTGGCGTTATTCCGGAGGTTCGTTATTCTGAAACGCAATAGTTCCTAGACTCAGATAATATGCATGTTAATCAGAGAATAAAACGAGGTTCATTAATCCGCACATTTTCTGGCTTTATATCGAAGTTTAATCATCCCCAAGGTTCGTAATTCCGAAAATGAAATAAGGTTGGTTCTCTCCGAAGTTTCATTAATCCGAAAATGAAATAAGATTTGTTTATCCGAAAATGAAAAAAAAAAAGGTGCGTACTGACGAAACTTAGGAACTACCAATCTTATTTCGTTGTCAGAATAATGAATCTTTGAGATAAGGAACCGTCTTCATGAGAACTTAAGAATAACGAACTGTAACTCTGGACTGGATGAGTTAAGCTCAGAAGAAAAAATATTAGCGATACTAGGATATATCGAGAGCAGATAATGACCGGACGGAGGAAAGGAAATTAGTTTCGTGGAGTTGTATTTTTTTTTTTCTTTCTTGGGGCATTGACTTATATTCGAATAACCAGAGCCGCAGAAACTTGATGAATTCATTAAAAGATAACTAGGCGCTATTAAGGTTGAAGAGATTCTGGCGGCTTGAGAGGAATAAAAAACTTTGATGTTGACCGCCAAACTGCCAGAGAGTAAACGGAGCGAGGTTTAATGATTTCTATTAACTAGGGTCAACGCCGACGAGGTGTGCTTTTTAACACAACACCATCTCAGGTGATCATTTCTTATGTATGATCATCAGAACCTGTGTATTTCAATTTGGTGTTTATGGGTTTTTTCTCAACATCAGATGGGACTGGGGCACCACTGATTCAGTGGAGCTTTGATAGTTTTCGCTAATTCCCATGCTGCTCATTCTGTTGACTTCTGTTGACCTTTGGCTTGACTGCACTCTGCCCTACTTCATCGCTTTCCCTGCCTTCCCGGATGCAAAGCAAAAACTTAGGGCGATAAAGAAAGGACAGAATGAGAGACAGACAGAGAGTGAGGGAGAGAGAGAGAGAGAGAGAGAGAGTGTGTGTGTGTGTGTGTGTGTGCGCGTGATCGAGAGGGAGAGATTTGGCAAAAAAGGGAGAAGAGATAATTATACTTGACAGAACCATTTCAAAGCAACTTCACATCATGTTGAAATTGGCACCGACCCACAGAGCAAAGCGAAACTAGCGAAAAGGAAGACGTCTCAGTATAAAAAAAAACAAAACAAATCGAAACTAGCACGAGAAAATTATAGAATTTCAAAGTGAATTATATAAGGTGATGATGCCTTAGCGTTGATAGACTTACAAATTTTCAGTGTTTTTTTTTTCTTCACCATGAAACAAAACTACAACAGAACGTATATCTAGATACTTTTATTAGTGGGTGCAGCCAACATCACCATTTAGTAAAAACTACAAGAAAATATCTCTTTTGCGTCAAACTAATGTTGCATTTCTATTACCTAGCAATGATGTGATAGTGGAAAATGATCGTAACTGCTTATTGAGTTATTATTAAGTTATTGATAAAAAATAGTGACTCTTGAGATATCCTCACCCCGGATACTTTGCATTAGTGGCCAACATCACTACCTAGTGGAAACATGTGAAAGTTACGATTTCATAGCTTTCAGATTTAAAAATGCCTGATTTCGCTAAAAGCTGTTCCATTCTGTTACGCTATTTTTTACCCTATTTATGTCAGCCTTCTTTAAAGGGAAGCAGTCCTGAAATTTTCACTGTACTGATAATTAAGAAGAGTAAAAAATATAAACTTTCACCAATTTATACGCTTGGACATAAAAAATTGTCTCCGTACGCGATTTTTGAAAAATAATTCCTGCAAGCGATCGTGAAAGAGCCGGCAAAAAGATGCTACGTAGTGCATGCCCTACTCACCAAGTTGACAGCCGTGCCTCTAAAAACCAATTTAAGTGTTCAAATGATTAGTTGCAATTTTATCATATAATGTGAAAGTTTGTGGTTTTATAATTTCAAACAAAATATTTCAAGCTTAGATATATATAATTTACGAAAAATTAATATTGTAAACATAAATTTATATGTATTTTTAAACCAAATATACCATGAACTTGACATCAAATAGGCACGGTCGTTTTCTAGCTGCCGTCCGTGTTGCATACTTCTTAGCGTAGAAACCACTCTCGCGCGCAAATCCTTACCATTTCCATACCAATGTATACATACACAGTACACTCGACTCCGTCCAGTCAATTTTGGCATTCAAACCGAAGATAACCTGTGCATGAGAGAGTCGAATTCTTAAGAAAATATTGTTTGTATCTCAATATTTCTGTAAGTAGTCAGATAATCGCCTTTCCTCGAAAAAAAAAAAATGACGTGAGCCGGGAAGGATAAACACAGGGGGTCGTAGGGATATGATTTCGCTCCACTTTGCCGTGCATGTCCAGTCGGCACTGGCAGCAGCTAGCTCAGTGGCACTGTACTGCAGTCCAACCCCGGCTGCAGGCCCACGGTAAATTAATATACGAATAATTTATGAGTTGTGAGTGCATAGGGCACGAATATCGCACGAGGCGCGAGATGAGCCACTGGTCTATTCAACAAGGCGCGTAGCGCCGCGTTGAATAGACCAGTGGCGAATCTCGCGCCGAGTGCGGTATTACGTGCCCCAATGCACGAACAAAATCATAAATTATTCGGTTTATACAACACCTTGTCCACAATCACAGTACTAGATTAGTGACCGCTAACTCAGGAAGGCCCAAAAATAAATGTAACAATTAGGCCGAGAACTGTAAACCACCCTGTGTACTGCTTTCAAACACTCGTCATGATTCGACCACACAGTCACAGGAATCACAAACTCCGCAGGGTCTATACCCATTCTACGCTAACGTTAGATCAAGTTAGGCCTGACTGTTAAGCCGATCTGAGATGTCGGTAGATCTAGTAGTAGGTCTAGACTTTGTCTATTTAATAATAATTTAATAAAATGATTCTGTATAAAAACACAGAAAAATAATCAAATTACGGTTTCTCAACTTGAAATGAAGTCTTGATTTTGGGATCACTGTGGTCCACGTAGCAGATCAGAGTCAAAAGTAAAAACACAGTAGTAGGTGTAAAGGCCGCGATACATGCAACTAGCTAGGTAAAGTAACTGCGCGTACACGTTAACGTTGCAGTACTCCGCCGCGCCTGGTCTGTGAGACTTACCGGCATCGCAGCGCAGCCGGCCAGCACGTACACTGTACAATGTAGTTTGCTGGCGCTTTGCTACGGGTGTGAGCCACAGAACTCTGTGAGCGGCCATGCATTAGTAGCCCCCCGCGAAGCCGTGCTATAGTACCTTCGAGCCGTGCAATAGGCCCATGCCAGGGGCCTATTGTATGGCTGTCACTCTCAATGAGTTTGATAGGTATTTTCTATTGAATGTCATGTGACATGTTCTTGGCCAATCAGAATTCGACATCATTCTGAGGTGTTGTATAAACATAGCTAGCCACTTTCCTTACCTCTCTACGCTTTTTTCCCTCGGTTCTCTTCGAAGTCGATGCTCGAGGTGTTTCTGTTTTATAACTCATGTGAGCAAATGGTCAGGATTGCATCTGGTTTCAGGAGTTTTCTCGGTTTATAACCGAGGGCCACAGCCTGCCGGTCCACGTAAAAACATCGCTTCACAAATTGTCCACGCACAGGTAGGTCACAACACGATTTCGAGATTTTGTAGGCCCTAAGTTTCTTATGTTCGGCATCGTTGTACCGATATTTCCCAGCCATACAGCTCACCTTTCACGATACTTTTGTTGGTCTGGGACGGAAAAAAGGATTTTCCTGGGAAATTTTCTGCACGATTCGAGCAAAACTACTGATGTAAGATAGCCTGACCAGACGACGCTGAATGCGGTCGCCCCTGTAGTGTACTAGCAGGCCTGTGTAGAATCGTTTCTACCTACAACAATATGTACACTCTGTACGTGCTATAGAACATGCATGAGCGGCGACAGGTAGGGCTGCAGCGGCGCTTGAGACTGGAAAAGTGCGAAGGGCAAACCGCGTGCGGGGTGCGTACGCGTATCTACCGTAGATCTATCATCTAGTTGTACCGTCCACACGTGCAAATATAATACACAATACATACACACACACACAAACACACACACACACACACACACACACACACACACACAACGTAGAAACAATGTCAAATACGAGTCGGAGTAGCCACCGACGTCTTCATGCATCCGGGTAAACTAGGGAGCGTACGGATAACGAGCAGAACACGGCTGGGAAGAGTTGTGCATCGACGACGTATGACTCTCCGCCAAGACTTGCTCATTAGCATATTCACCATGCAGAGTCACACTTTTTCAACCAAAATGTACGAGCTTATTTGGTGATTTTAAAGTTTGTTTTTGGTGAAAGTAGTTCATTGGAGGTACCAACAACAACATATTTTTTTAAATTTCGTGAGGACTGTGTCCCTTTAAGACGTTGTGGAAATGGGCTTTAAAAAGTAGCTTCTGTGTGCGCAACATCATATTCATCGCTCGTTGCAAAAATGACAGAAGAATACATATCATTATATCCATGCCCCCCCCCCCCCGAGTACGATCCCGTCCCCCCCCCCACCCCGAACATCTCCCTCGCCATGCCTCCTCACAAGAAGGCGCAACAGCAACTTTTCAAAACTTAATTAGGCGCTTTGCTCAGGACGAACAGGCAAGAAGGTGACATGATGATATAACCGGATTAGATGTCTTAAGGCGAGGCGCTTATTAGGTGAGTTTTTAAAACAGACTTTTTGCCTTCTCATCCTAAACAAGACGTCCAGGCGCATTAAAGCTAGTCATCTACCACAAGCCCTGCTTTTCAGCAATCCTCTCCGATTTCAACAATTGTTTGTCTTCAATTCAATATTGCATTGATATGTGTAATGTGTATTCGAATGTCTTATTGCAATTGTATTTTTGTTGGAAAGGAGATGAATGGAATGAAATAAAACTAAATAAACTCGCATTTTCCCCTTTTCGTCCCGATCAAGGCACATAAATGACTATTGATATGTTACCTTTTTGTGGTCTTTTCATGTACAAAGGAGTTGTATGCGAGTTTAACGAGTCGCCTTTTGCATTCTCGGCGTGAACAAGGCGCCTCGCCAAGACTCGAGATGCCGTCTTCCCGTCTTAGAGAAGACGTCTAATGACTAGGCGGGTTCAAACAATACGTAGGTTAAACGTACAAGGCTCTGGTTTCGAGAAGCCACCATCCCGCCTTCTCTTTGAAATGAGAGCGCCTATGGGTGAGTTTTCAGCGAGTCACTTTCTTGCCGCACCGTTGAAGCTTCCGTACACTTGACATCTTTTCGGCACCTCTGCCTTTCTGTCTTTCAACCTTCACTTCCACCATTATGATGTGTTCCCGAAATGTATTTCTTGCTGTCCCGTTCCTTTCACGTCACCCCCGCACCCCTCCAACCCCCACCCCCTTTCTCTCTGTATCTCATAGAGTGGTTCATGATACGTGGTATTTTCATAAGTAAAAGCTGGAAGTTGGCAACTGGAGGAAATGATCTACCAGGATTCTCTCCAATTTTTACAAACAACATAAGATATCACTTGATCAACCTACTCTGGCATTATTGTTTTCCAGTGTAGATTTCATGTAAAGCAAAAAACAAACAAACAAACAAACAAACAAACAACAAACAAACAGATATATTAGCTTTATTTTCCGTTGTTTGTTTTTGCGTTACATTTCATGTGCAAACATTAGACACTCAAACGAAGAAAATGAAGTCAGTATCAAAATACATTTTAGAGGCAGCCAAGCTGCGCAATTTAGAAAATTGCGGCACGCTTTGTTGTTTGCTCACCAATAACGCTGTTCCCGTAGGATGTCATTTTCCCCTCTACATACTGGCGCATTAGGGAACAAGCATTTGCAAGTTCTTCCCAAAGGCATCTAAAGTCTACTGTTTTGGCGGGAAGATAGGCAGCTCCGATCTCCCTGCTTTTTAAGTGAGCAAGAGAGCCACTGAATACGGATCGTGACAAATGACCTCTAACAAAATGGAAAAACCCCGTGGTGGCAAACTGTGATTCCACTTCTGGAAAGGGTCAAATTGTATTGAAGATCAAGGCAACGTAATTGGACCCTGAAAAAAAGAGGATGGAGGGACGGAGTGGGGGGGGGGGGGAGGGGGTAGATGACCCCAGGAGTTAACCGCGCTCATCGTGTGATCTACGAGATTCAGTCGTGTGCCGATGGAAGAATCGATACCTGCCAGATTCGTATCGATTTGTGACGCTGACAGTGGGCCCACTGAACAGGCATTTGTGCCGTATAATGTTGTGTTTGATCTCATGAGAGTCTCTATAATTCTATCTACTCCTTCTCTTGCGCGCGCTGCGGTTAATCTGATTCGAACGTCCACTCTATTACATCAAAATGTTGACCCGTTTCCTTCGTTTGTGTCATGCCATCTTGATTCATATTTTTAAAGTGATGGTAATCACATCTTCTTTTTTAAGATGAGAGAATGATTTTAAAAACGCTGCTCTCTAGGGGGGTTCCTCCATTCTTTCTTCATCATAACTTAACTGACTGACATGATTGAATAAAGATACAATGGAATTTGTAACACTCTTTTCATTTTCTTAGCATGATGCATTTACCTTTTCAGGAACAAATGAAATAATGTTGAATCGGATTGAATAAATTCGAGTTTCCTTCCATGGGCAAAACGTAGAGAACGAGGGAGAATTGTATAAAAGCGCAGGATCAATTATAAGGCAAAGTGCACTTTCTCTAGCTAAATGCTTTCGAGAATTTCAGCATTAAGGTTACTCTCTTTCTGTCCGTGCACCAAGCAGCAATAAAATTTGTCTTCCTATTTGTCTGCTATACAGTGAATTGATCCTATTTATCGAACATCTCTATCTATCGTTTCGAAGTCTTTTTCGATTCCCGTTTGTTTGCCATTTCGGTGTTTCCTGTTGTTGATCATGAGATGACGGCACGGTTATTTGGGAATTTGCCAGTGATGGGTCGTGTTGCTATCCGCTGATTTCCTCCGGTGAGGGGGCTTCGCAGGGATATGAACGATCGCCGTTGCGCGGCCTCCGGCGTCCCATCGAGCGCTGCCCTTGTTGGCGAGCTTGAGTAACAATTCATCTATGTTCTTACAGTCCTTCTCGCTCCCCCCCCCCTCCCATTCTCCCTCAACACTACACCCTCCCCTCCCCCCCCCCTCTCTCTCTCTCTCTCTGTGTACCGTTTCTCGGCGGGTACTGCATTAACCCTGTGTCGCTCAATCTACGTTTCAGTGGCCTGACTTTCTTTCTGCTTGCTCCTTTTCAAGAGAAGATAGACGGATTTTTTTTTCCCTTTCAGCCCAGTTTCCCGATTTCTACCTGTCCCTCATCAGCTGTTCCAAAATATCCCCATCGACAGCTTCCAAAGCACAGGCTGGTTTGAGATCTGGCAGGTTCTGAAGAAGTTACACAATTCTCTCTCCCTCTCTACAGAAATCTGCCGCATCCGAAGAATCAAAAGAGCATGTTTTCTTCTCCACTTGATGATACTTTTAAGTCAATGTTTCTTACTTAATGCTGCTTTTGTTGTCTGGAAGAGTCCACAAAAAAGCATCTAGACAATGATGTTATCGTACGAGAAGTTCCATAAAAGGTCCCCAAGCGACTCCCCATAACTTGTTGACTCTCTAAGGATAATGCGAAGGGGGGAGTAAAAAAATAACCTTAAAGTTTAGAAAAAAATGTTGCTAACTGCAATGAAAATGTGTTCACTGGACAAGGGCACTCAGGCAGATATAAAGTAACACACACACACACACACACACACACAGAGAGACATATATATATATATATATATATATATATATATATATATATATATATCGCGGATTAGCCATGAAATGTCCATAAACAAATCCTCAGAATAATCGCTTCGAAAATTACGTGGCGATTTCCAGTGCTGGTACAAGTCGTCAGTCAGGTGAGGCCCGTAGGTTAGAGTGTTTCTTTGACTATTACAACGCGCGTTGTACATTCGCGCTGCCCATCGAGGCCAATGCCCGGGGGGAAAGCGATCTAATCTAGATATGAACATTGCCATCCTGCCCCCTTTTTGTAATTTCCTGTTAATGGATGGGGGGGGGGGGGGGGGAGGGGTAGGGGAGGAGGTGTGGTAGACCTACATCGTAGCACTCAATATGCCATCCTCGATTTACTTAATTCAACCTTTCCGAAGGTGCCTAAATGTCGTCATGCTGGAACCTAGCCAGTAAAGACAGTGTTGACATTGTTTTCGTATTTCCATGATGATGATCGGACAAAAATAGCAACGCGACCGGGTAGCCAACTTCTTCTGTATTGTAGCCTCAAGGTGATAATCAGCAGCTTTGTTTTGGGTTTGGGTTGTTGTTGTTTTTGTTTTTTTAACACACCAGCTAGGAAAGGCAACCGCATAAACAGTCAAAATTCCTCGAGGAAGCGGAGAACGCAATATGCTCTTTCCATCTATTAATGCCATAACAACACTCTATAGGTCCCCCTACTGCCTAAAGAAGTTTGGCTGTCTGCATAATTTTTCCTAGACGTTCGGTGATGATGCAGTCTTTTTATTGTTCTGGGGGTGTTTCATCAATTTAGTCAGCGCTGACAAGTTGTCAGTCACTGACAATTTCAGCAAAATCCTTGGTTTTGATTGGCTGAGATGCTCTGGTCACTGACTGTTACTATGGTAATTGTCAGAGACTGACAACTTGTCAGCGATGACTAACTTGATGAAACACTCCCCAGGTGTCTCGAAAACAACAATAGGGGTTATATTGACCGTTCTCCTCTCTCCTTGCGTCGTGTTATTAGAGTTCGCGAAGACGCAGCCTAGCGCCCCCCATATTACAGTACTCTTCGCATAATCGAGTAGGCTCGGGCAGAGCGTTTCTTACCCGATTAAGCGGAGTACCCGATTAAACAGAAGAACACGTCTCATTCACAATTGACACACACAGTGTGTATATACATGCATTGTACATACACACAGTGTGTATGTACACGCAGTGTACACTGCACCAAACACCTACACTGTATGCTTAACACTCGTGCTTGCACGGCACATTATACATACCTTGCACCTACTCAGTCACGAGCAATAATTTACACTCTTTTTATGGACAAAATTAATCACTCCCCAAATGGTCCATCTTCTTTGCAAATTAGGCAGAGAAGGCGATTAGCCGTGGAAAATTTGACATTCATGATTTCTTAAAGTGTTTTATCTGCTATAAAATGTGGGTAGAAAGTAGATAACAAGGAAATTATGTACCCATTTATGCGGAGAGGCAATCCGATTATCTGGTAATTTTAATGTGCATTGGAACTGATTTTGACATTACTACCCAATTAAACGGAGTACCCGTTTAAGCGATACCCGATTACGCGGAGAGTACTGCATTATGTCTTTCGTCAAAATGGCATGTATCAAGTAGCTTTCTGTGTCGTGAATTTGAGCGGACGTTTAAATGGCACAGACCTGTCGTGAAAACTCAGACGACGTGAGATCGATTTCTTGAGTATGCGCAGAAGTTGTTGGTTTTTTTTTTCCTCTTAACGTGCGCGTCGCAAATATAAAGCTCCCTTTTCGTGTTGTTGATTGCAACCATCTCATCCTTGAGGTTTTAATAACTTTTGACATGTTCTCTTCTTGATCTTACCACGGGAACAGTTGGCTCAATGGGGAGTGAGAAATAGAAGGAAGTAAAGTTAAGGGGGAGGAAAGAGTGACACATTTTGAAGAAAAAAAAAGACACATCGTTTCATCCATTAACCCCTTTTTCAGGAAATAAGGGGTCGAATTGGGTTCCATCCCCTTCCCTTCCCTTCTCACTGCCGCCAAAGTGTGGGGGGGGGGGAGGGAGGGAGGGGGCAGCTATGTGTGAAATAGTTGAGATTTGAGGAAAACGAACACCCAACAGCGCCGTACAACTCTTCAGACAATGACTCGGTTAAGGACTATAGATATCCCGTTTCTCTTGTAATTCGGCTCAGACCACTCGCTTGTCTGAATGCAGCGGATTGCGCGCATCGATTTGTGACGCCAGACAGTATTCCATATCATTGTCTGTTACTCAACGCTTTACTGTAAGTGTTATTCAAGTCGCAGTGATATCACTACGCGCCGCTGTGATTAACGCGTTCACGCACTTCCGAAACTGGTCGTGCAGAAAAACGACGCCGCTGCTGGCCTCTGGAAACTAAATCTGAACTGCTGTTGTGACCAAGATGTATATCGAAGAGTCTTGCCTCCCTTTACCCTAAATAAACCTCGTAATTAGTCATTAATTTTACGAAAATAAGATTGTAACTGTAGTCACACCCTCGAAGGAATTAGATATGACAAATGTTTCGGCAAACGTGCATTTTATCATTAGAGCGAATGTCATAAGTGTTTTGTCGTTATTTAAAGCGAATGTCATAGCCGAGTTTCATCTAGAATGCCACATGTAGACCATATAACATTACCAGATATTTCCGATCACATTACCGACTATTAAACACTGACAGGGAGATGGGCAGGAGAATAGAATGAGAGAATGGTCAATGAAAAAGAAAGAAAGAACGAAGTCAAATTAGGCATAACAACCGTGGCTCAATGCCTCGCAGCACTCGTCTCATCAGAAAGTTATGCATGACTTCCATCTTTGGCGGCATTTCTTCATAAAATATGGTGTATGACGAAGACACGGAAGTAGCAAATCGCTTGACTTGAGTGTCATATAGCAGTTACAAGGAGCGGGCTAAGTTCGTTGACCGTAATCCACACACAAAGTCATTCAGTTAATGTTGAGCTCTGCTCGCCCCAGCAGTCATTTCATCTCAGTTTCCTTTTGCTAGAATTTCTTTTTCAGATATTTCTAAGACTTTTCGAGCGTGCGCCATGAAGTTACTGCTCATTTAATTCAATTCAGTTCAATTCAGTTGAATTTATTGTTAGTCATTTCTCAAAATGAGCGAAGTATTTGTAACACAGTAATAGTTGGCTTGTTTCATTTATTTTGTTTATTTCTCTGTGCTGTTCGTGCTCCTAATTCATCTAAACGTCCTTGTTACTCGGTAGTTGATCTCCAGACATTTATGCACCGTGCTTTTATTATCTTGGTCAAGTCAAGTGGGTGGCACCGATAGTGTATTCCGTGTATTGCAATATTACTGTCGTACAAGAGTGTTCTCGTTTTTAGAAATCATCTGACTTTTTTTCTCCAAGTGAACAAAGAAAAAAAAAACCCGGAATAGATACACACACACACACACACACACACACACATACACACACACACACACAAAGAAAAAACGCAGATCACCAAAGTTCGATCGTTCTTGTTTTTGATACCTTTTGCTCGTGTGGGAACATTTCCCGGGTAACATTTCAGCAGGGCAGCAAAACGGGGGAACGCAGTGCGATCTCCCATGAGATGTACTAGTAGGCGAGGTTTCTTTGTGACATACATTGGTTTGATTGCTATTGACCGGCAAAACTGTAATCCCTTTTAAAATCAGGAAACAGGAACCACACCTTTTAGACCTGATTTAGCTCTGGCAGGCAAATGTCGGGAAAAACCTTTTAGGCTGATTTCGCCAAGTCTGTCACTGCAAGCTCTTGTAGCTAGTAGTTTCCATAGCAACGAGCAGAGACAAACTGTGATGATGCAGTGCGAAGAGTGATGAGCAACTTTGACCCTGATTTGGATGGATAGCAGGAGCTTGTTTTTTGGAAGAAGTAAATTGATAAACAGAACTTGAAGTCGACAAGTTAATGTCCAATTCACCAAGGTCAGAGTTTATAGTGGATGCACTTTTGTGTCAAAGAACCTGTGCTACTGACGGCAGATTTCAGCGTTTGAAAACAGTCTGATGACATTTAGAACCATTTGTAAAAATCTTTGTCGATTCCACAAACGTGTTGAAAAGGGCAAGACGTATTGAATGTGACGTTTTATCTTAACGGCTATATTCTCACAATGCCATCTGTTGATTCTTAAATCCAGTAGGGAAAACATAACAAGACTGGTGAGATACCGGTGGTCGCGTATGTTTACTAATGGCACATCATGATAAGCTTAGCTGCATTGGTTATTAATGAACACAAAAAGACTACGAACTCGGAGTGCCATTTGCCTCGATGTCTTTTTGTTTTCGTGTATTTCAGACGCTTTGGTAGGAAAGACTGGCATTTGCCCGAATTTCAGCTGCGAAAGTCAGGTCGATGGTCTCGTATAAGAGCGCAATGGATGGTTTCAACAGGTTTTTCATAGTTGAGATTACGAGGAACAATGTCATAATCACGTTGCGTGAACAAGATGGTTGCAGAAGGGATTCAAGAACGAGACGTAATCCCTTAAAGGGGGCTGGGTTGGGGCTGGTTTGATCTGAGTAAGAGTTTATATCATTCTCTTCGGCCAGTTGCACGAGCTGAAAATAATCAACTAAACCCTCCCTAATGCTCATTCTTTAATATCCGTCTTTCCATTTTACCTTCTGGATTGCTGATAAACGTTTCAACTGCAAACAAACAAAAATAATTTCTTTCGTGGCCCTATGGAAGTAATCTTATGAAAGGCCTGCGATAAACTGTGAGAAAGAGGACCTTGAAAATGAAACTACCGTACGTTTTGTACAGGGTTGTGCTTCTCATACAAAGTCCTTTTTAAAATATTTTCACATCAGTATTCTCTTTAGTTGATCCAAGAAATGTAGTTTCAAAATTTCTAAACCCTCCTAACCCTAATCAGGCTAGCTTTTTTTTTTTTTTTTGGCTATGCCGGGAAAGTCCGTGAAAGGGGAGGCTGATTCTTAAAAAAAAAAGAAAAGTCAAGAAGCCTCACGAGGAGCTAGGCCTTCTCACTTTGCAAAATAATGGCGCGAAATGCCATGGGGTGGGGTATTCACCTCCCTCCCCCGCCCTTTCAGGGTTAAGGTCGGAATATATCGTCCTGTTCCTTTTTCCGTTTGTCTGCTTGTTTGCTATGTCAGACAGGAGTTCATATCCTGAAAATAAACCAGGTTCATCTAACCAAGATATTCCTGAAGACGGAATGGCATTTGTCTCTATTAAGCGCTTTACTCCAAACATTCGTGTCGAGTTCGCCCCATGTCACTGGGCAGTCATCACGCAGAGTCACGGCATGAACTCACGATAAGCGCGATCCCTATTTTCTACCAATTGATACGCATCCATAGCGGCAACTCGGGGGACAGGAATTCTCTGTTTGCTTTCGATATAGTGCTCAGCGGTGAGCAAAATATTGAGATTAAAATTTAGATTATCCTTTTATAACCTTCTGACAGACGACAACCTCAACGTGTTTTTGTTTTCATTGCTGTTGTTTATTTTGCTTTCCTCTGGTCGAAGAAAAGTGTGAAGATGACTGATGGACTTTTTTACAACCCAATGTCAAGGTCGTTTCCAAATAAAAGATCAGACGTTATTTTGTTATTTTTTTCCATCTATAGCATCGGGCTATAGTGCGCATGTCATGAATACAAATAAAATAGGTATTCGAGAAGGGAGGGAAACCAAAAATGTCAGGATTGTTAGTATACTTGTTTATTTCTAATTGCGACTTTACCGGTGATGTCAAAAGTGATTTGTGTTTTCTGTGTTGAACGTTGCAAAAACATGGGTGTTGTGTGTAAATATAGGTCATTATGTATTCGTTACGCAGTATCTGTCAATGAAGCAAATTTCTACTTCTTATAATGCGCAAAGTATTATGTACATGGATTTTGCGCCTCATATTGACACTAGTGTTGACTTTCAGTGTGGTGAGTTTTTCTGCTCAAAGCTTGGCATTCAAAACAGAACACATCCAATGTAAAGCGACGACAAATCAGATTTTAATGACCTTCTTCAGTGATTTCAAAAGGTCTGGTCAGATTAAAGCGGTGCTAGTAAAAAATTAAAAAAAACAAACAAACCTATAGCTTCCCATATACCATGCTCCTGAAAAAAAAGAGAGAGAAAAAGACAGGACAAAACAACAATTACTCACAGGTGACTGTGAAGATCGCCCGGGGAACATTAATTGTGAACATGATAATACTTCCCGTTCGCAACACTTGTGTGTGCGTCGGAAGGCATCACTACTAGCGTTTCTTCGGTGCAAACAATATGACATGTACTCCGCGAAATAGCTGCAATTTTTTGTTTGATGTTGTTTTTGGCCCGGATTTTTCCGGTGGAAAGGTGCACCTCTTCACACCAAATGTGTTTGCACGCCCTCAGCAACAGATGAAGCAGGTTTTGACTATTGTTTTCGGTACTCCATTTTCCGAGATTGAAATGGGAGAGTTCGCATTTTAGACTATTCCCACTTGATTACGCATGCTTGAAATGCGTCAAAACATCAAGATATAAGTCAAGAAGCGGGTGAAGTGATTATTTGACAATGTATACGTGTAGGAATACAAAATAAAACTATGTAAGCTGCTTTATTTTTGTTACAAAGATCTTAATGTTGTAAAATTCAGTAAGAAATAAGTCCAAAGAAAAAGGTGATTTCTTTTGGATGGAAAGTCAGGATCTTAATGTCTAAAATTAAGTATGAAATAAGTCCAAAAAAAAAAGGTGCAGTAGAATCTATTTTCGATCGAAAGTCAAGTTTCTAGGTCATCCTCTGTGTGTGTGTGTGTGTGTGTGTGTGTGTGTGTGTGTGTGTGTGTGTGTGTATGTGTGTTGGCGAGGTGTCGGTACAAGTAGATGTAACTCGAAACCTCTTTTAAAAATTCATACACAGCAAATTTTCTCTGCTCACGTTGCTTTCGAGAAGGGTCCGTTGGGACGGGTAAACGTTTAACCCCGTAATAATTACCATAAACGACGTATATTTGCGAGCAATCCCAATTGTCTTTCTTATAAGAGGTCGTCCTGAGGGGGGTTACTGACCTTCACTTTATCGGAGCTCAAGAACGTTTTATTCTCTCGTCAATCCTCTTGTGCGTGTGTGTGTGTGTGTGTGTGTGTGTGTGTGTGACTTTCCCTGTCGTGCAAACTGCTCGTTTTACACTGAGATTTTCCGCCGTGCATCGGGGTTGCACTGGGGTGTCACGTAGCCCATCAACCGGTAAACTAATCCCGCTGATCTGGGACAAATAACGGGATTCATTGCCCCCAAAAGTGGCCGTGAATGGCGCGAATTTCACCCCAGTTCCTGGTAACGGATTGCAGGGGCGTATAACGACAAGTGGCTCTACAGGAAAGAATTGGGTTCCTAAAGAGATCGGCGGAAAGCGAGAACAAGTTCAACTCTGGGAGAGATGGAGAGAGGAAGAGACGAGGTAGAAAGACTTTACTTTGATTGACTATTGAGTAGATTTCTTTGAATTTGAAATGGAGGAGAGATCAGATAGATTTGGGTGTTTTAGTCATACTGGATTGTCTCTTTTTTCTTTTCTTTTTTGGATTTTTTTTTCTTCGGAGTTTGGTTCGAAAGTTCTTCTCCTGGTATCTTTTGGCATGGAACGAACAAAGTTTTTATGGTCACATACGACTCTTTCGGAACTTTTATTCTCTATTTTTTTTTTTGGGGGGGGGGGTGTTTCACAATAGATTGTGCCATTTCGTCACCAAGAGAGTTCTCTAACAATCTAATGAATCGTACAGAGTTCTCTAACAATCTAATGAATACCAAAGTGCTCCCCTAAAGTAATTCTCCTGGAAGGCTCATCTTGTTGCACGTTTTGTTTAACAATGTCGTGCGAATGTTTAATTGTACCCTCCCTCTCCCTTATTTCTCGAATTTGCTTTGATTTGATATGGGCAAAACACATGTCAGTTGTACTTTAAAATAAAACAATTTACCTTCAGAATGCAATTGCTTGAAGAATAATTTGTGCAACCTCAAGAAATAATGCTGAAAAAAGCTATCATAAAATGAGACTAATGACAATTCTGACATGCAGCTTTCTCTACAAGGCGTTTTTGTGTGCAAAACTATTAACAAAACCCTCCCATTCTGTTTTAGAGACACCGCCCAATAGCTTTCAGAATTACAGTATACGATCATCTGATTGTCTGCATCTTGCAAGGCATAGAACAACGTCATAGGCCTACCAGTATAATATTCGTGTTTATCCAAACTGCAAAACTCATTACCTCTACATGTTACGAGTGTCCCATCTATGAATGTATTTAAAAGCAGATTTAAGAAATACCTGTTATCAATGCACTGTAAATAGTAAAATTTTGTAGAATTGTAAAGTTGATCCAGGGTAGATAACCAAACAGGGTGCTGTTCGTTATTCCGAAGGTTCGCTATTCCGAAGGTTCGTTATTCCGAAGTGTCGTTAATCCGAAACACACAAATTCCCTATACCTAGAGGCTCGTTAATCTGAAAATGAAAAAGGGTTCGTTAACCCGAACATTTGTGGTGTTATTCCGAAGGTTCGTTATTCCGAAGATTTGTTAATCCGAAAATGAAATTCGGAACTATGAACCTTCGGAATAGCGAATCTTCGGACTAAAGAGCCTTCGGAATAACGAAACTTCGGAATAACGAGCTGTAACCAGATACACACACATACATGTACATTACAGTATTTCTTGGGAAGTCTGTAAACATGTATCTTCCTTTATTTGTTTCTTCTTTTTCAATTCTTTTTTTTATGTGTGTGTGCGTGTGTGTGTGTGTGTGTGTGTGTGTGTGTGTGTATGTATGTAGGTCCCTTATGTCAGTCTGGTATCAATGTAATTCACACTGTTATATCAGGGTATCTTAACACAAATCACCTGTGTAACTTGTGTAACTTCTAGGGACATGCCCCCTTATCAGATCACTGTATAACTATCATGTTCCATGTTAATGTCCCCCTCTATCTTGTGATTGATCTGACTGTAATAAATGTATCTAAATTGAATGACATTGAATCACATTGAATTACATTGAATTGAAATGAATAGAATAGAATTGAATTGAATTGAATTGAATTGAATTGAATTGAATTGAATTGAATTGATTTGAATTTAATTAAAATAAATTGAATTTATTTATCATGCAAGGGGTACCACTTTGCAGACGAATTTGCCTCTACCAACCACCAACCAACTATCGGTCGCAAATAACTGCACCTGTAATTACACTTCTACTCTCCCATGACTGACATGACTGATGACCACTTTTATTCTTAGCGCATTTTTTCTAACGTTGCAGCAAAGTTCAAGCCATGATCTTATAAGAAGCCCCTGCAATATCATTAATATTTGTCTGGGGGAGCTGTCGGAGGAAGGAACGTGCATTTGATAGATGTCATTTTTCTCAAATTGGTGTAGGGGGAGGTATCCCCCCCTCCCCCCCCCCCAAAAAAAAAAAAAAAAAAAAACACACACATTCATGCAGCATACAGGAAAGTGCCCCCCTTTTCTGAGTTAGACATGCCCTCTTTTTTAAATACTTCGTTCGCATAGTTGATAAATGACTAAATATCTTATCTTATCTTATCTTATCTTATCTTATCTTATCTTATCTTATCTTATCTTATCTTATCTTATCTTATCTTATCTTATCTTAACAATATCTAATTTTAAGTTGGAATTATTTATTTGAACGCATTTACTGTCTTCTGCCTCATACAGAGATAATGAAGTTGGTATAGATAGTGTACACCAAAGGTCATATATACATCGGACATTTTAAGTGTTCCGGGGCAAAAAGTGACAGTGCAAAATGTCAGCGCGTGCTCACTCCGTTCTCATAGGTTAAAAACCGCACTTATCAATGTACACACAAAATGTATGCAGAACTACGTACAAATAGCATTTAACAGCACTATGAATATTCATTTTTTCAAGAAATCTTTAAAGTACATCTGTCAATGAGTCTTATTATGACGTCAAAGCCCTTTCCCACCCCTGTAAAAAGGACTATGTGTCTACGCAACTATACTACATACTAGTATTTCGCTCTCGTTATTGTGAAACTTTTTTCTAAAAACTACGTGATCATGTAATCTATGAACATTGCTAATCTATTCAGGTTAAGATTTACTAACGGAATTACTAACGGAAAGTGGTGGCATATGAAGACATCGCATATAAAAAAGTTTTTTTTTTTCATGCAGACTGTCATATTTGCAAGGAATACTGACAATATTGTGTTATCACTTTTGAAATAATCTTTAAGGGTCCTAAAATGCGATTTTGATGCACACAAACACACACACACACACACACACACACGCACGCACACAAAATAAATGTTTAGGAACTTCATACCGTAGGCTGGGGGCGCGACTGGTTTGAATAGCCCCCTGACTTTCTGCCGTTTTCAGGCGAAGAGTCGTTTTGAAGACAATTCAATTCAATTTTCAATTCAAAGTTTATTTCATTTTTCGATAAAACATATAAGTTACACTTCTTTTGACAACAGAGAATAAGGTAAACAGGACATTATGTATCGAAAAGAGTGTGAAACAGTTGAGGAGGACCTTATAGTAATTATACATTGTAGTAAAAAAAAACAGAAGTGATCGAAATAAGGTACATGTATAACTTTGCTTAAAGTGCGAAAATGGAGAGACCCACTAAAAAGACAGAGCTTGTAGAATGTGGGCCCCTCTGGAAAAATAACATCAATGGAAAGATTAATTGAAGCATCATAAATACAAAAGGAGAGGAAAAAAAGAGGAAGAAGTCTGGAAGCCCACTGAGAACTAGATTCACAGATGAATATACTTACTATCATAGACGTGAACAACATAGGACAAGACTAGACAACAAAACAACTGCTGGAGAAAAGGCTGTACGGGACAAAACGGGATGGACAAGACTAACAGACGCGAACAAACATGAAACAAGACTAAACAGCAAAACAACTACTGAAGAAAAGGCTGTACGGGACAAAACGGAATGGAAACGATGAACAAATAGAAGACAAAATAGCAAACGAAAATGCACAACAGAAACAGGTTGTGGAGGGGGAAAAAGTGATTGTAGCGTCTGAAAGGAGAAAAGCAAGGAAATGAAGGGACGTGAGAACAGGAATAAGACAGACATTCATGTCTTTCACCCTTTTGGCGAAAGTTGTAGATAGCAGCAGACATCCAAAAGATTACAATTTATTCTTGAAAAAGGAAAAAGTAAGTCTGTATGTGAGAAAGAAGGCCAAATGGCTAGTTGTGTCCTGCAAAATCATACGACTGCAATAGAAAGGACTTCAGTCTCCTCTTGAAAGAATGTATGGATGGGGCGTTTTTTATATCATGATTCAGAGAATTCCAATAATTTGGGCCGATATAGATAAGTGTATTTTTATCAAGAATCGTGGGGTAAATGAAATTCATTGGAACGCCTAGTGGGGTATTCATGAAATGATTGGTTTTTTAGGAACATGGAATTAAAAATAGATGGAAGCAAATTGTTACAATACTTGTACATAAATTGGCCTAAATTATACAAAAATAACTCTTTAATTTTTGGGAGCTTATTAGAGGTAAACAACGTGTTTGTATGAGAACGTACAGGGGAATGGCAGATAATGCGGAGGGCTTTCTTTTGCAAGAGGGACACTCTTTCAAGTAAATTCTGATGCGTGTTGCCCCATACTAAAACTCCATAATTCAAATGAGGCAATATTAACGACGAATATAACATAAGTAATGGTTTTTGTGGAATATGAAATTTCAATCTATTAATAACACCTGTATTACGCGATATTATATTACAAATATTATCAACATGTGATTTCCATGAAAGTTTATCATCTACAATGACCCTCAAGAATTTAATATTTGATACTCTTTGTAGATGAGAATCATCTAAAACTATATTTGTGTTTAAACTATCAACAGTATTGCTGAAAATCATATATTTCGTTTTTTTAGCATTAAGTGATAACTTATTAGCTCTGACCCAATTTGTCACTTTATTCAATTCAATGTTAATTATGTGAACAAGAAAATCAATATCATTATGGGCAAAAAATACGTTTGTATCATCTGCAAAATGAATAAAAGAGAGATCCTCAGATACACGACAAACATCATTGATATAGATAATGAACAATAACGGCCCTAAAAGACTTCCCTGTAGGACGCCACATTTGACTTCTCTGATAACTGATTCATTGTTTTTAATTGTAACAAATTGTTTTCTATCGAATAAATAACTCTTGAACCACTCCAAGGCCTTCCCACGTACTCCATAATGCGATAATTTATAAAGTAAAATGTCATGATTGATGGTGTCGAAGGCCTTGGAGAAGTCCAAGAAAATACTAACTAAATGAGAATGATTATCAATGGCATGAACTACTCTATCAACGAAATATAAAAGAGCATGCGAAGTACTATGTTTCTCACGAAAGCCAAACTGATCGTAAAAACTTCATGTATCTTCAAGAAATTGCTCATTCTCTTATAAATAAGTTTTTCTAAAACCTTGGACAGTGAAGACAATAATGAAATTGGGCGATAATTACTGACTTCAAGTTTATCACCTTTCTTAAATATTGGTATTACTTTAGCCAATTTCATTTTATCCGGAAACACACCGTTGAGGATTGGCAAATTAAATATATGAACAAGTGGATCAGCAATCGAGGAAATAACACCCTTAAGTATGAAATTATCTATCTCATCATAACCACAACGTCGTTTGTTCTCAAAACAGAAAACTATATCAATAATTTCAAACCTATTAGTTGGTGTAAAAAATATGGAATCAGAGTTGCACTGACCTAAAAATTCAGTAAAATGAGTTTCTGTTGCAGGAATAGTTTGAGCATAATTTTCACCTATTTTTGAAAAATAGGAATCAAAAATATTTGCAATATGAAGAGAATCATTAATCAATTCATCATTCACTTTAATTTTGTCAATGTCAGAGTGTTTACTCGGAACATTCATGGCCTGTTTCAGAATTTTCCAAGTATTTTTCATATCAAACCTATATCTCGAGAATTGCTTGAAGTAATATCTTTTCTTTTCAGAACGTAAAATCATTGTCAAAGTATTTTTGTATGATGTATATCTATTTTTCGATCGCTCAGTTTTTTTCAACTTATACTTATAATACAAACGATTTTTCCTGTTAATTGAACGAAGGATTGATTTTGAGATCCAAGGTAACCTGGGTGTTTTTTTTTTATAGTCTGTTCTATTTTTTTGTTTTGGAATTACATCATCTAAATGATGATTAAATATTTTCATAAAACTATGAAAAGATATATTGATATCATCACTACCAAACACTCCTGACCAGTCAGCATTCTCGAGAGCCACATCAAAACTAGCTACCTTTTCGGGTGAAACTCGACGACTAAACAAAGGAAATGACGGAGGTTTAATATTAGATGATGTTTTAAGAGTAGAATAAGTCATTATTGGAAAATGATCAGTCATATCTGAAAGAATTATGAAAGAATCGGGGAGGGGTAAAATATTACAAAAAAAGTTGTCAATGAGGGTGGCAGAACGATCTGTAATACGTGTGGGTTTGGAGATAAGCGGGAGAAAGGATGAGGATAGAAGTGTGTGAATAAAATCACTAGAGATATGCTGATGACAGCAAAGATACTTACTCCTTGATTGAGGCTGGGCTATCTCCCTTATGAGAATAAGTTTGTAATTCTGGAACATGTATGACTGTGTACACACACACGCACACACATACACATACACATATATGTACATAATTATGTATATAATATATACGCTGAAAAGAAATCAGGGTCCTGTTTAATGAAGAGTTATAATTGATTATATAGATGATTTCTATGGTAAGTCTATGGCAGCCTGTGTGTTAAGGAAATTTAAAATCGATTATACAAAACGGGGCCCAGGTGTGCGAATGTGCAGGCTTAGTACAACATTTTCACAAGTATTTTTTCGTTAGTTATTTTTTAGCATCACCTTGGGGAGCTTGAGTCGGGCTAGCTCAAAGGAGTTCGCTGCACTTTTGTGGCGGCTGTACGGCGCAATCTCACCAAATGCCTTTCTTGGCTGTGTGTATTTTAGTATGCGGATGTAATTCAAGATGTTCTCGTCAAAACGTGCGGAAGTTAAAAAATAACTGCGCGCATTAGTATTCTGACAGGAGACACCTTTGATATGACATAAGCTGAGTTTCCTGGGGCAACAACTATACAAAATTGATTATACGATGACATTTCGAGATTTTTATCTCGGATTTTGTCTTCGAAATGCACTGTAATTTTTCTTCGGTTCTTTCGGGACCATGACAAAGACAAAGCACCAACTCGTCTGTAATTATCACATGCAGACAACATTAGGCTTACTGTCGGGTGTGATTTTCTCTAAGCCCATCAATTCGTCGTTAGTCATTTGCTGGTGCATGTATTTGCTTTTGTTTTTGAGTGCGCGATTCCGTGTGAATGGATTACGCGTTTTGCTTTCAGCACGTTGCAGATCCTCGCTATAATCAAGAGAAAAATCACATGTATTGTACGTTATTGGTTGTTATGAACCATGCCAACGGAAGACGAAGATTCCTCAGCGCATGTTACTACTACCGATAAGTCATGCTGTCTTAGAAGAGGGGATTGTTTCAAATGCTAGCAGACAAGGTAGCAGAAGGCGGGAGTAATAAGAAGATTTGTGCTATTTACTATCTTTTTTTTTTCTTTGTCGATGGAGACATGCCGCGCCGCCGTGAAGAGACTTTCCCGCGCTTTTTATCGCGTCCTGGTGGCGACAGCTGTGAGTGGGTACTCCCCGCGGGACTGCCGTATTTGACGTCAGATTATGCGTGACAACAGGAACTAAACGAGATTGGGCAATTGGCATGGCTCCCCTCAACCATTTTTCGGCTGTTTGCTATAAAAAGACCTGCGTCCAACACCTGCCCCCCCCCCCCCCCCAAAAAAAAAAAAACAAGACGGAAAAAAACAAGAACATTAACTCACTTCGGCTCTTTTTATCCATATTTAGTTGTTCTTATTGCTGTTTTATCATTCAATTCAATTTTTCAATTCAATTCAAACTTTATTTCATTTTTCGAAAAGAACATATACATTTCACTTTCTTTGGTAACAGAGAATAAGGTTGCATAATCAAAACAAAGTAAATTGAGAAAACATAATTGTGGAACCTAGGGGTAACAAATATGTTGTAATGGAAATTGATTGACCGAAGCGATATAAACCGATATAACATTACTCAAAATATCGAAAAATGGAGGGACCCAGTAAAAAGACAATGCTTGTAGAATGTCAATAGAAAATGAACTGATGCAAAAAGGGGAACAAAGTTGGGAACAAAGTCAGGAAAAATGTCTGGAAGCCCACTAAGAAGACAGAGTAACAGTCATTCCTTCTCGATATGGTTTTAGGAAGAAGGAATTCATATCCTATCGTGCTCCGTGTGAGTGAGGGTGTTTACTATGATAGTATAAAATGTCTATAAACTTATTGGGCATGTCTACCATATTGCAGTGAGAGCTCAGTTTTAAACATTATTCAGTCTCATAAAGAGTTCAGCTGCTTGAAGGCAGAAAAAATAATGTGAGTGATTACTGCATTCTGAAATGTTCATGGGGGAGTAGGTTTGATCGTCACAACTTTGTCAAGACTTCTGACGTCTTCCGTGCAAAACATTTCTTTTCTTCAGTGTTCAACATCCGTCCATCGCAACTTCATTTCTGCAGGCTCCCATGAGGTATGATATCAAAGACTACAATTCTTCAAGGGCCCAAGCAGCACCGTTACCATTTCTCAATCAATACATGAGGCGTTTCCTTTCATTTCGTTTACTGAATTTCCAGCAAATTACATTCCCAACATACATATACATATCAATCAGAAGTAACAAACATGTGAAAATCGCGTGTATACACTAACAGAATGCACTTCAACATGGTAGATAAAATTACAGAATGCACTGAAATCAGTGGGGAGTATGTTGGTAATGTCACCTTCAAAGAAACCAATGTGGAGTCTTGCTATTCATTTCTCCTGACGATTCAAAGCTTTGTTACCCTCCCAAGAAAGTTAACAAGTGTTTTGACGTAATGTGTTTATGTTACGGACTACCTCAAAGTTGCCTCAAGGAACATGTTATGGTCCATAATAACATGTAGAGACACCATTTGTTTACTGTAGATATTGGTCACTCTGGATGCGATATATCGTGATTCTCGCGATTGCTCTGCGAGTGAGACCACGATTTCAATCGTTGCGCCAATCGTTGTGGCAGTGGGAACGCACCATCAGTGACTGATGCGGCGTTTTTGTGCTTCCGAACTTATCGATCATTCTTGAAGGTTTTAAACTTCGACTGACCTCAGAAAATGTACACTTAGAGATGCCTTTGAATATTCGCAATGACTGGTGATACCTGATTTAGCTGCAGAGAGGCGGCGATAAGTTACAGTAAACATTATCTCGATAAAATAAAAAAATGTGAGCGATTATTGCATTCGGGATGTCGATGGGGGAGTAGGTTTGATCATCACAACTTTGTCAAGCTTTTTGACGTCTTTCGTGCAAAATATTTCTTTCGTTCAGTGTTCAACATCCGTCCATCGCAACTTCATTCCCGCAGGCTCCCTTTAGATATAATAACATAGACTGCAATTCTTCAAGGGCCCAAACAACACGGTTGCCATTTCTTTATCCTTTCTGTTACGTTTCATTTCATTTCATTTATTAATTTTTCAGCAAATTACATTTCCAACATTCATTTACATATCGATCAATAGTAACAGACATGTGAAAATCGCGTGTATACACTAACAGAATGGACTTCAGCATGATAGATAAAGTTACAGAATGCACTTCGTTAAATCAGTCGAGAGTATGTTGGTATCGGTAATGTAATCTTCGAAGAAACCAATGTGGTTGATTTCAATTATTGATTTCTCCTACTGGTTCAAAGCTTTGTTATCCTTCCAAGAAGCGTGAACATGAAATTCAGTCGACATGTATCTTGGCGTAATCATGTTAATGTTACGTTCATGTTTATGTTACCCCAGAGATGACTCGAGTAACATAGACCATACAGAGGCACGATCTGTTTGCTTTCGATACTGGTCGCTGAGGATGTGATACGTTTTGATTTCTAGCTCTGCCCTGAAGATACAGTATGATATCCATTGTCCTGTGTAATGTGGAAGACTTGAAACAGATATGAAATGACTGTCGCCGCGTATATATCCCTCGAGCTTCTCTTTTTTATGAAGTCTAAATTTTAAGATTTTTTTGAAGCCCGTATGTGCCATCGCTCATGGATTTTGAGATAAGAGGCGCCTTGAAATCAAAGACTTTGCAATGACCATTATAAAACCTTTTTTTCAGGTAAAATAAGATTAGTTTTTGACTGTTATTACGCCGAAAACCACAGTGAAGTACCTAACTTCTAGTTGACAGTGATATGCTACAAACTTGACAGGGAAACAGTTGCCAAGAGTAAGAGGCGTTGTCAAATATTTCTAAGTCTCTTACATATTTTCAATATTAAAGAGTGTCTTATCTCAGTCTGCTCTTTCTCTTTTATTTTCCGTCCGTAGGTTATGGCTTCTACCGAGTTACCCTACACATTCCATAGCGCGACGACCATGGAAATCCTTGCGGCAAATACAACTAACAGTGTATCTGAGTTTGACTTTTCGGTGCCCGTATCATACTCCATCGTCATCTCCTTACTCATGATCGTCATCGCCGTCGGTGCCATCGGAAACCTCCTCGTAGTGGTCATCGTCATCAGAGACCCCAGCATGCGGACGACGCCCAACGCCATGGTGGCGTCGCTGGCCTTCGCGGATCTGATGGTGCTGCTACTGTCGGTGCCTTACAAGGTCATCTACCGCTTCACGTTGACCTGGCCTTTCGGCAACATCTGGTGCAAGGTGGTCAATCACCTGGCCATCTCTTGTGGCCTGGTGTCCGTGTATGCCCTAGTGGCCCTGAGCGCTGACCGCTACCACGCCATCGTACGTCCCACTCGCTACTCCGGCGCCAGAAACACTTGTAAGCTGTCCACCTTGGTGGGATCACTCTGGGTGATTGCTTTGGCGTTGGGCATCCCTCCGTTTGTTTGGTCCCACCAGCAACTCACGATGCACCCAGAGGTGGTATACTGCTTCCTTGATAAAGGAGAATACGCTCGGGCCTACACTCTGATTTTCTGCATCGTGATGTTCGTGTTTCCACTCCTGCTGATCAGCATCTATTACTCCCTGGTTGCGTGGCGTCTCCTTCAAAGCGCGTGGGCCATACCGGGTGACGCCAATGAGAACCGTCCGCAGCTGCGATCCAGAAAACGGCTGGCCGTGGTCGTGCTGGCGATCGTCGTACTCTTCGCGGTCTGCTGGTCTCCTCACATCTGCGTCAGCCTGTTTCTTCAGTTCCATCCAAACGCCCACTCTGTCCCGGGCATTTTTGTCGCCAAGATTTCGTCCGACCTGCTGAAATATCTCAACCCGTGCATCAACCCTTACATCCTATGCTTCATGAGCTCTACATACCGGAAGCACTTCCGATGCTACTTCTGCTGGATTTGCGATAGAAAAAGGCGTACTAAGCGCCGCCTTACGATTACGAGTACATCTAAAGGGTCGTCCACGCGCACGAAATTCACCGAGTTTCTCCCGATGTAAATCCGTACAGACAATTCATCCTCTCAAAGCCCTCTCTACTGGAGAAAGATACCGAACTTATCACGAGAGACAAGCAAATGCAAGATAGCAGAAAAGAGAAATAATACAAACAATCCGCAAGTGTGTGGTCCTATTTTCTTAGATGGAAATATGCTGGATACAGGTCTCGTGCTACGATTGGATAAACTTAACACAGTAATAATAAAGTGTTGCAGGCAGACTAGGAAGATTTTGGTCGAGTTTCTCCGGTCATATCGGTCACGTTTGGCCTTTTCGTGTCAATGCGTGAAATGTGCACAGATTTCACACACATAAGAATGGACAGGGTAATTCATATGGCATTCAGAGGGTTGGTGGCATTCTGATCATAAGTATAGTCGCTACGTGCCACCTCCTTTTGATCTGATGTATATCGTATTCTCAGACTGATGTAATAGAAATGATGCTGAAACAAACACGAGGAATGTCTTTGAGATATAGGTAATGACGCTTTCCCTTATAGATACCAATTGTTAACAAAAAAAAAAAATCTTGTGCGTGAGTGGTTATGTTTTTCCAATATCATTCGTGGGAAAGAATCTAAATAACTTCTACAAATGGCGCTTATATTCGGTTTCTTGTTGTTAGGTTTAGAAAGATATCACAGAAAGTAGAGATATACTAACAATATTATATCGAATTAATTTATGCTAACAGAGTTGTGCAATGTTATGATACATTTCGATAAAAGGAGTCACAAGTTCCGAACTGATCTTATTATTTTCCTCTTTTTCTCCTTTCTTTTCTTTTAACTACAAAGTGTTGTATGCAATGGATAAAGCAAGTCCAAATCTCAAATTGTAGAATACAAAGCGCAATATACACATTGTGTTAATAGTTCCATATCAAACTAGTTCAAACAAATACTAAAGTATTAGTTAGAAGTATGAACACTCTGACGAGAGTGGTGGGAACCTCCATTAGAAGAATGATGTCAAACGTTCTCTTATAGTACTATAAAGTGGTTAATACGCAATCCATACGCAGAGTATGTCATATTTACTATAATAATGGATAGTAGTCGAAGTGGTACGTTGTACACAACTGTATTAGAGGAATGCATTCCCAAAGCAATACAGTCGCTAACAAGAAGGACTTAAAAGACAAGACTGCGTATGTATACATCTCAGCTAGCGATTTGTTTCCACATCCCCCCCCCCCAATTTTTGTTCCTCTACTCCGTTTCCTCTCCGCGTCATCTCTACACAATATGTTCATCAAGGCAGGGTATCACCTCCCTGATCAAGGGCAGGGATGTATTGAGTATGGCTGCTAGCGTGTTTATCACTGAGCTCGTTTTGCCCCGCAGTGCACGTTAATGTAATGACTCTTGCATGTTTTCATGTCAGGAGAAATTAAGATTTGCCAGAAGACGATTCCTTAATGATTGCTATACCCACATCATTTTACAATGTACGTTATTGTAAACGCTTTCGAAAGGGTTCATCATTTTGTTAAGACGAATGGGTATTATATCATATCGCACGTATTCGTCCCTGTCATTTGGAAAATACGATTTATAAATCTATGCGTGCAGAATTCATAATAGTTGTTTTTTTTTTTCTCGGAGAAGGTCTCCACGTTGAGCGCAAGCAACTACCTAAAGATATCTTACTTTTCAGTATAAAAAGATATTCATAGTACCTCATTTCTTTGTCGTTTATGTCGTCACTGACAGACAAGGAAAATAAGCGTCATAAGTGTTTTGTCCTATTCTGGCTGCTTTGACGTAACAGCAGCTATATACAATGACAGCATTTAGTGAAACTATAAATACATGTACTACGGTAATATTCTACAGATGCTGTGACTACCGCAAACTTTCTTCTTGTGATTGTTTTGGTTGATTCTACGACAACTATTATTGCTATCACTGCCCTCTTAAAGGTCGTTATTGCGCAGCGTCTCTGGACGATGCCTACTGCTTACATCGAGAATACTTGACTTTCATATTTTCAAAATATTCTAGATTTTGGTACCACCACTAAACTTTAACTACCACTGTTCTCCGGTACTTCCTCCATTTCTGACTGCTACTGCTAGTACATGTACAACTGTAATTTTGACCATGTCTACTATACAACAACGCAACGGACTTTTATACATCGACAAGCGAATATCTGACTCGACCTACCTAACAGACAATGTTTGCACTGCCCAAAACAATGTAACAGCAGTCATGGGTATTTTTTTTAACAATTGGGTCTGATTCCACCGCCTATATAGTTTCTCCTTGTCTGCTGTATCAACTAATACCCCTCCCCCGTTTTTGTTTTTTAAAGATCACGCAAACTGAGCCCTCTGAGTCTCATGAAACGACCACAACACTACGTTCCTAACTTCTTCTTTTTTTCCATTGTCTCTCCCCTCCTGATTTTTCCCCATTACACAAGAACTTCCTGTTCGACAGATCGGAGTACTATCGGTTTTGCAGAGATATCATCTCTGTATAACATAACATGCCTATACAAAAAAAAAGCTGCAATGCTCTGACATATGTCTCCTGCTGTGTAGTATGCAACGGCACGTCAGTGACTTTATACGCGTCACAGATGGTTTGGTCGCACAATCAGTTGGTGACATTTACGCACTAACATTCTCTCATTACCATAAAATCGATCAATATCGCCAATCTCGCCACTAAGTTCTGTCAACATTCAGGGGCTGCAGAACGTTTTTGATGTGCGTGTGTCGGGGAGGGGGGGGGGGGGGCTGTCCCAGGGAAACTGCTCATGTTTGAGTCAAAGGGCAATACTCCCACCCCACCCCCACCCCCATCGCTTCGAAAATCATGGCTTTTCTTTTCTTTTCTATTCTATTTTTGGTTGGGTTTCTTTTAAGATTCAAAAGTATGTGTAGGGTAGAAGACTGTTATGACTTCAACTTCTACAAATTCCGAATCAGCACTTTCCTTTTCTACCACTTTCATACGACTACTATACCCGTACCTCTGCACCAGCGTGACCACACAACCGACATTTATCGGTTCTTCTAACACTTTACAATTATTGCCAATACTAAACTTCTTCTGTCAATTTAAGTTAACCGCTTTAGAGTAGAACATCGACTAGAGCTTAAGATCCAAATAGTTACCATGACCACCATCGTTCACTATACTACCACAACAACGACTACAATGTACTACTATGACGATGTCATCGCGATAAACGTCTACCACTGACCTACATGATCATCATGCATTTTCCCCTTTGCGCATACTGTATGTTACTTTCATTGTTTTTGTCGCTGATACTTTCCGGTGCTATCACCACCACTTCATGCACTTTTCCTCCTGTACTACTACGACTATGTAGGCCTACTCATACTACCATCTATACGACTTTTCAGTCCCACTCTTACAACTACCCTTAGGCAGGGCTCCACACTAACTTTTTTTTTTGGTGGCCCGATGGAGCCACCAAAATCATCAATTTCACATTTTTGGGGGCCCGAGAGAAATATTTGGTGGCCCGAAAAAAAAAAACCAATAAAAAACATTAAAAGTCCTTTTTTTTTAAGTGAGTCAAATATTTAAGTTTTATCATAGTAAGAATTGGAAGCTGGACATGTCTACTCATAAATAAACCTCAACAAACTCGCAACACTCATTCTCAGGCACACTTTCAGTCCTTTTCATCCATCCTTCAAATAAATTTAACTGCTAATTTCCGGCGCAAAAAGTTACGAATTCATTGACATACTTTTCAAACATTTTTGGTGGCCCGAGGCGGGCCACCAAATTTGCCCTTTTTTTAAATTTGGTGGCCCGACTTTCATTTTTGGTGGCCCCGGGCCACCGGGCCACCGTTAGTGTCGAGCCCTGCCCTTAGATTAAAAAAAAGAAAAGAAGAAAGAACACAACCTGAGGCCTCTAAGAAGACACCGTAGCGATTCAACACCCAGGATCCACAGTGGCGTCACTCTCTTTCCAAGTAGCGATAGCAAAAATCGGCTATGATCAAGCAACCAATCTGTACACTCTCCTATCACGTTTTAAACTCGGTCTCATTTCCTGCTCACACTCGCAATTAAGCTTGTACGTATTACGCCGGGAAAAGATACATTCCTGGTTCATGACGCAAAATATCGAGATACAAACATGGATTGATGACCACACTTGTTCGTAGGCGCCTATCGATTTGTTTGATGTTTGTTTTTTAATGCGAATGGTTGTATCAAACTGAAATGCAATGCGTATATGGAAACATAGAAGAGAAGAGATAAAAACTATATTTATCTATATTATTTGATCATATCTTATATATATATATATATATATATATATATATATACATACATACATACATTAGTGAGATATGTGTGCGTGTGTATATGTGTGTGTGTATAGTCAAGAAATATCTTACTACATAAATGCACACCAATCAGCACCAATACAATTTCAGAAAATCATCTCATATGTAAGTATATATACCCGTTGACTGAAAAGAATACTCCAAGATTCTGTTCGACTCATTATATTTAAAATATATATATATATATATATATATATATATATATATATATATATATACAGCCATGAATCCCACAAACAAATCAAAGCCTTTTTCTTTTCTTTTCCCCCATCCCTACAAAATTAGGAAATCAATAAAGCCGGGAAATACTTTTTTCTTTTAATTTCTTACTTCTCCACACTAACCCGATATCTTACCAACCATCAAGAAGACAGAGGGGCCAGTTTCATTTTGTTGTGTGATTAATTACTATCGGTTTATTGACGGCAAATGACAGATCGAAAGGAGATATGTAGGCCTACCTTGCGAATTCTTTTTTTTTTCCTCAGGATGTAATGTGCCGAATAGAAGCCTCCATACTTTCTGTGCATGATTGGAATTTCAATCAAAACGGACTGTTGACACGTAATGTCACCTTGCACGGGAAATCTCTTATGATATATTCTTACCGGCACTGATTACATCGCCGGGGCGTCTTGCCTTACGATTTGGTCTTTGATGGAGTTGAGATCTGAGATTCTGTTCCTGTCTGATTGAAGAAAGGATGGGGGTGGGGGAGGGGGTGGGGAAGGATGGAGAGAGGATGGAAGATATACTTCTTTTTATGAAAGAGAGAGAAAAAGAATGACGTGATTGCACAACATCTATACCCACGGTGGAGTATATTCTGAGGGAATCTTACACCCTCTTTCATCGGAAGGGGAGGAGAAGGAGGGACGTAATGAGAAGAATGGGCTTCGGAAGATTAATTTCGAAAGAGAGAGCAACCATTTTTTAATCACATCCATCTTTGCCAATCGATTTAGCGCTCACAGGTGTCTTATGTCCTTGGTCTTACCCCTGAAGTCAGCCGTAAGAGATTTAAACGCTGCGCAGATGGTTATAAATTTCCGCTTTGGGCTGAACCGATTTCAATCGGTTCCATGAGAAAGTTCCGATTGGATTTACTTTCATGTAAAGTTTCTAACAGCGTAGAGAAAGAGAAAGATAGATGGAGAGATATAGATATGGAGAGAAAGAGAGACAGACAGGCAGACAGACAGACAGACAGAGAGGATGTTAGATATCAGTTGCCGTCAAGCATTGTCAAAGAGATAGATACGGTCACTCTAAGTAGCTGACACCAATTAAGTCTGCCAGTCATCTTTGTTCGCTATGTATTAGGATTCTCTCTCTCTCTCTCAGTGCTTTCCTCTAGATGGACAGGATGTTCGTTTCAGCAACTTTTGGAAAATAAGGAAAGCAAAACATGCCTCTTGCGTTCAGTCAACCCGCCTTTGTATCGTGTATTCAAATATTAAGACATCCCTCCCCCGGTTCCTTTTCCGCATATCGCAATTCTTGGTTGTAACTGCTTTCAGTCATCTACACGTGACTCTCCACGTGACTTGTTATTTGGTCATCATTAGTTTCCCCTTTAAGCCTTCACACACACAAAAAAAAGCAAGAAAATGTTTGTCAACCTTTTTCTACAACATCAAGAATACATTAAAAAAAATACGACGCCTTTTCATCTTGCTCTCTTGTCCTGAAAAGTTTCTCTATGCAGTAAAAAAAAGAACAAATCAATAGAAAAACAGCAATAGCCACATATCACTCCCAACTTTTCCTCATTCAGCGCGATCACTTCCAGAAGAACTTCTGGTCTTTTAATCAGCAAATATCAGAAAGACGTCTATTTCATAGGAAATCATCTGAATAAAGATGGTGACATTTTGAGTTCGTTTCAATGTATGTACAAATGTGCTTGTGCCATCTTGCCATGGAGGGGCGAGTGCCAACAACGTTTTAACAGCAAGACTGCCAGCCAGAGAGCTCAAGCTTTGATGGCAATGCAACCTGCTAATGACCCGGCAGCCCACAACGTTTTCTGCTGTCTGATTAATTTTTGGGGTGCTTTGAGCGTCGACTGGAACAGAAAACTCCATAGCATTGTACACACTGTCAAAAGTCCCGGCACACAAAGGCTTAGGTGTGAAAGACAACACAGCTTATCGCTCACTCACAACCGATGGAAAGTCGATACAGCTTCGTAAAAGCGTCCTTAATCGGCGGTGTGAATTTGAATTTCTTTTCGCTGATTAGAGTCCGTTTCTCCGGAAGCTACATCCGGGCGACATGATACTTCTCTTATAGAGAGTGAATGTGTTTAAGTGTCACAGTCCGCCAGAGTCACATTTGATTCACGTATCGGCTTGTGCGGGCATGCGTTTGCAAATCAATCATGTTTAGATTTGCCAACCATGGGTAACTTGACAGAGTAAAGTGGGATAAGCTTGCATTTGCTTTCATTCAGTGTGAACGCGCTCTCAATGCATCTGGACATTTGATTCATGAACAACTTTCTGCGCAGGTCACCAAGAACAATAATACGTGAGCACGTTAATGTAAAAATATTCAATAATTCATCTGCGATCAAACAAGATTAAACGATGGCATGTCTAACCAAGAGAAGGCACTGGGTGAGCACGAGATATATGTAAGTGTATTAATGATTTGTGTTTATGGAGAAAGGCAAAATATACCTACAGCACGTGGGGGGGGGGGGGGGGGGGGCAGAGAGAGAGAGAGAGAACGAGAGAGAAAGAGACGGGAGAGATCAGAGATTTATGGAGCAAACCAAATTAATCCTCTTTACCCATAATACGCATGTACGACCTTAATGTTAACCAAGAGGAGTCGTCACTCAAAATAATGATTCAAAGAACAGTCGATGGAGCACAGTGCGGATCGTGGAATACATCGGGGGGATGTATAGATAATTTGGGTTTACGTCTTTTGTCGAATGACGACAACGTGCAGCCAAAATACAGACGTAAACATACATACATCCACAAACACACACACGCAAACACATACGCACACACACACATACGAGAACCCAATTCAATTTCTCAATTCAATTTTTGTTTTCCACCTGTTGCTCATGGGGATGGAACACCCTCGTCACCCAAAGGCTGGTATTCAGGGGATCCACGCAGGCTAAAAATACAAGCATTATACATACAGTACATACAAGGTAATACACATACAGATGCAAACATGAAACATATGCTAAGAAAAAAAGACAAATGAATACTTTGGTGAGCTATTTTTCAGACACAAAAGAAAACAAATCAACAACGCCTTGAAATATAACATAAAGACAAGGGTTTGTGAAATTGAACTTCGAATACGGAAGAAAAATCGGTACTTCTCATCAGGGGCGGATCTAGCTTTTTATAAAGGGGGGAGGGTGTGGGAGGGGGGTGTCCCCCCTCGCACAGTAGGGAGAATTTTTGAAAATCTGTGTGTGAAAATGGCGTTTTCTTGCATCTAAAACACCACTATTTTGGGTATAGAGGTCATTGCCAAATTAAAAATTACAAGTTTAAAAAAAAATAAGATAAAAAAAAACGGTCCCCGGATTTTTTTTTTTTTTTGGGGGGGGGGGTCGGGGTTACAACCCCCCCCCCCCCCCCCCCCCCCTCTAGATCCGCTTCTGCTCATATCTTGACTGTGGATTGATGAGTGCAAGTAAAAAGGCTTGGTACCCTATCAGGTTGCCTAACTTGTAGTTATAACGAGAGTACCATAAAACGACTCTCTTTATCTTTTTCTCTTTCTTCTCCTCCTTCTTCTACTTCTACTTCTCCTTCTTTTTCTTCTTCCTTCTCCAGACCTCTTCTTCTTCTTCTTCTTCTTCTTCTTCTTCTTCTTCTTCTTCTTCTTCTTCTTCTTCTTCTTCTCCCTTCTCTTCTACTTCTACTTCTCCTCCCCCTTCTACTATTGCTACTACTACTTCTTCTTCTTCTTCTTCGTCTTCTTCTCCTTCTTTTCTCTCCTGGTAACCCTGCCTGGAGGAGCACAGATGCGCAGGGATGCGTGGAATCAGGGAGGCTTGATGTGCAGGTTGATGGAAACAGGCAATTTAAAGATAAAATAGACGGCGAGAAAGGGGAGGGGAAAGGGGAGCGAGAGAGATGGAATGGATGGAGAGAGAGAGGGAGAGAGAGATGGATCATGGCGGTTTTCAGCACCCAGAGGCCTGGGATGAATCCTGAATCTCTGACAATCCATCCTTACCTTGGGACCGTAAGTCCAGCCTTATTTCATTGACAAAACAACAAAAGAAGGGGGGAAAAGAAATCATGGAGAAAAGTCGCTTGCTCCACCCGCGAGCGAAACGAGCTAACCGAGACATTGCTAGGTTGCAACCCCTATTTGCTGACTAGTCGCTTTCCATTTCACTCGACTTTTTTTTCTGTGGTTGACGAATCGAGGGTGCGTGTTGCGCCATTACAGCGATGCGGTTCTTGACGTCAGTGGATAGATATAGATATAGAGAATAGGAGAGGGAAAAGATAAAACGAACACCATTGTGTATAGATTCTGCTCCTGTACTGGTGCTTTTGTATGATAGTGATGTTGGGCTCATACGACGTATTGCCGAGTATCCAGACTGTTTTGTAAGCTGCAAAAACGTTAATCAAACAAGCTGTGAATACCCAATATCATAAATTCGCTTGCTGTTCGAATATCTTGTTTTGTTCTTAAGAGGCAGGAGGCACTTGTAAATACCAAAGCAGGTCATATTTTGAAGCTCAAATATATATACAAATTGTATATGTGATGATCATGAGGAATTTAAAATCTGTAAAAATCGTTGTCTTTATCAATTCTATAACCAAAGCTTTTAGACTGTCCACATTCGATATAGGCCTACACTGCATCTGTTGTCGTGTAATTAGCACATGAGTTGATTTTTTTTTTCTTATTGTCAACGTTATACTATTTCTGCTGCCCATCTCACAACCTGTCGATCAAAATGTACAACCACTGTTATTTCGTATTCTTGATTGGAATTTTGTTTTGTGATATGGGCATCAAATCTGTAGTGAAGCAATGTCACACAGACAAATAAACACACACCCACACACACACACACACACACACACACACACACACACACACACACACACACACACACGCATGTAGAAGAAGTGCAGTTCGCGTGAATTCCGTATTTATCATCATATCACCCCCTCGGCCTTGGCTCTTTAGTTACTTTGTGCAAATAAGCAACAATCTTGTGTGTGGGTTTTTTTTATGTGTGTATGTATCTTTTGACACTCACAAGCAAACACACACACACACACACACAAACAAACAAACACACACACAAAAAAAAACTCCGTTGTGATTTACTTTCAGTGTCAACAGACATGCCAAGGAAACAAAGACAACGACCACTTGCAATCACCCTTCGGGACGTTGGCGCATTGGGATGCCCCTCATACACGCGCGAACTGTCAACGAGCGGAACACAATGTAGCCATTCAAGGCGGCTGTGGGAATAGTCTGGACAGCACGTGGCGCCAACCATTTCTCTTCGGAAGTCATACTGGCAGAACCAGTGGTAATTAGTCTATGGTCCAAGGATATTATTATGCCAAGAAGGAGAATGTATATATCTACACTTTGTATCTCATATTCCCAGTTGCATTCTATCGCATGAAACAGAGACAGGATTACAATAAAAGTGAGAAATTAGTTTCATCTCTTGCTGCGAGTGACCCTACCTTTCCGCCGCTGTCCACGAACAAGATAAATCCTGCGAATCGTTGATTGTAAACGATACAAGGGAGAAGGGGTGCAAACACATGTCGAATAACTGTGGTATGATAGATATGACTGTCGACCTTAAAATAGGAGGTCCAGAGTTCGAATCGTTTCCAGTGCTTACATCTTTGAACGAGATCACGATTTTATGCACGTTATCTCTGCACACCAAATTACATAGATGGGCACTTTTCAGATCAGTGTAGTTCAGTTTCATTTATTTTCCATCCAGCATCCAACAATGAGTACAACAAAATATACAAAGTATGCATTACACTATCACATTATTTGGTCAGTATGAAACCACCCACAAAATGACATAACTCAATATAAATCGTAAAGTATATGATAAGATAATACGTACAACTAAGTGAAATAACTAAGAACTTCAATTGATACTTTGAAACGTTGACAGAAAGAGACGGAAAAGAGTGATCTACTAAAAAGCCTTTTAATACGTGGATCACTCGAAACGTAATATGTCACTAAACATCATAAAAAGAAATCATTAAGTAAAAAAAAAGAAGAAGAAAAGCAAGCGACGCACTTGGAATCGCTGGGGAGTCATTTAAAGCAATAGCAGGCTCTATTAGAAGGGCAATGTGCTAAGACCATTTATGACCTGCCTCGGGTGAATGACACTGCATTAGCATGATTATAGGCTTACATGTACATATTGTACTATCATCATTATTGAGTTGATGTAACTTTTGGCGACATCTGCACATTGAAGCAATGTTTATTCTAAAGCAGAGAATAACCTTACGGCGGCTGGCTCCCATTCTATGGTATGTGGTTTCTTGACAGGGAGAAAAAAAAATAAAGCTCTTACGAGGGTATCAGTGACATTATATAATCATATATTGGCTACGTTGTTACAGGATTCCACAAACTCGGGAATAAAGAGAGAGAGAAAAAAAACTGATGTGATTAACGATATGGTCAATTAGATTTAGGGAACGGCATCAAACTCGTGATTTCAGTTCTTATAAGCGTATTTGTAATTGCTTTTAGTGCGTCATGCTACTTTTTTAAAATCCATTTGATGATATCGTGTCTTATTACTTTGTATACCTCTTAATGACTAGAACAAAAGTACTCCCTTGTATGGTCAAATCGTAAGCCGATAAACATTTATCACAAAGTGGGTACCATAACAAGTGACTGGGAAAGGCAAACTACTGCATAATATTCTCTCCTCCAACCAATTCGGTGGGGACATTAACAGAGCTAATATAGTTATTATTGTATCATTATATCTCCGCCACACTAAATTCAGCGCGGCGTTGGGATGTTTTCTTTGTAGAATGGGCTTATCATCTCGGTCATATTGCCCACAATAATGAGATATTTCATAACATGGGTACAGCTTGAATGAATATGGTGTTGGATGACGATTGTCAATGCATAAAATGGTATAAAGACCTGTAGTTTCCCTTCTATCTTTTTCCCCCTCTCACTCTCCATCGACCTGTTTTCGTTTATTTAACTATATGGTTTATCAAATCGCAAACGTTCTTGCTTGTCACCAAGGCTGAATATAACACATTGGTTTTTTCTTCGTCGTGAAGAGTTGTCTATACAGTAAACACACAATTATCGTAAAATAGACGCAGCAACAAGGAAGATTACCATGCTAGCACAGAAGAAGAGCAACGGCACTTGAATTTTATTTATGTATTTAAAGGACAAGTCCACCTTCATTAGACATGTGGATTGAGTGAATACAGCAATATTAGTAGAACGCATCAGTGAGAGAAAATCAGACAATCCGTTCAAAAGTTATGAACTTTTGAAGTTTCTGCTCTGTCATCGCTGGATGAGAAGACTACAACAGCTTGAGATGTCACATGTGATATAGAACGATATAAAGAAAATATAAAGAAAATTCAACATATTTTAAGTTTATTCACATAATTAAAGATCTCTTGACTTGTCTCTTTAACAAGTCAGGAGGAATAACATTACCATTATCGTAAGTCAGTGACAAGTCGACGAAATGCGCACTTTTTTAAAAAGATAAAATTTTATGAAATTCTCTTTATGATTTTTCCTTATATCGTTCTACGCATGATGACATAATACACTGTAGTAGTCTTCTCATCCAGCAGTGACTGCACAAATACTTTAAACATTCATAACTTTTGAACGGATTGTCCGATTTTTCCCCTGATGTGTTCTACTAATATTGATGCATCCATTCAATCCACATGTAAATGAAGGTGGACTTGTCCCTTATGTTCACTGTGACTCTACTATTGTCAGGTCCAGAATCTGTACCTGTGAAAATACATATAGTTATATATCATGACTTGTGGTATTCATAAAATAAATACAACGAGAAATAAGATGAGAAATATGAAGCAAGTGGCAAAGCATACACCGAAAAAAAAAATGAAAATGTTAAATGAAAGCTTTCATTTAATATGCCTCAGCCTTGGTCTACTTAACATAACAATAGCTGAATGTTGGAGCTTGGGTATTATTTTGTTCCAAGTTCATCTTGTCACTGCTGACAACCAGGGATAACCTGGTGGTAGTGTCACTGCCCGGAAAGCAGTCCAAGATGACAAGTTCGATTCCCTCCGGCTCCCTTTTCCCGACATGTTTGTTAAAGGGACCGTACAGTACTGGTTGAGGTAGGGATTCATGTTTTGAACATTCCTAAGTGAGATAATGAAAAGCCTCTTATGAAATATGAAAGAGCATGTAATTTTAAGAAGGATTCAACGTTTATTTGATGAAAATTGGTTTTCGAATGGCTGAGATATCCCAAAAAGTGCTAATAATAAAAGGCGACATGCCCCAACTTTATTAGTATCTTTTTGTTTCACCTTGTCTTTGGATATCTCAGCCATTTTAAAACCGATTTTCATCGAATAAACTTTTGATACCCCTTAGAACTGCATGCTCTTTGACATCTCATAGAGTGGTTTCTGAATATCTCACAAAACGTTAAAAGCTAAATCTTCACCTCGACCAGAACTGTACACACCCTTTAAACTGTAGATCAGCAGTTGCGATCTTACAAAATTTTATTCGTATACAGGGAGGGCAGACAAATTGAAGAAAACTTATAACTCAACAAAAATGTTGTTCTGAAATTAAACCGGAAGGTTGCTATCCTGTCTGTCTGTCTGTCTATCTCACAAGCCGGCAGACATTGACTTATTCACTCACTAGCTCTCGTTCGTTTTGTCTTTAAGGATAACCCTATAGTTTGGTGAACAAATTTGCTTCCATCCTGTTGAAAATCATATCGGAGAGGATTTTACTCAGTTAGAATAAATGTTAGTGACCCTACAGACTATACAAGCTCATAGTCAAGCTACACTGAAGATGTATGATAAGGAAAAAAAAGTTTCGATCCATAAAGCCCCGGGAGATTTTTTTTTTTTTTGCTGGAGAGAGTATTATCTTGTCATCGTTAATATTGGCACGTCTGAAATTGACGTCACGTTTTATATTGGAGAAATATGAGTTCAGGAATATAATGGCTTTTTAATATTTTACAACTTTATCAATAAAACAAACGGCTTTATATGAGAAACAAAGGGGTTAAAGTGAAATATTTTACGTTACCTCATAAGACATCTTCAATAAGAATTTCAATGTAACTGAAAGAGTGTGACAATAAAAATGCATTTGATGAGTTAGAAAAAACATACGAGAGTATGAAAGATGCCCTGTTGATGATCTTCCAGGGAGACAAAGAGGTCTACAATGTTCAAACATGCAATTTTATAGGCCGAGTACATAATTGGGAAATTGTCAGAGTAAGACACATTAGAAAAACTTCGCTGCCTTTAAGGAGCATGCATGTTGAAACAGACTTCTGTCAGACACTGGAGTGTTGAACAATGTACCTCACCCTTATCGATAATACATGAACGGACAGATTATGTTGTAGGAATCCGATCTCCACCAGTCACATGAATTTATACCCATGATGGTACCATTGTGTTCTCAGTGAGTTTTAGTATCAAGTCGATGGGGGATTGTCCTCTCCTTGAGTGGGGAAAGAAAGTTCCTTAATAATAACTAAGGAAGCGAAGAAAGAGAGGGAAAGAAAGATAGAAGCAAGAATAGAACAGAGAGAGATAGGAGACAGAGCCAAGTGAGAAGCAAGCTATCTTTCACAGACACTGACTGGTAACAAAGGCCAACAGGAAAAAAGTTCTTATCAATTAACTGCTTTCTCTCAAAAGTTTCGCCCGTGTCTATATCTAACAAAAAAATAAGTTTCGTCACCCGAACTGGCAAGAGAGGGTAAGTGTGTAAACGGTTGGAAAGATTGTGAACTTGACAAGGCAGAGAGAGGAGGGGAGTAGAGGGTAAATATTTTGGTAGTAATTCGATGATGTAAGCGGACAGGCGGGGGATCCCATATGTGTGCTTTCGCGCTCGAGTGTCCACCACGTCCCAACGTACTCCATCGCACGGTGTTTATTCTCGAGTTTTTGTGGGAATGCAGAGAAAACAAGCCCTTTCCGTTCTCGCTGTCAGACTCAATTCTTCTCGCATCAGCTTCCCGAATCCACCCCCTTCCCTTTTTATTTTCTCCTTCTCGCAAATCACTATTTGTATGACTGAGCTGTTAAACTGTATAGACCACGGTCAACAGCAAGAGACCAGTGTGTTTGATATTTGTTTTGTCTTGTTTTGTTTTGTGTTCTTCCCTTCTTTACGTCACCAAACTGTTATGGCATTGCTTGTATTAAGTGCACGCAATATACAATCTTATCCGAGAGAATCGACAGCGATGGCCATTATTTTCTCGATGGAGCAGACGTACTATATATATACGAGTGTTGCACAGATACTACAACAATGCAGTGAGAGACACATGGGTTCTTGTATTTCTTGTATTATTCGGAAAACTGAAAAGACGCAAACTCCTGATAGAAAGATTGAAGACGAGAACTCACATTTATTATTAGTAGGTTGGGTAGAAATATTCCGGTAATTCTTTTGCCCCATCCCAACTTATCTATTGCTGATCTTCTAAAGGAATGCTTGAAAGAGAACAGCAGAAAATAAGGGATATATATATATATATACAAATATATATATATGTATATATATATATATATATATATATATATATATATGAGCAGTAAGTATAACAAATAATAATCAAGTAAGCACACACATACACACACACACACACACAAATCTTCGTTTTATGAAATCTTAAGATTCGATATGTTTCATTATTACACGGAGGGTGTTCAAATGTTTGCTCTGAGCGACAGGTTATCTTCAATAGTCCAGTATACTTGACGATGCATTCTAATCAAACCTGAACTCATATGAAACTGACAGAGTTATGTTGCGGCCCATGTAACCACAAGGGAAACATCTGTAGAAAATCAGAGAGCTCTGAAAGAGACAAAGTTCACACGGAAGTTATGAGACATCGACATTTGCTCTGTATTTCTTCTACTCTCGTCTCTTTGTGAAAGATTGGGTGTAAATAATGATTATTAGTTGGCTTTTTTTTCTTCATTATTTTCTCAGCAAAATCGTCACAATTGTTTTGTTTAGAGTCGATTTCATGCCCATCTATATCCACTGTCTATATGTCACTTGGAAGAGACACCTGTTGACTTGAGATGCGAAATACTACATCGGAGCCAAGCCAATCTACTGCCTGAGTCCTTTGCCGTGTCCATGATATTGATTTGATTTGATTTGATTTGATTTGATTTGATTTGATTTGATTTGATTTGATTTGATTTGATTGATTTGATTTGATTTGATTTGATTTGATTTGATTTGATTTGATTTGATTGATTTATTCTTTGTATGGCACATACAAATATATGGTACTGCACGCTATGACTATTTTCTACGATTTCAACAATTGTCATTACACATATGTGACTATGTCAATATGTGAATATGAACTATATATACATATAGAATGATTTCATTTCGCATTGTTTGTAGTTAATTTTGTCATTCTATACATCGGCAAAAATAAAGATAGGAGAGAGGAGATGGCAGAAATTAAATTCAGTCAAGTAAGACAATCAAATCAATACCACCTACTGCAGAAATGAAAAGGGAAAAACGCAAGAGATGAAGGTCTGCGGTGAATAAAAAAAGTGCGTTCCCCAGATCTCTTTCAAATTGGAACAACAATAAAGTAACAGAGATTGTTCGAAGTACGGGCGAGTTTGCCACACTGTGCAGCACTTGGGTCAAGGTTAATGCATAGATTGATTTCATACTTCGCTTCTGCTCCACATCTAACATTACTGGTGCCACTTAATTAGACGCCATATATTAATCTGTTGCTGTTGTTGTTTGCAAAAGAGAAGTACCTCGGTATTATCACGATTGCTTTCCTTTCAAGTGAAAATAATCCGTTAATCTAAGGAAAGTGCATGCAGAGAACTAAATCCGGATGAATCCATGATTCTCGAATCATTACTTTTATTCTACCCCATTTTGTAGAAATGAACAGAAGAGGGCATGGGAGAAGATCATAGTCGTGAAGGAAATGCTTGAATCTTTATCATATCAACGGTTTGTTTGTTTTTTACTTGTTTCATTTTCCATCTGAGAAGATGGCTGGATAGCCCATGTTCAGCTGCAATAACTGGGCTTCCGTGGGGTCCAGTTGGATGTTAGCGAGACCACTTAACCGGGTTGTGCACCCTGCTCTTTACGATGAACAGATGAATGAATAAAGCGAGATCTTCTATATACTACGTGCGTGGGTTGTGGCTCTCTCACATACAGGACCTCCAATTTGTGTCCTATCCGAGGGACAAATACGACAAAGTGTTTTGTGTCAACTATTAAAGGGGATAATGTGAATACACACTACTCGAAAAAGGAACCACTTTTTTAGGATCTTTCTGCAAATTACGATGATTCTACCCGTGACCATATGTGGTCGGGAAACTGCGCTTCACAGATGTTATTTGTTTCCCCTAATAATCGAATGCTTCTTGCTCTTTCGTAGAACAGCAAATGATGGCTGTATAAGTTCTAAACTTCACAGAGACTGCAGTCATAACGTTTATTTTATACAACCATAATAGGCGCAGGAAATTCTCTACATCTTTTATTCGACTTTCCAAGGAGGTACTAGGCTCGACTGCTACCTCCTTGGACTTTCATTCAAGATGTGAACTTCACAGGAAGGAAAAGTTAGTTCAAGTCAGATAAGAAATTATAGTTATATCTATGTTGCCGATATGTTCATATGTCGCTATAACATAACAACTTGATCACATCAATTTCGCAGATGGGATTTGTGAACAAATGCGATATCATCTCATTATCAGCTCAGAACATCACACTTAATGTTATCATATTGGACAGATTTCACGATGAGTACTTTATTTCTTGTTTGATTTTTCATGTCGTTTCCGCTTTTTCGCTTTTCTTAATTGAAGACACATTAAAGATTAATAACAAATACAACTGAATAAAATTCTGAGAATAATTAAATCATATCGAAATGGATAGATAGGGAGTGACAGGATAATATCGGGATACCAAGGGTAAGGAGACAAGATTTGATAAATGATGGGGGGGGGGGGGTTACATCAAAGTATGCTTGTTTGAGAGCAAGTCCCATCAAATCATTAGTGTGACAGAATTACTGAGATCAGACAGACAAGTATGGACGGAGAAAAAGAAAGACAATAGATAAGTGTGAACATTTTTAGACCAAGTGTGGCTTTTTGGCTGATTGACAATAAATCAGAATTCCGACAATTCATTTTGTTGTCTTCTTATTTGCTGACGTCATCGGCCTTGCACTTGAAGTTTGTCTTGGAGAGAGAGAGAGGGAGGGAGGCAGACAGACAGGACAGATAGACAGTTGGAGAGAGAGAAAAAAGAGGGGGTGGGAGGGACGAGCTCAGGTTCTGTCCGAAGAGAAGTGGGGCACGGTCTGTACGTGACGACTTTTTTGGTATTGAAGACGCCAAAGTTGTCTGCAAGAATCTTTTGGTTCCCAAGAAACCTGCCAGGGGAGTCACCAGCAGTGCCACCAGCAACCCTGGCTCCATGGAACTCTTTCTCTATAATGTGGGATATAATAAGACAGAGAACCACATTGCCAAATTCTGGGCACGGTGGTGGTAGGGCTAGTGTGTGGAGGAATGTTCATTATTCCGAAGGTTTGCTAATCCGAAAATGAAATAAGCAGGCAAGTTGTTATTCCCAAACAAGCTAATCTCATATAGGCCTACCAAGATGTTCGTTAATCCAGATGAAGTAGGGTTCGTTTATAGTCAAAAAATTTTGTGTAGTTATGCCGAAGGTTCGTTAATCCGAAAACGAAAAATGGTTCCCTTTTGGTTTCCGTTCTGCGTGGACCTCTCCGGGCATCCCCGCGACTCACCCGGAAAAAGTTTTGGTCATGCTCAAAACTTGGCAACGGTAAAATCTGACTTGCTTGTGCACCTCCGGGCAACTACAGGCGAGATACGCGCTAGGTACTGTCAGGTGCGGACCAACTGCAGAGAGCTCCGGGTAGCAAATTTGTTTCCCCGCAAGTCAAGCTGCAAAACTTCCCCAGATTCGGTATGACAAGGCTTTGGGTATGCTCAAAACTTGTTCCGAGTGAGTCGTGGGGGTTCGCTCGCAGAGATACACGCAGAACACCAGGAGGAGACCCTTACCGGCAGCACCTCGCAGACAACTCCAACGCAGGTACTTCTCAGTTCCCGTAAGTCGCTTGTAACAGAAAACGGATCGGTTTCAAAGCTCTCACGCAGGTCACACGGAATACACGCAAGGAGAAGGCAAGTAGCACGCGTCTAGCAGGTAAGAATCAAGTGCGAAACTCGCAAATATTCTTGTCCGCCCGCGGAAAATTATCCTGGAAAATCCCTCCCTCAACAAGCCCGCGTAGCTTGCCCGGAAAGGTGTGACACGGCCTTAACTATTATACAATTACACCTTCTTTTTTTTGCATCAATACCGATTAAACTTTATGTCCATCTCGGTAAAAGAAACAGGGACAACGCGGGGGCTAATGGAGATTCTGTTAGATGGGAACTGGGGCACAATCTGCGACGTCTGCTGGGATATTCTAGACGATTACCTCGTCTGTCGGATGCTCGGTTACATCGGGGCCTTGGAGGATCCTTGCTGGGCATAATTCGGCCGGGCAGCTGTAATTACATTCTGGAAAATGTGGCGCGTACTGGTGAGGAGGGAAACTTCGTTGAGTGTCGGCAATCTGCATTTGAAAACATTCGAGGTATCGTAAATCTCACAATATACACACTAAGAAAAAAAGGTTCAATAAGGGAGCTAGAAGGGTTCGAAGTCGCGAAAATGGGTGCAAACTACACGATTTGAGAAAATGGTGGAACTTTGCTTCTTATATGGTTCATTTTGGGTTCGATCTTGCCACTGTCATTGACGGTGCAATATTACGCCCCAAACTAGTCTCAAAACAAAGGCCATCCTATGGTGTTGCTCGGCACTAAAATGCAATATTACATATCCTTGTGCTGATATTATGAACATATATTTTTTGATATCAGGAAACTTAAGTTTCTTTCATATTCTATAATCATTCATCGAGAGTATATTTTCAAATTAAGTTGAGTCCATGATGAAAGGGGTCTACTAAAAAAACAAACGTAGAATACCTGATTGCTTGTCTGGTATTGACCAATCACATTGTACACATAACCTAGGAGGTTTAACAGATGAAGTTCCAACTGGATGTAATTATTCAAATAGTCGTCAGATTTCTATTGCTGTACAAAACAATTCCACAGGTGCATTTGTGCCTTCGCTGATCGGGATTCGATGCCGCCGTCTCGCTGAGCAATCTGAAGATTCATTTTGGACGTTTACATGATTTTGGCTATATTTTGCTTCAAATGAAATCCTAGACTTTAAGATAAAAACATATAAAACAAAAGTCAATTCTGAACAGAAATATTATTGTGCAAAAGTGTTAATCAGAGCTGTTTCATGTGAAAGTGTTTAAACTGTACCCTGGATAGCCGGTTTATTTTATCACTTTTCCTCATGATTCTGACTAAGCAAACTGATATGAATCTTCAAATATAGAATTCTTTATCAATAGAAACATCAGATTACTGCCCAGGCATGCCTATTAGAACAATGTTCGTTTTATTTCATTTTTTTTTTGGAGCAATTTCTATTCGTGTATCCCCGTGTCTTTAACATTCACCTAACCTATCTCTTATTGGTTGGGATGTCGAAACGTAATTACCATTACAAAGACATATCTTCCTGTTTGTGGTTCATCCTTGCTAAGGTGCAATATTGAGCCCATAACAAGTCTCAAAGAAAGACCCATATGGTGTTGATCGACACTTGAATACAATATTGCATACCGTCGTGGTGCTACTATGTACATGTTTTTTTTAAGACATCATAAAACTTGATGTTCTCTTATAATTTCATAATCATTCATCGGAGCATTTTTAAATGAAGTTGAGTCTTTGATGAAAGGGTCTGCGAACAAGCTAACGAAGAATACTTGACTGCTCGTCTGGTATTGACCAATCGAAATGGAATATGTCACAGCATTCCCTGCATGCTTACTGTGCGATGATGGAGTCAAACCCTACTACACGCTAAAGATTTTCGTTGCGACTCGATCTCGGGACAGAAAAAAAAAGTCAATATTTTTTCAAGGCCCTCAAATCTGGAATTCCATTCACTCTGATGTGAAATGTAAGAAAACGGTACAAAGTTTTAAGAAAGCTTTCAAACGTATTTTACTTGAAAGGTTTTCTGGAAGTTACCAATATCATTTTACGAATTTATAAGAGACTAGCAAGATAGGGTGTGTTTGTGAAAATGACATCTTGTGTATTGCTAATATGCGCTGGTCCATGTTTTTGTCTGTGTATGCATGTGTGTGTGTGTGTGAGTGTGTGTGAGTGTGTGTGTGTGTGTGTGTGCCAATGTTTTTCTCTGTATATACAATGTATTTACTTTTCCGGGATTAGTTTTAAATAAGGCCAATTGCTTTCTCACTCACCCCTTCACTTGATATCTTTTGCTGTTTGTTTGCTTTGTTTGTTTGTTTGTCACATTGTTATTTTATTCGAACCATTGTCACATTTTATGTATGCATATTTTATTAAGTGAAAGTAAAGGAAATGATAAACTAAAATCATTTAGAGAGCAAACTCGCGGATATATAAGGGTGCAAACTACACGATTTATTTGTATGGGTTGATTTTTTCCCCTTTTTTTCATGGATTCATGCACGGTAAAGCCTAAGGGTAAAATGCATGCAAATGAAAAATGTAAGCACATGTTTCCGTGTGCTTGCAAACACCACATTTTAGAATGAATAAAGACTAGCTGTGATAGTGGAATTTCTCATGAATAAATAATAAAGCATTCAAACCCTGGCCATTGTTCAACACCATTGTCAGGGTGTTCACCACATACTCCCATACACACCCATTGACTCCTGTGCAAAGTGAAAATTTTGTACAGAGGGTTGGAAATAGAGCAAAATCTGTAACCTAACTGTGAAATTGATCATGGATTTCATGAAACTGATTTGTGTTTTAAACCACCTCCAACGAAATTGTACACTATACAACTATCTCCCATATCAATGATAGTGTTATCTGATATATAGTTACTGAATTATTAAGAATCAAAAGTGGATTTTTTTTAAACGCCTATTAATCCATAGAATGCAAAATAATGACATGGATGTTTCCTAAAGTGTCAATTCACGGACCCAGTAGTTTGGTCACCTGGTGTGGGCATGTTCATTCTTTTCTTGAACATGATTTATGAATTCAATGAATTGTTGAGTCGTGCAAACTTATGTGCACATAAGTTGACTCCCAGATGGCTCATTGTACAGCTCGTTCATGCGTGTTTGAGCTGAGCATCTAGCGCAAATTCCATTTCCACAGCAGATCAGCTCTTCTGAGGCTTTTCGTAGCGGCTTACTGCAACTCTGACTTCAAAATTATTTTGTCCACTTCATAATATCAAGACCCCGCAGATTCCTACTACGTGGAAAATGGTGAGTTAAAACATCATCGTAAAGCATGATTTGAAATATCCACAATGTTCTCGACCAAGGCCTTACTCTCGATATTACCCTTCATCAAATTTCTTGTATCTGTTATGTTTTTGGTTGTATAGCCATGTCTTATAATGTAGGCTTGCAGGCAGTAATATTAAAATGTTCATTTTAGAGTTCTGTTAAAACTGGCTAGTTTATGCGTGCTGTTTTCTGTTCTATTTTGTTTTGTTTCGTAACCATTCTGTGGAATTAGAGCAGCTTTAGCGATAAAATGTCTTGCTAAAGACGTCATGGCATTCCGATTTCAGATTTCAGATTCATTTATTGTTCATTTAGGAAATTCTTTTTGTTGGTACATGGGCGTGCACATAGGAATATCTACATAGGCCCCTACATGCATAAACTCACATATATTCATGTACATGTACACGTTATAAATGATACAATTTTCACTACATACACAATTATACAAGCATAATTTATACTCACAATACAGTGAACACATACATAATCACAAATTTCAAGTAATTCTTTATATTTACCGTGGAATCGGATATTCCTAAGGAAGTGTATCCTTAACATAACCTTTACGCCACCTCCCTCCCCCCCCCCCACACACACACATCCCCAAGGATAATACATCGCGTCGTGCCATACCACATTTGATTAATAACGAATAAAAGGAACGGAAGTTGATGAATAATTGTTGATAAACTTATGGATAAATAGACCAGTGTACTAACTAAACTCATAATGGCAAACATTGCACGCTTATCTTCATGCTGGGATAATTCTCTGTAGTCAGGTAGTGTTAGTGGTGGACTTAAGTTCACCCTGTATGCAGCAAGGCAGTGCTTAAGAATTGAACTATACATTAAGCTGCCATGGAGAGAGTTATGTAGTCACATTTACACAAGTTAGCTCTTCTGCAAAATTATTACACACGCATGAACAGTGGCCTTGAACTCATGACACTTGATTTTCCTTATCAGGTATTCAAGCAAGATACAATATGATGAAGTTGCGCGCATTCTCCTGATCACGTAAACTTATATGCAATTCTGAAGGACAGAGTGATTCCTCAACAGAATATGTAAGTTTCATTAATGGATTAATCCGTAATACATGTATATGTATTTTCAGGTTATTGATTCATCTAGATTTTCAGCATGTGATATCCGTGAAGTATATTATATTAAAGCTTATTATTACACATGAACGCAGTTCTATCAGTTACTATAACGTAGCCACCCTTTAGTGGGTTGCGGAAAATTTGATAAGACTATAGTGCAATTTTTGATACCATCTATAATCGAGAGATATGTTACTCAAGTGGACCACTGCGATCATTCATTATTGCCTTTTCCGTTCTACGTCTTCTCAGTTTTTTTGGACTTTTTCCTGAAAACTCCATGATGGATTGTAACTCATACAGGCAGCATCTCTACCCCGCAAGAATCTTCATTTTTTTCGTTTTTATTTATTTATTTATTTATTTATTTATTTATTTATTATTTATTTTATTCTATTTTATTTCATTTATTTATTTTTATTTATTTATTTATTTTGTATTTATTTATTTATTTATTTTTTTTTTTTGGGGGGGGATCTTCTTTTCTGTAACCAGTATTATCAAAGTAAATCAAATCAATGTTATGAATAAGTAGAGGGGGCTATATTTTCACTTTCTTTGTGTGTGGTAACAGGATTAGAGGTGTCAACCATAATGGGCATCATTACACCCATTGCCATGGCCAGCACCCGGACCATCATCTGTGGCAAGCTCAGCAACGGCTGAATGGCTGAAGTCTATAAGTCTTACTCCTTTCCTAACTGTGTAAAATATACAGCAAACTGATGTTGAATTGGCATGTAATTTGATGTTGTCTTACTTTGTTATTTTATGTTATTAAGACTTTGAGTTCGTCAGGAAAAATGTGGGAATATTTGAATATGCCCTATGTCATAAATGTATGCAGGCCTACATAAAAGGTGTGTATTTTCATCTCAGTCCAAATTCGCCACATTTTTCTTTTCAACATGACTTTACTCAGGCTATTCCATATCTATTTTTTTTTTCAGCTCTAACTTAATGATGTCGGCA